>NC_061078.1:7182362-7499862 GCF_021917145.1 Hypomesus transpacificus | reverse complement strand
GTGTAAGTGAGTACAGTATGTGTATGTGTGTGAGTGTTTATGGGGGGGGGGGGGGGGGTGTATGATGTCCTGACCTGAAGACAAACCTTGCCTGATAGATACAGGGCTGACTGCAACGCTTCTTTAAATGGTTCCATAGGTATTTATGGTACTATTTGGGTTGGAAATCCCAAATGTTTACAATTGACAGGCGTTAACCCATGCACTGCTCTCTGCATGGGTCGCCTTTCCTGGAAAAGATGCTGTTGGAGATCAGCTGCAGATCAATCAAGCTTGTCTCCTTGTTCAATACACAGCAGATGGTATGGGGCTGCCTTAAATAGTATGCATAGGAGAGAGTTCCATGGTAAAATGGTCTCCAGACACCTACATTTTCCCCATAATCAGCTAAAGTTGTATTGATGACTCGGTCTAACATCACGATTCATTGATCGTGTAAGGTTTAAGGCTGTCCACATGGATAGATGTTGCTGTGCATATTGGGACCTTGCTGATACTGAAGGTACATGCAGGACCATATCAGGTGATCCTGCAGATGAAATAAGCACGTTTGTGTTGCCACCTTGTGGCCATAATGAGGCACTCCCATCTTAAAATTGTATAATTGTAACTAACGTTAACCTTAAACTGGGATTCAAGTCTCAAACCTGACATGAATTACCTAACAAATCAATTAGGGCCAAAGCGATTCCAAAAAGGCCAATTATGTCTTAAGCAATCTGCCTAATTAGAACCAGGTTCAAGATAATTGCGTGTGCACACTATTCCTTAACAGCCCGATAGGTCGAACATGGATCGTATCGATACACAATGGAGAAAAGCAGCGAGTGAGCGGCTATGTTCACCACCATCGAGCAGCACTTACGTGGAAACGTATGAAGAATTCAAACATACAAACCATAAAAGGCAATACAGCTGTCATGAACACAACGAGAGAGAGAGAAAGGCTGGCAGGAAGTTGCAGATCGATTGAATGCATAAGTAGCAACGATGTTCAAATGTACAAAAAAAATTTGAACCCAACTTAATTATGTTGGCCACTAGTCAAACAGTCAAGCATTAATAACTGAACCTCTATTAAAATCGTATACATGGAAATAAACCTCAAGGCTGCAAATTAATACATGTTCACTTGTTTAATATGTATTTAATGAATGGTTTCAACAAATTAAACTTTAATTGGGGGCACACTTTGAAACAGCAATATCTCGAGTGGGGAGAAGAGAACGGGGCAGAAAGTGAAAACTAAATAGAACATCTTGTTCAGAATGGTAAGTATGCCCATAGACTAAGAACCTTAATCAGCTTGATGCCAGAACTGTCCAAACTCATGATGTTAAATTGCAGCTACAAAAATGAAGAGGGACATTGCTGGCCCCGCCGCCCCCAGCAGCAGGGTCTGGTGTGGTTGTCTTCTGTATGTGCCTGTGGAGAAGGCCAGGCCACAGGACAGCAGACAGGGATCCCACCAGACCACTGGGGGCCCCCCAGCAGCAGGGTCTGGTGTGGTTGTCTTCTCTATGTGCCTGTGGAGAAGGCCAGGCCACAGGACAGCAGACAGGGATCACACCAGACCACCAGGGGCTTCACCGCCTTCCTCCTGACACCAAATCCACGACTTCATCTCTAGGTTTGATCTAAAAGTCTGATCCGTTTGGAGTCAGATAACAGTGCTGCTGTCACACCCATGTCCTCCATCTCTCCCCCTGTTTGCTTCCTCTCCTCCTCCTCTTCTCCTGCTCTCTTCTCTCCTGCTCTCTTCTTGTCGTCGTTAGCGCATCGTCGCAGCTGGATGTTGAGCCAGATGTTGCGTATTTGCCCCCAGCCTCCAGGGGGCTCCACCTCATACAGCCGCTCCTTTTGGCTGGGATGAAGCTGAAGGTACTTCCTGCACACTAAACAGAAGTGGAATTAGACTTTCTGCTCTTCGACAGAGTCATTCAGTGCAGTTTAAGTCCATGAAAAGCAATATTATTATCATTATATTCAGTCAAGACACTCACTCAGATGTGACCATGTATTGATTACCAGACATGGAAATAGGTTTGAATTTGGCAGCGTGGACTTATCTAGGGGAAGCACCCCTCTGCCTCTAAGCCGGGGTACTCAATAGGCGGACCACGGTCCAGATCCGCCATACAATTTGGACCGAAGCCAAAATCAACATTCTAATTTAGTCATGATCCAAGCGAGTTTTAATTGAAAATGTAACGTGAATTTGACTCACCTGCAGCCATGCTGTCTGATATTGGAGCGCTGACTCCCAGTGTCTCCTCACTGGGAAAAGAGGAGCAGAAATCCTCAAGCATTTGCAGGCCCAGGCCACGCCTCCTTGCATGAGCCCTCACCAGCACTGTGTCCAGGACAGGAAGTACATAACTCTGACTGGTGCAGCCATCACATAGACTTCCTGTGAGACAAAGGCATTTTTATGAACCTGCATAACCTTACATATGGAACAACAGCACACATACACACTACAAACATGTTATGTTGGCTAAAACACACTTGGGGTTCTGGGGGGGATTCTGGGGAGATTCGACACATTCAATACGTTTATAGGGACCCGCAATTTACTTTTTTTTACATTGGTGTTTTTCATGTGTAAAACATCAGTAGGGCTTGATATAATTTTCAGGAGTGAATATCGGGTAGGCTAATCTTAAATTCTTGTTCAAATTCCAAACATTACATTTCATAAGATTAAAAAGTGGAAATAAAAAGGCTAAATAGTCTTTTGAGTGTTCATGTATGAAATGTGAAGTGACCCCCGGCCAAGAGTCATTTGAAACCCTGGGTCCACATCCACACCAGCGTCACACCTTTCTGCTTGACTGTGTAGAATCCCACTGCTTCTTTGTTGAGCCAGAAGATTTTACTCATCTCCATCCTGGGGTGAGGCGAGAATACAGT
This sequence comes from Hypomesus transpacificus, assembly GCF_021917145.1. Classification (NCBI taxonomy): domain Eukaryota; kingdom Metazoa; phylum Chordata; class Actinopteri; order Osmeriformes; family Osmeridae; genus Hypomesus; species Hypomesus transpacificus. Next base: position 7,496,949 of record NC_061078.1, on the reverse strand, counting down.
CTCCTCTTCCGGTAGCTTCTCTCCAACACGCTGGCTGAGCAGGAACAGAATCACTCTTTCCACCTCAGACTGCACCTGGGAAAACACAACCGTGTGACAAGGAACAACCTCAGAAACAGACTCATTGTGGAACAACTCCCTTATTAATTCTATTCAACACACATAACATAGAACCTGCAACTTGGAGAAGATCCATGTACAACTATCCTTGTTTTAATGTATGCTCTGTCTGAATCTAATCTAATAATTCCACTTTGGTAATCATGATGTTCATAATACATACACACGAGCAGCACAAATCCAACATCACACCACTCTTACCATCAATGAGTTAACAATCCCTGTGGTGCTAGCCACCCCAGGCTGATACATGAGAAGCAACAAGCACAGAACAACTCCCTTTCATGAATCTCAGAGTAACCAAACCCACCAACACAAGGCCGCTTCTGTCCTGGCTGGTCTTCAACACGTCGTCCACGGTCCACCACCGGCCATGCAGATGCAGGGCCACCACTGCACACATCACAACCAAACATCCCATTCAGTGAGAGCACTGCGGACGCACACACAGCAGGGTTTGTTGGATGGGAGACGGCTCTGCTGTACCCTGAGCGTCGTCCTCAGAGGCGTGTTGAGCTGGACCCTGAGCGTCGTCCTCAGAGGCGTGTTGAGCTGGACCCTGAGCGTCGTCCTCAGAGGCGTGTTGAGCTGGACCCTGAGCGTCGTCCTCAGAGGCGTGTTGAGCTGGACCCTGAGCGTCGTCCTCAGAGGGGTGTTGAGCTGGACCCTGAGCGTCGTCCTCAGAGGCGTGTTGAGCTGGACCCTGAGCGTCGTCCTCAGAGGGGTGTTGAGCTGGACCCTGAGCGTCGTCCTCAGAGGCGTGTTGAGCTGGACCCTGAGCGTCGTCCTCAGAGGCGTGTAGAGCTGGACCCTGAGCGTTATCCTCAGAGGGGTGTTGAGCTGGACCCTGAGCGTCGTCCTCAGAGGCGTGTAGAGCTGGACCCTTAGCGTCGTCTTCAGAGGCGTGTAGAGCTGGACCCTGAGCGTCGTCCTCAGAGGCGTGTAGAGCTAGAAGAAAGCAGGCCTGGTCCTCAAACACCTGTAGCCTGACCATGTTGCTCTGTGTTACCTCCACCTAAAAGAAGAGGAGAGCAGAGAAACCTATTATATGCTGTACAATACAATACTGTGTAACTACAGTATATTATACCATAGTATGTTATGCTGTACTATACAATACTATGTAAACAATGCTACACTATATTACAGTATGCTATACTATTCTATAAATATTTTTTTTCGGCGTGAGAAATACAATGTGTGGCGGGAGGGCGTGACTAAAGACCGAAATGAGTGACTGTCACTCTCAATGCGTGACACTTGAGAGCCCTGTAACCATCCTATATTGTACTATAATATACTATGCTATACTATGCTATACTATGCTATGCTATGCTGTGCTGTGCTGTGCTGTGCTATAACACAATGTAAAGTAAACCATACTATGCTGAACTATATTACACTACACTATGTTATTCTATTCCATACTGTACTATACTAGACTACTATACTATACTATACTATGCAGTAATAATGTGGTGCAGTGCAGACTGAATCTCTCCACTGCAATCTAGATGTGGACCTGATGAGTTACCTTGGATGCCTGTGGAGTTTGGAACTTGGCCTGTCCATGCAGGTGGTCTGATCCCAGCGCCGCCATGCAGTCCTCAGATACAGAGCTAAACAGACTGCTTTCAGCAGCCGGATAGTCAACAGGGTACATCCCCCTGGTATAGCCAGCAGACACGACACTGAGGCTAACACAGGATTCTCCCCCCGGGTAAACACACACAGGCAAACTGCTCCTGTTAGGGTGAACTATGTTCTTTGACAATTGTTGATCTGTTGTTTGAAAGGGTTAGCGTTGACAGTATCATGGATGTGTAACACAAATCGATTCACTTATAGTGATCATTAGTTTGTTTTGAGTCGCCTGAGTCTGTTTTAGAATCCACCTCATCTGGCTAAAGGAGGTTACAATTGATGTGTGTTGTACTTTTACAAGCCAACTTTTGATTGAGCAGCCTTACGGTTAGCATTATCACTGACGGATTATTTTATGAAATTTACGTTATTTCGGGACAGCTTGAATTCGTTTTAATAGCAGTTGAGTCTGTTTAGAGGTGGGTACAGTACCTGTGTTGTGTTTTCATGGGTGTAGGAGAATCCATCTTGAAAACATTTCACAATAACTTACATATAGCTCCACCTAAAGGTGACAAGAAATATCAGAATGTTGGTCAACCTGGAGTCAGCAGGGACTGCTGTTTGTTATAGTTAGTGGAAATCTCTAGCAAATAGCCTACTTACCAGTACTCAGGGAAGATGACAACAGCATGACCTGACTGAACACTTACTGTAGCCTAGCTAGCGTTTCAGGTAAAGTTAGCTAACAACTGTAACAAACAAGATTAATAGGCTTGTTGGCTGGTGAAACTGGTGAACTGGTAGAAACAACGGCAGAAACGTTCACTTCTTTTATATATAGCTACGATATTTGTTAAACTGGTAGGAACCGCTACATGACTGTTGTAGACCGCAGTAAACCCATTTCTAAAAGGAACATATTGCACATATTTGCCGCCAACGCCCCTTGCATTCAGGCCGTAACTTTTGCCTCGCGCCACAGTGCAGCTCGGGCTGGGGGTTAACAAGTTTGTGATTAAGTCGAAACGCCTGTTATCTAGTAGTTGACTATAAGTAACATAAAGTATGTTTAAAAACCGAACGGCGTGGTTTTCTAATAGTGTCAGGACAGGAATTCCTCAATTTTGGTGTAAGAACATATGGCAGACTGTAAATCTAACTAGCTCGTTAGCTAGCAAGCTAGCTTACGTTAGCTATCTATTCAACAAACTCATCATTTAAGCTACAACCCTTTATTTTGTTTGAATTTTAATTCACGTTTTACTCCGTTTCAGTGTGTGAGGGTGGGACCCTTGCTTGTCAGAAGACTGCTGATTATCTTTTCAGTGCTGATGCCACCTGCCCAGACACACAAAGGTATTGGTTGTGATGGAATGACGATTGGCAAGTTATTTTCGAGAGTGACATAAGAATTCACGTATATTGAACAGCGATATACAGTGTATATTTACAGTATATATTGTTTTATCCTTGAATAATAAGTAGCCTTCATTAGATTTTTGCCTAGTGTTTGTAATAGATCACCATTGCAGGATATTTGGGAGTGAAGCCTACATCAAGGACAAGGTTACCGTGTTCCACAGTCTCTACCTGTCTGCGTGTAAGAAGTGTCACAGCGTGAAGTCTGTGTGCATAGGTCACTACGTGCTTCCTCCTGCTCCTGTTCAAGATGGTGGGTCCAATCATACATACATATATATATATATCTATGGGTCCAATGTGCTGCACCTGTATTCCACCCATCATTCTGTAGCACATCCTGTAAATACTGCAGATTACAGTGTTAATGGTAAGTTATTTACATTTCAGAGGTGAGAGCTGTATTTGGAAGGTTCTTATGGGAGCAGGAGAATCATAAAACAGCGGAGGTAACTCCCTGCTCCCTCTTAATGTTTCTCTTGATGTATAAAACCCAAACACCTTTACGTTTGGATTCAAACATCTGTGTTGTGTTTCAAGAGTCCCCAAGATCAACTGGCTTTGCCCATTCAGAAGGAGGAAGATAACTTAAGTGAATCAGGAATTAAGTTCACCTGGTAAATGCAATGTACTGCACAGCTAAACATTTTTGTATCAACTTGGCAAACTACTCTCTCCTATGTTGTACTTTTAGGACAATAGGATTTTCATCAAACTCCTCTCCTTTGTTGAACAGCTCTGATGTTACCACTGGGACTAATCTTCAGAGAGATCCACATCTGTGTTGTGCAGTACAACATTACCCTGTTAACAATATGATAACAGGTAGGCCAGGGTTGAATAGCTGTTCCCACACCCAAGCCATTTCTTGGGAGCTTGAGAATGCCTAGTTGCCATGAACATCCCTATGTAGTGGATGAGTTACTGAGTGGGAGGCATATTGTGATGGTGCTGCATTGTCCTCAATGGTTTATAACTAACCTGTATGGTGTGACATGTTTTCTTTCTGAAGGGTATGTCAGCATTGACGAGCTGAAGGGATACCCGGGTGAGCTGCATGACTTTATACCAGGCCACTTTGGCTCCTCTGTCACCAGGGTGCACAGCACCAGACCCGGGGGGCCCTCGGAGCACCTGTCTAAAGAGCCCAGAGGCTGCAGAGCCCAGAGGCTGCAGAGCCCAGTGGCTGCAGAGCCCAGAGGCTGCAGAGCCCAGAGGCTGCAGAGCCCAGTGGCTGCAGAGCCCAGAGGCTGCAGAGCCCAGAGGCTGTAGAGCCATAGGGAACCAACAGAGACACAACCATATACTGTAGAGCCGTGTACGTGATTGACATCTATATTTATTGCATGATATACTACCACAAGCGTGACATCATTCTTTAATGAGCATGATGTGGTATCAACACAGCACAATGCATTTAGGCATCTATAGTCTGATCATTCTAGACTCAGACTCATCTAGACTCGGATATGTCTGTCTCCTCTGTGACGTTGAGTTTCCCCAGCAAAATGAAGTCCAAGCCCTATGTCAAAATGATGAAACAAAATTAAAGTTGTGAAAACAAGATTTTGTTTGTGTCAAATACATCACACAGAAAAGTATATTATGAATAAACCTCTACACTCGTAACATATTAGAAAAGAGCTTTTGATTACAAATCAAAGGTCCTCATTGAAATAATTCCTTTTTAATTTCCAAACAAATGGTTCACATTTTTAAAATAACAACACTGAAACTGTTTGAAGTTGGAATTTGATCAGTTATGTGTAATTTTGGCGAGTAATCAAACTGATGATGTGATGATGAGGTTTATTACCTTCCAGTGAGGAGGTCTGTCCTCAAGGAGGGATTCTCTCAGGTCCAGCTTAGTCAGTTTACTGAACCCAATGATGATGTCATCCTCCAGAGATGTAACAGCATTGAACTTCATACTCATAATTTGAAGATTGGACATATCTGTGAATATACAGCACATCTGTACTTGATTGCTGGTTATTTGAAATGACAAGAATGTGCTTAGCTTCTTAATATAGGGCATCATTCTGATACTGGCAAATTGTCAAAAAACAATAATGTATTGGATACCCAATCTCAGTCTCTACACACAACATTTAGTACCCATAACTATTGGGCAACGTTCTTGGGCAACTCTACAAAAGCACTGACCAGACAGGGATTTAGGGACATGATTAAAGTGGTTTCTATCTAGATTGATGAAGACCAGAGAGTGAAGGTTGTGTGTCTCATCAGGGAGATAGGTCAGCTGGTTCCCAGCCAGGTTCAACCAGAGCAGGGCCTGGAGCTGGCCCATCTCAGGGGGTAGGCAGCTGATCCTGTTGTTGTTCAAGCCCAGCTTCTGTAACCTGCTGAGTTGCCCGAGGGAGGCAGGAAGCTGGAAGAGGCCACAGGAAGCTGCCCACAGCACCTTCAGGTTTGCCAGGTCACCTATGGCATCCGGTAGGACGGAGATGGGGTTGTGATTGAGCCCCAGGATGGTGAGGTTCCTGAGGGATCCGATGTCACTGGGAAGCATGGTTAGCTGGTTGCCATCCAGAACCAGCTCCTCCAGCTGGTCAAGATGCAGAATCTACAGCACACAGCAGACGAGAAATAAGACCATGTATACTATAGGTGTTGTGTCCTGTTCAAGGCCAAGAGTAATCTCTAATAAACTATGCTGTGTAGGATACATGTTCTTTTTTGAAGGTAGTAATGAAAGCAAGCACGCCACTTTGCAAATTACATGCAGCTGGTACTATGATAGACTAGCCTTACCTCGATTGGGGGAAAGAGGAGACAATTGTCATTCAAAAACAGCTTTTTTAATTTGACTAGTTTTGATAGTGTAGGTGGCAGTATAACCAGGCCTCTATGGCTAATATTTAACTTTTCCAAATGTTGGCAAGCACATTCATTTATAATATCGTCGACATCCATTATCTCTTTGTGTACTTCCACGTTAATAACTCGCTTGTCGATGTCATACTGTATCAAGAGAGTCGGTGGAATAGGAGAGCGATGGCAGAATAAAGAAAATTAATTCCGCGTCCATGTTCTGTTGCCATAGCAACGCTTCCTGAACCTGGAACCTCTGCTTGTGAATGGCTCATGTGAATGAGTAGTGGGCGTGGTAGATTATGTCATTCAGTAGGGGGACAGTGCATAAAAAACTGTAATTTCATTGACATGCGCACTGTTTTGGGGTTTTGTGCATGAGATTAGAATAAATAAATATGTCATTCTTACTATACCACGGCTTCTGCACGTAACTCCTCATGTATTGCGTTGCTGTAATTTGCTCAGTGAATGTCCCGAGCCGCTTCCGAAATGGAAGGCTCTTCCCTCACGTTACTCCAATCACATGCTTTGTTTTGGCGGCTGCCCACGAGAGGAGGAGGAAGCCGAACTTTGATCAGCTAGCTAATAAATTGCCAAATTAAACGCTGGAAACGACATCTTCATGTGTTCAAGCCTGCAGTAAGCTACCTCGCACATTGCGTTTATCGAAATGGAGAAAGCAGAGAATCTGTCCGTGGTGCTGCACGCTAAAGGGGACCTACGATTGGTAAACTTATTATGACTTGATTCGAATTTGTATAATTTGCTAATAGGGAAATAAACTGCAGTTTAATGAACACTTGCGAGTGACACCTAGATACATTGCTTGCAGGAGCAACGCCCCATTCCTGAACCAGGTCCAAATGGTAAGAAAGTAACTGCATGTTCTTCTTCCAGATCAGTACGAAACAGCCCTGAAGTGATAACTTTCATGTCTGACATTCTTTCAATTTTTAATCGTTCAGTACAGTGCAGATTGTGGTGTGTGCCCAATATATTTGTCGTGTAGAACATCATGTGTTCCAGTGCGACAGTGATTATAATACTTATATTTTATTAACTTATATTTATTTTATGGCAACCTATATTTTATTTTATTGTACATTTTATTTAATTCTAATTCCACTTAGTACAGCTAGTTTATGTACCCTTAGTATAGAAAGTCCACATATTTTAATTTTAGGTTCCTATATGTTTATTGTATGCACCTTCCTGCCAAAGTAAATTCCTTGTCTGTGCAAACTTTCATGACGAATAAATCCCTTTCTGATTCTCATTCACCTAGCCATCCAATCAATACAGAGTACAGTATAGTATCTCCTCCAGATGTTCCACATGCTCTTCTGTCCATACTGTATCTCCCTGTCTCCTGCAGAGGTGCTGCTGCAGATGCACTCTGTGGGGATATGTGGGTCGGACGTGCACTACTGGCAAAACGGACGCATTGGGGACTTTGTTGTGCAGAAGCCTATGGTGCTGGGACATGAGGCTGCTGGCAGGGTGGTCAAGGTGGGCTCCAATGTTAAGCACCTCCAGCCAGGCGAGTACCACCTCACACTGACCCTCCACACACCCCAGATACACTGACCCTCCACACACCCCAGATACACTGACCCTCCACACACCCCAGATACACTGACCCTCCACACACCCCAGATACACTGACCCTCCACACACCCCAGATACCCTGACCTCACGCTGACCCTCCACACACCCCAGATACCCTGACTGTGCATCATCTTCTCTGAGCAGGAGACAGAGTAGCGGTGGAGCCTGGTGTTCCCAGGGAGGAAGATGAGTTTTTCAAGGCAGGACACTACAACCTTTCGCCCACCATCTTCTTCTGTGCCACCCCGCCTGACGATGGCAACTTGTGCCGCTACTATAAACACAGCGCCAACTTCTGCTACAAGTCAGTCACACCCTGCTCGTCTATCATTCTCACCCCGGTCTGTCTCAGCCAGTCTCACACAGACATGGAAAGAACCTATACAAGACTAAGACCATTCTTGCAATTGTTTTAACCTGTGTTTTTTTGTGTGAGCAGACTGCCTGACAACGTGACGTTTGAAGAGGGAGCGTTGATCGAGCCTCTGTCTGTGGGGATTCACGCCTGCCGCCGTGCTGGGGTCACCCTGGGCAGTAGTGTGCTCATTTGTGGGGCAGGTAAGCTACTGATTGGATCATCTGTCTGTCACTTACAGTGATACTGTGGTATTAGCCAATGACTGTCCAGGCCCTATTTTTTTTATCACATTGTGATACTCCACACATATAAAGCATGATGAAAACTGCAATTTAACAGAACAATTTAAGACTTCTAAGATGGTGAATCAGAGCAACACACAAGGTGTAGTCTTGAAAGACAGAATCACTTGGACACAACAAAACACCATGAAACCAGTTTACCCAAACACCAGTAGTACCAGGTCTAATCTGTAACTCATCTGTGCTGGAGCATGAACACATGAACCATTAACAATGTAAAAATGCATGCTTGACCCACATGTTCCTGGCTGACCTCAGGTCTGCTCTTTCACAATGCACAGCTACACTGGCACATTTCCAGATTACCCCTGTAGGCTGGGAACTGCAGCCAAGCAGTAGATACTGTAGCTCTCTCCCTGTTGTCTCTGTTTCTGTCTCTCATGGCTTCAATTTCAGTTTCTGGGGTCTGTTGTCTGTGTCCTCAGACTCTCCTCTGCTGACATGTTGTTCATCCTCTTATCACAGGACCCATTGGGCTTGTGTGTCTCCTGGTCGCCAAGGCGATGGGTGCTGCCCAGGTGATCATCACTGGTAAGACCATCAATTTCTCCATCTAACCATCCAGTTCATATTCCCATCGTCACTGTCTCTGTGCCTGATATTGTTCCTTTCATCGTCCCTCAGATCTGTCTACCGACCGTTTGGCAATGGCGAAAGATCTGGGGGCAGACTTCCCCGTGACGGTGCAGCGGGCCGGCGGTGCTCAGGACCTGGCCGCCACGGTGCAAGGCATGCTGGGAGCTCAGCCACACATCAGTATCGAGTGCACTGGTGTGGAGAGCAGCGTCCAGACAGCCATCTATGTACGTAGACCCCCCTTTTAGGAATGTGTATGGTTCCCCCCAGCCTGGTAGTGATGCGTGTTGTGCCCCTCCAGGCGACCCGTCCCGGGGGAGTGGTGGTCCTGGTGGGAATGGGTTCTGAGATGACCACGGTACCTCTGCTCAACGCGGCCATCAGGGAGGTGGACATCAGGGGGGTGTTCCGCTACTGCAACACGTACGTAGAGATCCTCCGATTCCTGTGTGCCTCCTGTATCCACTCAAAACGATGTCACGTCATATTAACATGTAGTGTGTGTCTGTGCTTGTTGATCTATGTGTGCCCGGATGTGTCTATGTCTGTGTGTGCGTGTTGTTGCGTTCAAGCTGGCCCATGGCCATAGCCATGCTAGCGTCTGGGAAGGTGAACGTGAAGCCCCTGGTGACACACCGCTTCCCTCTGGAGCAGGCGGTGCACGCCTTTGAGACCACACGCCAGGGGCTGGGCGTCAAGGTCATGCTCAAGTGTGACAAGAATGACCAGGAGCCTTGAGGAACGTGGAGGAACATCTCGCATACTAAATCTAGAGACGGATAGATACAGAAAAAACCCAAAGGAAGTTTACTTTGTCATGTTTTTATCTCTGTATTTTCAAGCTGCTGCAAGATGATGTACTGCCAAGCAATCATAGTAGAATAGTATTGATTGAATGGCTATGATAAAACAGTGCTAAAATAAACGTTATCATAAAGACAGTTGATGTCCCCAATGTTACTTTATACACTTTCCAACTACTGCCACAAGGGGGTGGTAAAGAATCAGAAACTTGCAACACGTTCCTCACCCTGATTCTCTGGTATTCACACTGAAGAATCCGTACTGTAGAATGATGCCTTTCAATGAAAGAATACAACCAAAAGACAAAACATTCTCATCGGACACCTAAAAATGTCACGCTGACCCAGACACATTTCAGTGGGTTTTATTTAATGTTTTATTATCTTGTCTCATTGACGTGACACTATCTTAAGAGGCATGCACATAGATAAATGTATGGTTACGTTTTCTAATGTTCAGTACAATGAAGTTGAACCAGGAGCTGTCTAGTGGCCTGGCTCACTCAGTCACAGTGGGAAGCTCAGCTTTCACTCTGTCAATGCTCACACAGGAAATGAAGATATTTTCAGTAACCGAACAGTGGGTCTTACTTGAGCACAATACTAGATGAGATTCTCTTTATTTACACACATTCTAGCAATGGCAATGGGCACAGCTCTCACGACGACACACAACACCCACTCACAAGATGACACACTCAACACCCACTCACAAGACAACACACTCAACACGCACTCACAAGACAACACACTCAACACCCACTCACAAAATGACACACTCAACACCCACTCACACGACAACACACTCAACACCCACTCACAAGACGACACACTCAACACGCACTCACAAGACAACACACTCAACACCCAGTCAGAACAATAGCTTCCGTTTGGGACAGAATAACTTGATAAAGTTACTGTGGTACAGTATAGCACACATAGAAAATATTATTTCAAGTTTCAAACACTGATTTGAATTCAAAGAAGCTTAAACAATAGTTCAGAACTACGTATGTGAGAATGTGCTGTTCATCAAAATGGTTGCCAACATACATGAGGATTTAAAAAAGAGACTTACACAACCATTAGAATGACATGGTCATAGTATGGTAGAACTGCAGTATTGCCCTCATCTGAAGGATATGGCCTTTAATCACTCGGACCTTCACCTGCTAACCTTGGTCTAATGTGATGTGGATCTGCTGAGCAAGGGGAAATAACCCGGGTTCAATCCCAGGCCGGCTCTTTTACAGTCCATCTAAACTACAATGACAGCAGTGCTGAACTGTCTCTCTATCAAGTTCTTCTCTCCTCCGACTTCCACACCCTTATCTTTACTCTCCTCCCTTCTTCCCTCCTGTACCCCGACATTCAGTACACATTCCCCCATGACCTGCAAAATCCACCCCCCTCATTAGCACATCATATATTTACATCACCAAGAAATAAAGTACACAGGAAGTACGCTGACACACAGGAACTAATTACATTTATATGGATTTAAAAATCAATGCATTCATTCATTCATTCACTCACTTCCTGTTTCTCACGCAGAGGACAAACAAAGCACAGACAACAAACAAACAACAACCAAAAAATAAGGTTAACATTCTCTGTCTCGGAGTATGCCTGGTGTTAGAGCAGGGATGGAGGAATAATGGTAGTAGTCAACAAGTCATCACAAGGCAGAGAAGAAGATGAAAAGAAGTCTCTTCCTGCCCACAGGAAGTGAAGCTGTCCTCGGCATGTCATTTGTCAGTCCGTCATGTCCATCAAAGTTCTTGTAACCATTCACAGGAGGAGCAGAGATATCCTTATATGTACATGGGTGTCTCCTGGCCAGTTAGGAGGCGGAACATGGCGGCCGGCATTGTCTTCATGTGAATCTGAAGCACAAACAAACCCCATAAGCAAGCATCGAACTGTGTGTGCTTTTGTAAGTGTGCTCCACAGGTGTACGTCTCACCTCGCCGACAGAGTTGGACAGTGCCTGGACGATCTTCTCGTGTGCCGTGGCCACCACACTCTGGCTGTTGATCTCAATGATGCGGTGTCCTACCCTGACCCCCCCTCGCTCGGCAATGCCCCCCCTCATCAGACTGCAGATCTGGGGGAGTGACAACACACACACGACTTACTGAGTGGGTGATTGATTGATAAATTCATCATTCATCTATTTGAAAGGGACAGGCAAAAACAGGAGGAGAGAGTGAAGCAGAAGAGAGAATGTTAATAATGCATGCATGCCAGCCCATCCTCCCATCAGTGGTCAGTGTTGCCTCTAGAGGCAGAGGGTTTCATTAGACAGATCGATCTGCTGGCTAGCTGCTGACTCACTGAGAGATGACTGAGAAATGTGTGTGTGTTTGTTTGTATGTGTGTGCGTGTGTATGTGTGACCTACGATGCCATTCTGTACACTGAAGCCCAGCTGGTACTTGAGGTCGGGTCTTTTGATGAGGACAGTGGTGACAGGAGGACAGCTAACAATGTTCAGCTTCACTTGCACCTGGTTCTTCAAGCCCTGGACACGCACACACACACACACACACAACACAACACGTACACCCACCCACACACACAGGAACACGGAATGAGATCAGACAGAAACAGAGATAGTGAATACATCATCTATCTGATCTGATCCATAGCTCTCGTCCACGTCTCTCTGCCCACCTTGATGATGCCCTGACAGGTGGCGAGGGGCAGGCCCACCAGGCTGGTGTTGTTGATGGACATGATCTGGTCTCCGATGCTGAGCTTCCCAGAGCGGGCGGCGGGGGCGCCATTGAGCATGTTGGCCAGGATGACGGTGGGCAGGATGGAGCCCCAGCCAGACTCCACGATGACCACGCCCAGCATCTCCCCCTTCTGCTTCTCCACTAGGAGCTAGGAAGATATGCACAACGACTTCAGTGGAGGTAGATCAACGAAAACAGAAGTCATAAATGAACAGACGGTGTGCACCCGTCAGAAAGTGGACATTTTATGGGGATAAACAGATGGTGAAGCCCAGGTAACTGTTACATGGATCCTCCTCAGAGTCCTGGAGCTTCCTACCTCTTTACAGTTTTCCGAGTTAGAGAAGTGGATGAGGTCATCGTTGTACATTTCCTGTGTGTTGATGATGTCACTGTACTCCTTCTGGCTAAGGTCCTCAGGGTTGATGCCATTGGCTCTCAGGAACTCCTGATAGGCCACGCTGAAGGCCTGGCCAATGGACTGGGCGATCAGCTGGGCCTGGGGGACGAGCCGCAACCAACCAGGAAACAACGTCAGATGTACTCAGTGAGACATTTGATTGGTTAACAGTCTGGGAGAGAATAGCCAGTCTGTCCAGATTCCCCCTGCCCCTGCACATGACCCCCTACCCCCTGAGAGAGAAGACAGATGGGAACTGTCTCATCAGGCACAGCTAGCAGGAGAGGATATCAACCACCATGACAGGCAGTATGTGTCACCCTGGCCTCGCTTTGTGTCTGTCACAGGCTTGGTACTGTAAGTGACTGTCTCTCTCTTGTCTTTGTCACAACCCCAGCACTGTGTGTGTGTGTGTGTGTGTAAAGGAGAAAGAAAGGACTGCATTGCAGAAGCAGACATTTCTGGCAGGATAGTGGAGAGATATACTCAATCAGCATCATCTTTGCTCTGCTGCATCTCTGGCTGTGACCAAGGTCACATGACATGTCCTCTCCAGGTCATGTGACCCCCCCCCCCCATCCCCCCCCCCCCCAGGCGGCTAGCTGGTTTTAACACCTCCCTGGCTCTCACAGCAGGAAGGTCTGTGATTTAACACTAACACCCTGTCACAACAGCTCAACAGCTCAGTGACAAGGACCAGGCCCTCTGCCCTCAGTACCATCTTGTCACCATTGCAGAGTAGCGCCTCCATCCCTCATCTCTCTCTCTCTCTCTCTCTCTCTCTCTCTCTCTCTCTCTCTCTCTCTCTGTCGCACACACAGACTCACGTCCTCAGACTCAAAGACGTGGCAGATCATCTTGTACTGTTTCTTGGTGTCTGGTGCCCCTGGCGTGGTCTCTATGCAGTCCTGGGAGGCGGTCCGGGGCATGCGGCGCCGAGCCATCAGAACCACAATGTTCCCGATGTCAGCGATGTACGAGATGGTACGCAACGCATTGTCCATCATCGTCTCCTGGGAGCACAACAACGTCAACACCATCATCATTAAAAACAACAACAGCACCATCAACAGGTTATTGGTCACCAGACGATAATATCATTGAGTGTGTTTGTGTGTGTGGTAGATTTAAGTACGTTTAGAAAGCCTCTATTAGTAAGTCTAATGGGCTGTACATTGGACTGTCCCTGAAGGGTCAGATCCTGACCTGTCCTTACACACACCCTAGAAGAGGGGAGAGGGGAGAGGAGAAGAGACTGCATTGCAGCATGTTGGTGTGCGCCAGGCAGCCCACGCACTGCCTGCTGTTAGGAAGACAGACAACTGCTCCACAGCTCGAGCCAACCACACACAAACAAATGAGCATACAAACAAATCGCTACAAAAACGGACTTTGATTCAGATCTTAGAGGGACAACACAGGTTCAGGGTTATACCAGCTGAATGATGACCATGTCGGGATATAACGGATGTTATGTGTCACAATGTTAGATCACATGCTGAAGACACATATTTATATAAGGTTCATTTGTGCTCTGCTCTGTCTGCAGCCAGATGTCCACAAGCTTTTTGGCTTTGCTAAAGCGATTTCCCTCCCTCTCTCTCTTTCTCACTCGGCCTTTCTCTGTTTTCCCTCTCTATTGGTACCTCTTTCAGTCCTTTTTTTTCTGTCTCTCTCTCCGTCTGTGGAGACTCAAATGTGCCAGATATAAACGTCACCAGATTTGATGATGATGAATAATAGCTGTCTGTGACAGTCACTGGGGATGTGCCTGTTAGGGTTAGGGCTGTGTGTGTCTGTCTGTGTGTGTATGTGTGTGTACCTGTGAGTCAGCATTGAGGACCTTGATCCTCTGTGTGGAGATGAACAGGTCCACCTCCGTCAGGCTCTGTCCATCCCCCTCTGGGCTCTGGAAGGACACACACAGGAGGAACATGGGTCAGAGTGCACTGAAGAAGAGCCAGCTAGCCATGCTGCTACACACACCCACAACTGGAGCCTGGTACCGTCACACACCCCAGACCTGGAGATCTAGACGACTGAACTGAATCACTAACTCAATCGCGTCTTACGTGTCTGTCTGTACGTTGTCTCTATTGTGTCTGTGTTGTGTCAGAACTGTCTATAGATGAGCATCAGAAGCAGAGAGACACAGGTAGCAACACCAGTTAGACTCATACAAGCTACAGCTGAGAAAGCATACATGCACACCAAATGGGGGCCATGGTGATGGGTGATACAGGGGAGGGGACGGGGTGAGTCAGCAGTAAAGGCTGGACGGTGAGGGGTGAGTGTAAGGGCAGGGGGTAAGAAATGGGAAGGGGTGAGGCAGAACCGAAGGCTGGGGTCATGGGGACCTGCTTGGCACTCGGTTTCATTGCCATAGTGATGATGGAGAGTGGGCACTGCGACATGGCACAGTGCAGTATTTCTAACCCATTCCCAGCTGGCTGAGGCATGAGTGTGCCAGGATAAATAGAGAGAGGAGGAAAGGAGAAGAGAGGAGAGGAGGAAAGGAGAAGAGAGGAGAGGGGGAAAGGAGAAGAGAGGAGAGGAGGAAAGGAGAAGAGAGGAGAGGAGGAAAGGAGAAGAGAGGAGAGGGGGAAAGGAGAGGAAAGGAGAGGGGGAAAGGAGAGGAAAGGAGAGGGGGAAAGGAGAGGAAAGGAGAGGAAGAGAGGAGACGAGAGGAGGAGAGAGGAGCATGGCAGAGCAGAACCCTTGCAGTAATCGCTGTGTCCTGCACACTAATCAAATTAGGTATGATTTCTAGTAATTAATTAACGTGGCTGCAGTGTGTAAAATGAGCAGATTAGTGTAAACAACACAGTATAAACATCATAAATAGACAGTTCAGCTCAAATATCCTGTACACAACTGTTGCTGTTAATGTGATAGTGGATACCCATTTACTAATAGTTTCTAGTAACTCAGATTAGAGAGGCTTGTTGTTCTGCGGTTGTTTAGAGGCTGCTGGGATACGAAGATCCTCCAGCTCTCAGTGATGCCAGCTATGTATGACACACACATACATGCAGACACACACAGATGGCTGGGTGGAGGAAGGGGAGAGTATGGGGAAGGTGGCGGTACTTCTTTGGTATATTCAGATTGTGTATTTTTACACACCGCCTTTTTCTTGATTTTGGCAGCCTTCTGAACCCTCTGGTGGGCGTGGCCAGGCATGGCATGGGCGTGGTCGGGCAGGCGGGACAGGAGAGGCGGGGCAGGGACAGAACGGGGTCGGCAGCAAACACAGGAGGACAGGAAGTAAAGAAGGAAGATAAGAAAGAGAGGAAAACCGAACAGCCAGAAGCACGTGTGCCACCTCTCTGCTCTGAACATGTGAGCAGAGAGAGGGAGAGAGAGGGGGAGGAATGGAGAGGACACTATTCCATTTCTAGAAGAGATAAATGGAAAGACAGAGAGAGCTAGAAAGAGAGAGAAGTATAGTGAGACATACAGTGAGAGAGAAGAGAGTAAGGTATAGGTCGAGAGACATATGAAGATACACATAGAGAGAGCCAGATGGAAAAAGGCAGGAGGAGACAAACATTGACAGAGAGGTGGCACAACCATGTTTGGCTGAAACAAATCAAAACAGCAATTAGAGGGAGATAATTGCTATTTTTTCTCTATTTGGAAACATCAAATCATAACACATGCAAAAATGAGTTTGACACTGCTATTGTTCTTCCTTTTCAAACTACAGCAGAAGGCTGATCGTCAGAACTTCAGATGAACACATTACAGTAGGCTACCTCTATAGATGAGTGAGAGGCATTCCTGAGTTCTCCTTTTGAAGCTTAATGTATCAAAGATGCTCCTGATAACATGACACCCTTTCAGATCACGCCAACCTCAATACAAACCGTCTGAGTTTTAGAACAACCTGATTCTAGAATGTTCAAGTTTACCGATAGAAGACAGAGGATGAACTTCACGATGTAGGCCTTTAGAACATGGTGTAACAAAGAGGGGATTTATGTGAGGCAGAAAAGAAAATAGCGGAATATGCCTGTATGATGAAGAGAGACAAAGATATATCTAGAATAAACCAGTCTCTCCATCTTCAGCAACAGTGGTCCATCTAGAAAGGAGCTAGCAGACAGCCAGGAATGAGAAGCTAGCAGCTAGCCCGTAGGAAGACGCTAGTAGCTAGTTAGGAATGAAGAGCTAACAGCCAGCTAGTGAGAAGCCAGCTGCGAGTTTGGAAGGAGCAAGAGTGGGCGGTGAGCTGTTGCAACCTGAATATAAATGAGAGGCACATCATGCCAAAAAGATGCGCATAAATTATCCAACCTTGTTAAACTGCAACACCATGTGTAATTTCCCACACAGTGTCAATGTCAAGTCCCAGTGTTGTGCTCTCAGGGTCACACTTTTAAAGGATCCAGGTGCAATTCAAGTTGTCTGGGTGGGATGTTGTTGTTGTTGTTGGCTTGTTATATGGTCTGGTTTTGGACCACAGCAGTCAGGACTTTGTTGAAGAAGGTATGTGTGTGTGTGTGTTTCTTTGTGGGTGTGTGTGTGTATGTGTGTGTGTGTGTGAGAGAGAGAGAGAGAGAAAGAGAGAGAGAGAGAGAGAGAGAGAGAGAGAGAGAGAGAGAGAGAGAGAGAGAGAGAGAGAGAGAGAGAGAGAGAGAGAGAGAGAGAGAGAGAGAGAGAGAGAAAGAGAGAGTGTGTGTGTGTGAGAGGGTTTAAGATGAAGGAGCCGGTTCTGCTGGCTCTGCTGAGCACCATATGGCCCATTCATCTACAGACACGTGCTGTTCTTCCTCCTCCTCCTCCTCCTCAGAGAGAGAGAGAGAGAGAGAGAGGGGGAGTAGTCTTGTCGGATGACCTAGCTACAGTACTCGCAGAAATAATGAAGTTGAAAAAATAAACCCAGGCAGTAAAGCGTTGCCATGGTTTCATCTTCAAAGGCCTTTGATGGAAAAGTGAGATAGAGTGAAGGACAGAGACAAGAGAGAGCATGATAGTGAGTGAAAGAGCGAGAGACACACAGAGAGAGAAGAAAGGAAAAGAAGTAAAGCAAAAGAAGGAGGTCGGTAGAAAGAGAGAGAGTGACAGAGAGAAAGAGAATGAACAGACAGATTGTGTCCCGATGAGTTGGTCCCAGGACACCGCAGGTGTGGAGAAGCTTTAAAGACTGAGGGGAGCCAGAGACGTGCTCTCTTCCACACCCAGCCCACCCATTCCTCCACCTTCCTCCCTCCATACCTTCACCCTGCTCACAGCCTCCTGGGCCTGCATCATGCGAATGTTCTTGGAGGGGTTCCTCTCTGACAGCAGCTGGGTGGAGCCCAGGTAGTTAGCAGCAAAGATAATCCCATCAATCAGGTCCTCTGGCTCACATGGTCCCGGCACTGGAGGGGGAGGCCGAGGGGGAGGGGGGAGGAGAAATACGATGGGATTAAATATAGAAATAAATGAGCTATATAATTCCTGTTCTGGCTAGGGTGTGTGAGACACAGAGACAGTGGAGGACTGGACTGGACCCTGGTATGCAGGCTGGGGGAGAGCATGGCTGGGGGAGTGTGGGGGGAGGTGGGGGAGAGATGGGGGAGCGCAGCAGAGGTTTATCCATGTGGGATATGGAGATGAGGACTCTAAAACACCCCCACCCAGGGACTCAGCTCACCAAAGAGCTTGGAAGGGGGAGGAACAGGCAGCCAGAGAAACAGGCAGTCAGAGGAACAGACGACCAAACAACCAGCTCAGAACATTGGGTCTCCTCTCATAATATGCTGTATATGTGTATGAAGAACTCCCTGACTTGAAGTGGAAAAAGAGTATAACTACTGTAAATCTAATTTATATTTATTAAATTAGAGTTTAATTGAGTTTAGTGTAATTATATTAATCAGGTTCTACATAATTTGAATAGTACTTAAAATATACATATTGTGTGTATTCACATACTTATTGACAGATTTAATACATTAGGTATGTTTCAAATTATAGTTTGTAATTATACTTTAAGTACGAAATGCTTTCGATTGGGCAGAGTCTTAGCTGAAACTTCCTCCGCCTGTCTGTATCTGTAGTACTGAACAGACCCCCCTCCTTCTAATCATATACACCTCCTGCATCTAGACAGCTGGAATCATCTCACCAGCTCTACCCCATCAGTCCTCCTCTACTCACCAGAGATCAGGGTCATCACCAGATAGGACAGACAGCTGAGATTGAGACTCACCATCCACAAAGCTGGGGAAAGCCGCTGCCTTCTTAGTTTGCTGCAGAACAAATAAACAAAGAAATAGAGAAGAGTCAGATATGGTGATGAGACTGGCTGAAGCACAGCAGGAGAGAGATCACCAAGACCAAGAGCAACTTCCTGTCTGTGGACCATATCAAACCAAAACAAACAAGAAACACCAACAACCACTCTGCAGCTTCACTCTCAGAAGGTTTCTGAGTTACAAAGTGGGACCTTTGTAACTCAGGCTAGGGATGCAGCTAAGAGTGTGACAGTGGATGTACTTTACTGTGTGTGTGTGTGTGTTTGTGTACATGTGTGTCTGTGTGTATCTAACCTCTGGAGTGTTGTTGTTCTCCAAAGGAAGGTTGAGATCGGAACGATTCTGCTTTCTGGTTGGCTGCTGCTCTGGGCCGTTGGTCACCTGACGAGGGGGGCAGGAGGGGTTACGACCTCATGATGACCTCAGCACCGGAACACAGAGCCACAACTGGGTGCAGATGCAGAACAGTGACGGTCACCCTATTAATAACTTTTATAGTTCTATAGCTGGTACTACTCTCGTCCCCTGCCATACTCAGTCTGACCCAGTTCCACACTGCTACGCTAGCTACATCAGTTACCATGCATTCACACACGCGCCTGCGACGTAGCAGGTGTGTGTCTCAGCATGGGCCCTCAGGAGACGGCCGCTCGCCATCTGTGGGCTCCTCACCTCCTCCTCTCTTACTCTCCTCTTCCTCTACTTCGAATGGTGCTATGTACTCGTGCTATGTCGTTCTTTACAACTGTGCTGTGCGCTTCTGACCTGTTCCTGGGCCCGGTGTGGACGGTCTTCGGGCGTACTCGCCCGCACCTTGAAGCCCCTCTGAAGGTCCGGGTTGTTGTGGCGTGCAGAGGGCAGGTTTAGGGACTTGGGCCGGCTGTCATGGCGGTGGAGCGGGTAGGGGCCGGGGGCCGGAGAGGGTTTGGCAGGGGGTAGTGCAGGGGGAGGGTAGTTAGCAGGGGCGGAGTCGTGAGCCAGCTCCTCTGGGCTGTGGTCGGTACCACTGCTCAGACTGCCCATGCTCATACTCATCTTGATCTCGGCCACAATCAGGTCAATGTCCTCCTCAGCCTCCTCCCCCACCTCCCCTCCTTCCCCCACCTGCCTCCCCCGGTATTGGGACACACCAACACAGTTCCCATTGGCCTCTGGGACGTAGTAGTCCTCTGTGTAGCCCCGCCCCTCTCCTGTCTCCTCCTCCTCTTCCTCCTCTTCATTGGGAAGGTACTCCTCGCTCTCCTCTTCCTCCTCCTCCTCCCTGGGGGGGGTCTGCTGCATTGGGGCGGGGCTTGGATGGTGGTGGTGCAGGATTGGCTCGGGCCGTCCATCGTAGATCTGTTGATCTGCATCCTGTTCCACCACTTCACAGCGTACTTCCCCCTCCTCCTCATCCCCCTCTCGGTCCACCCACTCCTCTCTCACCTCTTCCTCCTCCTCCCCCTCTCCCTCGACCCACTCCCCTCTCACCTCCTCCCCCTCTCCCTTGACCCACTCCCCTCTCACCTCCTCCCCCTCTCCCTCGACCCACTCCACTCTCACCTCCTCCTGCTCCCCCTCTCCCTCGACCCACTCCTCTCTCACCTCCTCCTGCTCTCCCTCTCCCTCGACCCACTCCTCTCTCACCTCCTCCTGCTCCCCCTCTCCCTCGACCCACTCCTCTCTCACCTCCTCCTGCTCCCCCTCTCCCTCGACCCACTCCTCTCTCACCTCCTCCTCATCCACCTCTCCCTCCTCTTCCACCCACTCCTCCCTCAACTCCTCATCCCCCCCCTCGTCCCTCCTCCACCCAGTGCTCCAAAACCTCCCCCACCTCCCTCTCCTCGCCCTCCCCCTCCTCCCACTCTTCTACAGCCTCCTGACATTCGTCTGTGTCTGCAACAGGCTCCACTGCAGCCCTGCAGTCGCCGCGGCTACAGTCCCCTCTGCTACAGTCGCCGCGGCTACAGTCCACGCTCTCCATGTAGGAGTCGTCTTCGGGGCAGTAGCGGATGTAATAGGTCACGCCCTCGTCCTCCTCCGCCAAGCCTTCATCATAGTCTTCCTCCTCGTCCGATGTGTTGTTGACGTAGTCAGAGCTGGAGTCTCCGTCCAAGCTGTCCGCTCGACCCCGGAAGTCTGAGTGGGCGTGGTTGTGGGCGTGGGCGTGGTCGTGGGACTGCTCACACTGGTGGTCAGGTGTAGAAGGAGTGGCCGGCCGGTGGGCTGTCAGCTCTGCATCCAATTGGCCACAGTAATGTGGCTCCGCCCCTTCATCCGGTTGGACATGGGCCTGATCATGTGAGTCTTTAGGATACGAAGTTGGGTGGGACCGCACGGGTAGTTTCCTGTCATGTGACTCTGAAGGGAAGGGGGCGGGGCAGGGCCGGGGGAGAGGCTCAGCCATACTGCTTCCTCCCTGATTTGTTCCTGGCCTCTTCCTGTGAGCCATGATATGCTGCTTACAGGCCATGCATGGCTACAGTCACAGTCCTGACAAACACAAAGAAACAGTCATTAATAGCAAGGCTGCACACACACACGTACACACACACTGACTCCGTCTGCATCTCTTCCTTTCCCTCTGACAGGCCGATCCATTACCACTATTGAGTTGGACAGCTTCTCATTTACTTACACACCCAGAGCAGCGGCACTGCTTACTAGGCAATACTACGAGTCCCACAATGCAACACCTCACTCAATACATCCCCACTGGGTTGGACAAAAGCCTGACACTGTGCCAGAAAAAATGAGAAGCATCTTGAGAGAGTGGGGGGGGGGGGTGATGGAGGGAAGTTGGCAGATGAGTCAAGCAATTGACCCTCTGGTACTAGAGAGACAACCATACACCTGGGAGCTCTGTCCTGTCTATTTCTCTTGTTCTATTGTACCATTCTAGCAGGTAGGTCAGTAGAGGGGGACCCAAAGTCAGGAGAAAGAGGGATATAGGGAGGGGGAATATAATAAGATTATTTCGGGTGCTTCTTCATACAGGTCTCTGAAACAGTTCAGCAATCTCATTAAAAAGTTATCAGGCCACAGAAAGATAGCACAAATCGTGAGGAATTCTATTATAGAGGACACACACAGTTGAAGCATATTGTCAGGACATATTACATTAGGTGTCAATGCAGCAGTTTTAGCAGTGTTTCACATTGACCCATTCCCCTGAGCCTTCTCCATCCATCCACCCATCCTCTCTTTCCCATAATATCTTTCTCCCATCCATCCATCCATCCATCCTACTTTTCTCTCTTTTACTTTCTCTCATTCGTCCATTCACCGAGCATTGCTCAGGGCCATCGCCAGCAGTTACGCATGACAACAGCTCTCTGAGGAGTTTGTTGTTGCTTTCACAGCACCATCTCTCTTTCTCTCCTTCTCTCTCCATAATTACGCTTTCCATCACAGTGATTACAATGGCTAATTACCCTTGCACGGGCCTGCACAAAAAGGCTCTCCCCCTACACACGAACACTCTCCCGTACATCCCTCTTTCAGTGTGTGATTGCGGGGTGGGGCTATGGCTGGAGGACAACAAGACTGCAGCTAGACTTGGAGGACGCTAGCTCACATACACACACCAACCTACACGTTATGAACAAAGGCTGTCTTCTTCAACCCACAGGCTAAAGGTACAATAGTGAATTTAACAACCACAATGGACAGCCTTCCACAGGCTATTTGCCCCCACCCCCCCCCACTGGCCCTTTTCTCTCCTTTATCTTCCCCGTCTTGCATTGTTCTCCATGTTGTCCCTCCTCCTCCCCTTCATCCTCCACTCACCACAACCGGGCCACACCCTTCCCTCCCCCTATCCCTGTGAGAGAATGGTAACTAAGGGTAACAGCCTCTCCTGGGGGACCAGTGACCTTTCACCTCCTCTGTTTTTTTTTTGAGTCCATCTCTCCCTCCATGTCTGGATTAAGGCTGATTATTCCACAGAGTTACTATGGCAATGCATTACCACTCACATGGTGTGTGACTGTATATTTACATATGTGTAACATACGTGTACAGCATTTTTGCAAGTATAAAGTTGACGTGTAAATCAACATGTTTCCGAACCAGAATGTCCTCAATGTCCCCAGATGTCAGCTTTGTTTGGGACAGGCTGCACATTTCACACACTTGACAGGTTTTATTGAATCTGAATACATTACCATGTGAATGAGAATGGACCTGCCACAACACACACACACACACACACACACCAGTACATACACAACAACTAGCAAATACACACTAGCACAAACACACACCAGCTCACACACACCAACTGGCATACACACACATCCCAGCATAAAAGTTGTCCCACCAGCTTAATGATTCTACAAAATCATAATAAAACACACAGAATCATCTTTATTGGCTGACACCAGACTAGCATGCCGGTGTTTGTGTGTTGACAGAAATCAGTCAGTGTCCGGTGTGTCCACGTCTCTACCATCTGCCTGTGTCGGGGAGCCACTTGCATGCTCACATCAGCCATGAGAGCCTGTAAGGTTAGAACTGCCTGCATGTACTGTAAGAAAGCTCATAACATGGGTGAGGTGTCTGCCAGTTGTCCAAGAAGGTCTACAACGACGTACATGTGCCTAGAGAACCTCCTCGTGGATATTACACAATTGGACAACTGTTAAACCACAAAATCAAGATAACATTTCACGACAGTGTCAACAGCCCGTTTGTATCTGGGTATTTAACGCAACATAGCTAATTGATGCAAATGGGGGGCAATTATCAGCTAACACTGGTTTGATTTGAAATCCCCCTCGCCTGCATCCCAACAGGACGTCTTAATCTCTTCCTTCCTGTGCAACACCAGGCTCATGTTGCATTTGCTCCCTGTTTCTCTCGAGCTCTCTTGGAAAACAGCATTTGAAAAGAGCTGAACAAGACAGAACAGGACAGGGTAGATTAGAAACGGGACAGAGCATTGCAGAGTAGCGCCTCCATCTCTCATTTTCTCTCTCTTTCTCTCTCTTTCTCTCTCTCTCTCTCTCTCTCTCTCTCTCTCTCTCTCTCTCTCTCTCTCTCTCTCTCTCTGTGCTGCACTCTCTGCCTCAGAGGCCTAGAGAATACTAATGCCTTTGCCCGCATACTGGAGGCCATTGTTCACGCTTAGGAGAAGTGGGGAGAGGAGAGAAGAGGAGAAAGATCTGTCTTTATTCCCAGGCTGTAGCTTGAAATGTTCTAATCATCACCTGAAGACACGGAGCAGAGGCAGACAGCACCACACACGGCAACGCTGCACACACAATGACAAAAACCTTGAGCTGTTATTGATTCCATCTCCCCCGCAATCAATGTCATTAGTGGTGTGTGTGTGTGTGTGTGTGTGCCGTGGTGACACAGCTGGAGCACAGCTGAATCAGAGAGTGGTGTGGTCGCATGAATAATGCCCTCTAAAATGGTCAGACGAGCCCAGAGGAGAGGTGCAGACACACACGCGCGCACACACACACTCCTGTTGAACCTAGCTGGCCGATGCCTTACAACCCATCATAATGACTTGCTTTATGAAGCATGTCTTAGTCATTAAAGAGTGAATTAAAGTACTTGAGCACAGTCGGCTGGAATCAATCGAGTCTCAGGAGCCAGACTAGTGAGACAGTAAACTGGGTGGGTCTGCCCTAGCTGGCTCTCCTGTATGAGGGTCTTCCCTAGCTGGCTCTCCTGTATGAGGGTCTGCCCTAGCTGGCTCTCCTGTATGAGGGTCTGCCCTAGCTGGGCTGCCCCCCAGCCCTATGCTTGTGGTCCCAGATCCCAGGGCTGTTTCAGGGCTGTTTCAGGGCTGTTTCAGGGCTGTTTCAGGGCTGTTTCGGACACGTTTCAGGGCTGTTTCAGGGCTGTTTCAGGGCTGTTTCAGGGCTGTTTCAGAGCTGTTTCGGACACGTTTCAGGGCTGTTAAACTCCTCAGCTGGAAGCAGGTCCAGAGGCACAGCGGCGGCAGGGAGTTCCCATGGAGACCAGAGTGACGCTAGAGGGAGGTTTCTGGTCACCTGCTGCTTCTCTCTGCTGCCTCAGGAAATGACTCTCTGAATAGAGGTCTGCTTCCCAGAGGGCACAATCACAAACACGCATGGAGGCTGACACGCACACACGCATTGCACACACACACACGTTTTTTCACAGGTCTGATAAAAACCACACACACAGACACGCAGGCACACACACACTGTCCTGCCAGATGTCACCCTTTTGGAGGCTTTCAGAATCAGCCCAAACCCAAAATGCACTCAATAACATGACGTAGACGCTGGCACAGTTCCAGTAATCATGGCTTAGGCTCAGAACTCACAGAAAGAGAACACTGAAATTGCAGCTCTCCGTCCACCCTCCTGCCTCCTATCCATCCCCACCCTACCCCTGCCACCCGCCACCTCTAAAGTGGAGAGGGCAGCATCACCTTCCCACAATACCCTGCTGTCATTATAAAACCGCTTATCAGAAAGCAATGATGTGTGATTGGCTTGTTCACCATGGTTGGTGATTAGTGGCTAATACGTCCGTAGTAAGTGATTGGCTGGTTGATACCTCCATGGTCGGGGATTGGCCGTGATGTATCAGGCAGCAGTGTCAGCCTAAACCCTGAGGCTTCTTTACAGTTCTAGAAAGTGATGGGAGTTTACTGAGGTTGCAGCATGTGATGACGCGTTCTAATGTTCTAGAATATGGTGATATCATAGTTTATTAATGTTCCAGAAGGATAATGAGGCTTCTCTGATGTTCTGATGTGTGATGAGGTTTCTCTAATGTGTCCTTTAAGTCACTTCAACAGTCTCTCCTAGGGGCATCACTGAACTGGGATGATAAAGCGGTTGGAAATCTTGCTTCTAGTGAAGCCTAGTGTGTCGGGAGAGGAAGAGAACCCCCAGCCTCAGCTTTAGGCCTACGCCTCAGCCTCAGCCCCAGCCCCAGCCTCAGTCCCAGTATGTAATAATGTATGAATCACAGCTATTTTGGGCTTGTGGTTTTCTTCTGCTCCTTCCTGTGTGGGAATCTTGAGGGACGCTCCTCCATCACAGCAGACAGAGAAGGAGGTCAACATCAAGTCATGTGTGAGCGTTTCTTTGTCCCTTCAAGTGAAATAAAAACTGATCATGTAACACAGATACGTGTCCCTAGCCATGTGTGTATGTGTGTGAGGTTGGGACCAGCCTTGCTTTTATGGTAGTGTGTTGGTCAGTGATCCTATGATGGATACAGGATTACACAGCTCAGATCCAATCCCCTTACATCACCCTAACCCTAACATCACAGAGCGGAGCTGCCTCTGGGGTGCTAATCTGTCCTTCAACCACCCAGCAGCCATCAGTATCAACTACCTAGACTACAACTCCCACCAGTATGAACTAGCTAGACTACAACTTCCAACAGCCATCAGTCTCAACCAGCTAGACAACAATTCCCAACATCCACCATTATCAAGTATCTTTCCTACAACTCCCACCAGGTGAGTGTGAGTGAGTCTGTTGAGTGACAGGATAGTAGTCTCTCTAGTAACACTAAATACACTCTGCGCCTCCTCTTCTCCTTCTGTCTCCTTTTCTCCCAGTCTCCTCCATCTTTCTTCCCCCACCTCCCTCTCCTCTCTCTTCCTCTCTCCTCCCACCTCTCCTTTCTCCCTCCATTATCTCCTTCCTCTCTCCTCCTCCTCTCTCGACACACTACCTCCTCTGTTTCCTCCTCTCTATTCCCCTTCTCTGTCCTTCTTCTCTCTCCCTGTTCTCTCACGTTCCTCCCTCTCCTGCCCCTCTCCACCAGCAGTGTAAATAAGAGATGAGCAGCAGCGGCTCTAGAGAGGTTTACAGCTCTGCTGTTGTTTTTGCTACTCTTCCTCCACCCTACACAACTTCAAAGACATGTCCCCCGACACCTTGGTCCTCCTCCCTCCTCCTCCCTCCTCTTCCTTCCTCCTCCTCTTCTGTTAGGATAGCATAAGTCCCATCTTCTCGTCCTATCAGGAGAGGAGAGGACAGTTCTCTCAAGAGAGACTCCTCAAATAAATGCCAATTTCAACATCTACCGAGAGGATGTGTCTGGATGCAAGATGAGAATCCCTCTCTAAGCTCCCTCTTACCCATCCAACCTCCCTTTCCTTTGTTCACCTCTCCTCTCCCTCCCTCTCTCTCCTCTCACTCATTTAACCACCACTCCTTCCACCTCTGTCTCCTCCTCACGTGCCTCCCTCCTTCTTGCCTCCCCTCCTCTCTTCACTTCCCCCTCCTCCCCCCTCCCTCCCTTGTTTCTTCCGTGCAAGAGAAGAAGATGGCGCGTGCCTACTGAGAGCATGTTTGTTTTGTTGACTCCCAAAGGCCCAAAGGTTGCCCAGTCTAACCAACAGGTTCCTCCGCGTCACACACAAATAGGCACACACAATGGCAACCCAGTAATACCAATCTAGTTCTTTGGGGTTCTCTAGGGTTATGGTGGTTTCTGCAGGGTTGGGGTCCAGGTGAGATGACCTGAAACACAGAAACAGACCCCGAAAAGTGGGAAAAGAGAAAAAGATGAGAAAAGGAAAGAGAACAGTTTGAGAAAATATTGAAAGGGGGCCGTTCTGTGTGGCTTGGTGGAGTACTGAACACTGTCTGACATCAAAAGTGATTCAGATTCAATACCACTGCTGCCATCGAAAAAGGGAGGCGGGGTGCACTACACTAAGACGGAGCACTGGATCACCGGATCACAGTAAAGTATCTATCTCCATTTCTGACTTTCTTTTTGACTTTGTATTTCTCTCCCTCTCGGTCTCTCTGTCTTTCTTACTTTGGTCTGTCTGTCTGTCTGTCTCTCTTTCAAACGAACAGTCTCATAATCTGCCAGTAACACTAGACCAGACAGAACCTGACGAGGCGTTGTTTGATCTGAACAACAGCCCACACACACACATAAACACACACACACACACACACAAACACACACACACACACACAAACACACACACACACATAAACACACACACACACACAAAGAATCTGAGGAGAGGAGATACCAGCTCTGCCGACTGACTCAGCCTCCCCAGAGAGAGAGAGAAAGCGAGAGAGAGAGAGAGAGAGAGAGAGAGAGAGAGAGAGAGAGAGAGAGAGAGAGAGAGAGAGAGAGAGAGAGAGAGAGAGAGAAAGCGAGAGAGAGAGAAAGAGAAAGAGAAAGAGAGAAAGAGAGAGAGAGAAAGCGAGAGAGAGAGAAAGAGAGAAAGAGAGAAAGAGAGAGAGATAGAAGGCTGGTTATGAGAACATGCTGCTTGTTAGAACAGTAGATGGGAAGCTGGAATCTCTAAACACTCAAACAACTGCTGGTTCTACACACGTACATGCAGATGTACTATATCCTTCATGATAGTACAGTTGTGTTAGATATTTTGTGTTCGTTGGCTGTATGTGTCTATGTGTGTCTGCCTGTGTTTGCATGTGTGTGTGCCTGTATGTGTTAGCGTGTGTCTGTGAATATTGTCTGTATGTTTATGTGCGTGTGTTTGTCTGCGTGTGTGTGTACATAAGTGTGTATGATGAGATCTAAATCTCAGTTGACAGCCAGGGTTAGGTCTGGGGCAGTAACATGCTGAAAGTCATCCTGTCTTCATTAAGCACCTGCTATATGGTCACTATCATTGGGATACAGGAGCTGCAGTCTCGTCACCACGGTAGCGGAGACAACAGAAAGGCAGGTTCCAGGACAGCCAGAAGAATGTTCTATGGGACATTCTGACCATCCCTTCATAAGGACGCTGAATGAAGCTTAATGTTCATCATCCTCAGCTGCTACTGATAGGACTGTGTCAGCTACACACACACACACACACACACAGAGAGAGAGAGAGAGAGAGATAGACAAAGAGCTAGTGATTTCAGTGGGAGGCTTTCTGAAAGAGAAACGTCAGATGAGTGAAACATTACTGACAGACAGTAGGACCTCTCTCCTAGCATCTTCTCCTCCGCCCTCTTCCACCCGTTCATCATCCACCCTCTTCCTATCTCTCTTCCTCCTGACTATGTGTGTGTATGTGTTTGACTCCTCCAGAGATTTATGTCATTTTTAGGAGTCCTTGACCCTCACACATAACTGAACACCTCAGCAGAACAGCATCACACACACACATACCGCACAGAAAATACACTCATTCACACATACTCACATTCAAACACACCGCACACAGACAAATACACAGACTTACGCACACATACACACACATAGACTCAAACAAACGCCTCAGCAGTCTGGTTTCAGCACATTCAGCGAGGGTGCAACCTCATGCCCTGTTGTCACACTTTCCCCTCAGAGAAAACACCACTTTTCCTGGGCCACACCCTTCTCTCCTCCCAGTGAACACACCCCTCTCTCTGGGCCACACCCTTCTCTCCTCCCAGTGAACACACCCCTCTCTCTGGGCCACACCCTTCTCTCCTCCCAGTGAACACACCCCTCTCTCTGGGCCACACCCTTCTCTCCTCCCAGTGAACACACCCCTCTCTCTGGGCCACACCCTTCTCTCCTCCCAGAGAACACACCCCTCTCTCTGGGCCACGCCCTTCTCTCCTCCCAGAGAACACACCCCTCTCTCTGGGCCACGCCTTTCAGTCATACTGCAAGACAACAAGTCTTCAGGTGTAGGGTGACCCCAACACTTAAAACAAACATCTCACAAATATCCAGTATACAGGTACAGTGAGTGTTGATGATTGTCAGACAGGCTGTAATATACAGCTGAAAGCTATGTGTATGAGGACCAATCTTTATCATGTTCAATATCCTAGTTACACACCACCCAGGGTCTCTTTTACCCCATGACCCCTGCACAAACCTCTGAGGGACACACAGTCCCACTGTCAGAAGGAAGGAGGAAACTAGATGAGAAGGAAGGAAAGGAAAGGAAAGGAAAAGAGAGGAACATAATGTGATGAGGACAGAGGAGAGTAAGAAGAGGCATGTGACTCACATCGTGGGAGTCTGTTAGCTAATCACTGGCACAGAGCAGCATCTTTCTCCTGTCCTCCTTCCCTTTCCTTCACCAGCTGCTAATTCCTTGATTAATTCCTGGGGAGTAAAGTGTCATCCAGCGTGGATCTATAAATACGCTCCCAGCAGCCCTTGCTCAGCGACAGGCTTGGTGTTCCTGCACATTAACAGGATCTTCAGCGGGACTGAGGAGACACTGCTCCCTGCCAACGCCAACCTCTCCCCTGCTATCAACTTCTGCTCAGCCTCAGCCTGATCAAACGGAAATGCTGCCTTATGATCAAACAAAACAGCCATACAGAGCAGTTGATGCCATGCCATCCTCTTTCATGTTGCTATTACACAGAGAGCAGTTCTAGAACCGGTCCACTGGAACATGGATCTAGTTGTATGTTTCTTGGATGTTGTCCCCAGGATCAGACATGAATACAGTTAAAAACATTGTCACCAAGGTTTCAAGATGTTGTCTCTACAATGCAACAGGACAATATCATTTAATGATTAAACTCAATCTGATAAACAAGTGTTTTGGTAAAAACAAGTCACTTATGGTGAACAAGCCACTAAAGTGGAGCTAGAGACATCATTCCCTCTTCCTCCAAAAACACACTCAGCAGCGCTTTACGTAACTGAGGACCATAAACAACACAAACTACCTAGGGGCATATGGAGTCCCCTCTGAAGTTCCTCCTGAGGCCAAGAGAATAAACTTCAGTATGATCGCTTATGAGAGGAGGGTAAAGGAATGGAGAGAAGACAAGTGGACTTGCATATAATGACTGACAAGAAATGACATGAATACTCTATTGTCACTAATCAAGCTGTGTTTCTGCATAGCTGTTTCAGAAGTCGGACCAGCAAGGCACACAGAGCAGAACTAGTGGCCTGCTGGATCTGCCTCGACAGGCTGGCTGGTGGCTGAGGACAGAAACAATACACACAGACAGTCGACATAAGGCTCTCCTTCTGGCCCAGAAGAGAGACACTGAGACAAAGGGAGATAAAGGGAGGGAGGTAGAGAGAGATGAGCAATATAAGACGAATAGAGGTAAAGTGGCACAAAGAGAAGCAGAGAGAGAGCAATAGCAAGGGAGATTATGTCGCGTGGGGGTGGGTGACAGAGAGAGAAAGAAAGAAAGACAGAAAGAGAAAGAATAAAACATAGAGAGGGAGCGAATAACAGAGAGAGAGAGGAAGACAATGACAGAAAAAGATAGAGATAGTAGACAGAGAAAAAGATAGTAGAGAGAGAGAGAGGGAGAATCCCTATATTGTTATTGAACAGACAACTCCCAGTATAGGAGTAATGGATGTCCAGAATTTAGCATCATCATACAACAACCACGTAAACATAAATATTCCAGATATACTCCAGGCTCAATTGTCATACAAAGACCATTTCGTGTTATATTCCTAGCTATGGAATATATAATCTGAAAAGTGTGTGGTGATGAGGGGAAAATCCATCAGGTATCACTGGCTGTTTATCCTGGCTGGTTTCATACCCTGGCTGGCTTGTTGGATAACCGGGATGGTTGAACTCGAAGATGCTCTAGGAATGAAAAATCACGCATATTTGGTCGCAACAAACAGTAGCCTACATCTCTCCATGGATAAATACAGCAAGCATCTTACCTGTAGATGTGAGCTGGGCTTTGTAGGCTAATATCGATTGGGTCACCTGCCTTACTTGCACAGTGAAAAACGGATGCTGCATCCAAGAAGCAATCGTACAACCTCGCATCACTCGACGCATCACACGGAGAGCGAGCCACTGAAAATGCCCCGGAATATGAACAGCACAGACTCAAACGGACTCAGCCCCGAAACGTGTATGAATACGCCCCACTGCGGTGAACGGTAGAGTGGCGACGGCGGCAGCGGTTGCAACAGCAGCAGCGGCTGTGGCAGTTACCTCCTACTCACCACGACCAACGAGATGTAGACATTAGCCTACTCATACATTTGATTTCCACGGTACTGATTTAATAATCAAATGGTTTAAACATTAATTTCAGTCATTTGGTTTAATGACGAAATGAAATGATGAAATAGCTATGTTTTATGACTCCAGCCTAACCTAGCCTAGACTGTTTTCAAACCAGGATTCACGTTGAAGAGGGCAGGCCCTGTCTAGACCTATTGCAGCTACATGACAAAGACCTTGCGGTAAAACAGAAGGGCAGTGTGTGCTGATTATCCTCATATCAGGCTTGCCTCTCACTCTGAAACGGAAAAGAAACAGAAAGAAAGAGACACTTGTCTCCTCAAAGAGAAGTGAACCCTGATTGTCACATAAATGGCTTTACTTCTCCAGAAACAACAGCAAAGAGTAAAATGATATGCCGGCTCTAATCTGAGGCAATAATCCCGGCTAAAATACCGCGGATGGATTTTGCAGATGGGTAATCATGTATCCAATCGTCCTAAATTACGTTATCTGAGCAGTGATCTCACTGCTTCTTGTATGTGACCACAGACAGTGGCGGAACCAGAGTTTTAGATATGGGGTGGCCAAGGGGTGGCCATGGCTACTTCAGGGGGTCCATTGACCATGACAGAAAATGTGTGTCTAACCCTAGCCTGGCATCTAAGGATCTTGAATTAATCATATGATTGATGATTAGACACATCTTCAATGTGGTTAGTGTGATCCAGGGTTACTTTATGAGGGACCGTTTAGGAAATAATTCAGACTGTCCTTCCACAAACACATGAAACATACATTCACATGTGAAACGTTCACACACATACTACTGAAAACTCACATCCACATATGTCAAATGTTTGCATCGCCACATGAAATGCATTCACATGTGAAATGTTTACACACATTCATACTACTGAACATTTACAGACAAATACATAACGCTCTCACAGACGCATGTGAAACATTCACACACTCATTTATGAAATGCTCAAGTCTTATAAGGAAGAGTAAGAAGCTTTGAGAATGTAAGAGTGTGAGAACATTTTCACTATATTTTCATTATATCTGAAAGTGTGTTCAGTATATTCGGAAGGCATTTCAGTATATCCGAAAGTCAATTCAGTATATTCGGAAGGCATTTCAGTGTATCCGGAAGTCAGGTGAAAATGTTTATATACTGGGTGACCAAACACACAGGTCTAGAAAAAGTAAAGAAAGCAGGGTTCTGGAATTTGATTAAGTGCTTAGATGTTTTTGCTGTTGCTTCACTTCTTGGCAAGACAAAATACAGCCCTGCCCTGAAATGCACCCCCCATGTAATTTATGTTCTGTATATTCCAGCATCAAATTATTCTCACTGTACATTGAGGGCAATAGTATGAGTAAACAGAGTAAGTTTCATGCATGTGGCACTTTCTAGTCAGAGTTAGCAAGGGATGCATTTCCTGGCAAGACCGAATACAGTGCTTCCCTGAAATGCACCCCCCCATGTAATTTCTGTTTTGTATGTAGAATCTGAGATGTGGAAGGTGGAATGTTCGATCCCAGGTGCCGGCGAATATCGACGAAGAGTAACATTTTGCGATGGGTCTGTGTCTTGGCACAAGTGTCAAGTGGTCACATGTTTTAATAGCTGTTGTCAGGT
Source organism: Hypomesus transpacificus (assembly GCF_021917145.1). Classification (NCBI taxonomy): domain Eukaryota; kingdom Metazoa; phylum Chordata; class Actinopteri; order Osmeriformes; family Osmeridae; genus Hypomesus; species Hypomesus transpacificus. The sequence goes on along the minus strand of NC_061078.1, from coordinate 7,463,434 downwards.
TGAAAATCGTTTTTCCAATGGTAATTTTCTTTTGAAAGAAAAAAAAAACGTTTTAAACTTCTAAACTTCTTTTACACGTCTGGACCTAATAGCATGTAGTCAGAATATGTGCTCTCTCCGTTACACGGCTGAAAATGTCTGGGGTGCATGGCCAGTCCAATATCAGGGTCCAATATCAATTTCGTAATCATCTATTAAACATCTAGTTGGCCTATTAAAAAAACTGAAGCAGCACTAACGAAACTTAACGGCACAAACCAGCATAAACAAAACACAAACAAACAAGACTATTTTGGGTCAATTTGGAGCATGTTGGGGAGCTGAGTTACATCATCGCCTATAAATGTAATGTCTAATAGCCTATTTTAGAAAGCAATGTCGCACAAACGAAAATGTTAACGGCACAAAACAGCTTCTGCCAACTTCACTCTCTATCTCCGCGACTTAATTGTCACAGACTGGCTTCAGTGGCTTGTAGCCTCAACAGTTTTACTGTAGCCTAATCAAGCAATTATGCCATTCACGTGTCGTGCGAAAAAGTGACTTTCTGCCAAAAAATGCTAACAGCATATTTCCCAGCTACATAACTTTAGGACCGTGGTAATAGCAAAGGTTGCTATGTCTTTGTAAAAGTTTCTTGTAACAAGAAAAAATGTGTTGTAGCGTAGCCTAATTAGGCATGACATTTAGGCCCACGTGATTATATTCAATAGCCTACTAAACTAACGAAAGTGTCCATGGTAAATGTTTTTTACTGCGTACAGAAGATGGCGACATACTGCCACTTTTGTATGGCAAGTGTAGAAGGGTTTTCTCAGCCAAACTCTGTGAAAAAAATATGACAGGCAAGCAAGAAACGTTTACCCCGTTCATGCCACTCAAACTTTCAGGCCTATAGTCTCTTTAAGAAATGTGTGTGTGTGTGTGTGTACCAGTGAGGGGGGAGAGGTCATAGAGGCCCCTAATGTATTAAAGATGTGTGTCTCATTTTAATGAGACACAAAGAGATCAATTATTCTACACCCATCCCCCCATCTCATCTTCTCTTTTCCCCAACCACCTCTACCCTATACCCTCCCCTCTCCAACTCCCCTCCTCTCCTTCACTCAACCCCTTCAAATCTCCTTTCCAGTCTCATTGGCCTTCTGTCAGCAAAAATTAAGACTAGGACTGTAGAAGACTACTGTTTCCTATCACCCTCTAAGACTGCAGAGTGCAGGGGTACTGCTACAAAAGGAGAGATTGAAGAGGGAGGAGGAGAATGAAACAGTGTGATAGTGAGGGAGGTGAGGATGAAATAGATGGAGGAAAGAAGGGTAGGGAGGGAGTCAGTGTGAGTGAGTGAAAAAAAGTGAAAAAAAGAGATGGCAGAGAGAGAGTGATACTGCAGGAAACAGTGGGAGGGAGGGGGACTTCACACCTGGTCTGTAATCATGACTAGAACATGTCTGCACACATCCTTGATGCCTCACACATGATATGATGTCTCAGCTATTAACTCGCAGTGGGGGTTTGAATGCCGATGTTTGTGTGTGAGAGAGTTCTCTTTTACCACTACCTCACAGCAGGAGTTGACCAGCTGGTCCCTGGATACACTGTCACCGTGGTGACAAACCTAGGCAAAGGAGGTCCTTATGTCATTTCATTGTGAGTGTTTGAGAGAGGGAGACAGAGACTCCCCCTCTAACCCCCCTCCCCCCCAAATGTTTTAATAATTGAGTATCTGTCCATCCATCCAGGCCTGGGGGGCTGTGTGTGTGTGTCTGAGGGGGTTGTTTGTATGTGTCTATGTGTGGGCAGGGTGTGTGTGTGGGGGTCTGTGGGCCTCATTTAATAACATTGCGACCGCAGCTTAATCTGCGCCTTTGCCCAACCGCAAACAGCGGACGGTGTATTTCCGCATTTTGCGTGGTATCAAACCAGATCCTCGTCAGGCAATCACCGCCCATTAGTGTTAATTAGCGCGCCGTTAAAAGACGGAACAAATCGCCTGCATGTTACTGTCTGCCACCATGGGTAATTCGAGGAAAATAAAAAATAAAGTTCAGCGAACAGGAGCCAGAAATATACACACCCACTTTGGCACTTTCCTTTGTACCCTTCCAGCAGCGGTAATCTGCGTTTTTGCTCAAGTGCGCTGCCTTTGTAAATACGGTGTTATGTCTTTACCCGCTATTTCACGCCTGAAATGGGCGCAATCCTGTTAGTAAATGAAGCCCTGTGTGTCATCAAAGAACAAGATGATAGTGTTTGGACATTCTGGAGATGAAGATGCCACCTTTGGAACACAGCAGACAGTGGTCTGAAGTCAGTAGCCTAACTTAACCTTTTTGGTAGAGGGCAGGGGATGTTAATGAATGTCAAACAAAATTTGAGCCAAACGATAGTTCAGTGCATTGATAAGGTGACTACTGTGAATCTGATGTCTTTAGTGTGTTTAGTAATTACTGAGTCTTTAAAGCATACCTACTGCTTCTCTAATTTGTTATTGTTTTATGTCTACTCTGGTCTATAATGCCAATGAGGTGGCAGTAGAGGTGTCCTTTGAATACTTAAACTAGTAGACTGAGTTTACAGGAACAGGCCTGGAGGAACCTAACCACAAGAAAGTTAATGAGGCAAGCCCTCATTGTATATGTGTGCGTGGGATGTGTGTGTGTCATGTTTGAGCGTGTGTGGGAGGGGGGTGATGGGTGCGTGTCACTGAGCACAGTGCATCAGTGTTAATACATTGGGCACTATAACATTCCAAGGGTGGGAGGAGGCAGTGTGTGTGTGTGTGGTGGTGGGGGAACAAGAGGCTCTCTTAGCTCAGGGCACCTGCCTACTCCGTTCAAGTCTGTGTGTGTATGTCTGACAGAAGAAGTGTGTCTATGTGTGTGTAAGTTTGAAAGAAGAGGTGTGTATACGAGAGGGTGTCGAGTTTACAGTAGAAGGGATTTGAGGAAGTTCTCCCCCCCTCCCCAACTTCCTGTCATCTGAAGCTCACTGGTCCCCTGGGGATGGGACTGCCCTGGAGGTCTGACATTGAAGGTGATGATGATAGGGTTAGATACATCAGGGTGACATGCAGATGTGTGGTTGCTTCTGGAAGCAGAAAGCTGCAGCCATCTGCTTCAAGTGGGACTAGGAAGTGGTCTGTCTGTAGATGGAATGATACTGACCGAGGTGTCTAGTTTTGTATCTCAGTGTTTCCTTAACTGACAGCGAGAATACTAGTGTGTGTGTGTGTGTGTGTATACATATATATATATGTGTCTGGTCTGGTGTGTGTGAAGATCAACATAACCTTGCAGCACCAAGAAGTGAATTGTTCCTTATCATATTGAGGGCAACACCCATTCTTATCTCTACAGACACTCACATGCACACACGCACACACACACACACATACACACACATACACACACAGCCTGTTAAAACACCACAAACAAACGGCTGTAGGGAAGTAGGGAGCCAGATGCTTTGTCTACCATCTCTCCCCCCCTCCCCCTCCCCTCTGTCTGTGAACGGTAAAAGTGCTGTTGAAAGCGAGACAAACATCACCCTGTCTCAGTATAAAGATGTGGTATCTGCACAGCTAATCTGACTTACATGGTTAAACATTCACTCATGCAACAGTGCAGTTGCTTAAGTACTGATCAGACGTACTGTACAACAGAACACAGTGAAACACTTGTCAGACCCTTGCAATACTCCAAGAGTTAAGACAGTCAGCCATACCAGCCACAGCCTTAAATCTGTCATCACATTGTGGCAGGTAAAGAGACTAGGCTATGGTATGTTGTCACTGGTTAGAGGTTATAGGCAACACTTTGTCACTAAAGCGGCAGCTGTTGTAACTATTCAGATGTGGATCATGTATTGAAAGTAGAAAACTAAAAATTAGGATATCAAAACTGACTTGGTGGAGGAAAGACTCAGGTTTCATTACTGTGGGTGGCACTTTCCATGGATGGTGAATGGGCTCCATACACCCCATCCCTCCATTGAAGGACAAAGCTGAAGTCGTTGTCGCCGTAGCTCCACCTCTAACCTCAGACTCCCCGCGCCTTAATCGTGTTGACAGTTATTCCCTCGAGGACCAGTCATCCAGGAAGGGGGAATACCAGCCTGTGCTTCCTTGCAGGGAGAAAACAAATAGCCTTAGCTGATACACAGAGTTCGGTGACAGTGTTTTAAGCACTGAAGTGGGGCAAAGACCAAACCGTAATTTCAAAAACTCCGGAGTTTAGGTGAAGTCCAGACTTGCTTGTTTGAGCGCTAAAGGAGACGTTGCTGTGTGCGCGTGGAGACTTATAGATTTTACTTTAGGTTTCATAGCATGACTGTATACGCGCTATAGAAGGTAGACGATTATCAATAATCAACCAGCAATTTCTTACGCCTCTTAAAATAGACATTTGGCTTTCTCCTCAAAGAGAAAGGCGAAGCCGGAGAACATATTCCTGCATGAAGTTTTCACCCGGTTCCGACTGAAGAGGTAACAGATTCTTTACTTATTTTACATAACATACCCAATTCATTTTGAGAATGCGGTAGAGCACAAGAAATGCAGCGGTGTTTTGGCATAATACTGGGACGACAGACGTTTTCTCGTAGTGTTTGAAGATATTCTGTCACCTGCTGTTCCTCTTGTCTGATACTCTTTTGATTCAACAATTTCTATCACCGGCGTATTCTAGGGGAGTAGCATTTATAAAGGCTGTAACTCTATAGCATAAAAAAATAGAAACGTAAAATCTAAAGATAGGCTTATTTTGTAGCATAACAACCATCATCGACTGCCTGAACGCTTCTGAGTTGAGCAGGGGAAAACCGAAGTTTTGCTTTAGGTAACGTGCAGTAATTCAGAGACAGCTCTCCATTTTGAACTAGGTAATACACGGCTATCATTAGCGCTTGGCCATAATCTTAAACCATGTAGAGATGATTGTGTTGTTCTAAGTCTACGTATTTGTACGGGAGTGCGTATGTGTGTGTAGGGGGAGGTTGAGGTCAGGAAATTGTAGAGCAGGTGGAATGCAAAGATATTCACTAAGGTTTGAAATCACTCAGACTTTACCCTTTCTTTCTTTCTTTCTTTTTCTTTCTTTCTTTCTTTCTTTCTTTCTTTCTTTCTATGGACAGTGCTGTTTAACATCATAAACAGTGGTAAAGCAATGGTAAATGCTAGATCAGGGTGGTGTGTGGATTTGTGTACAGGGGTGGGAGAGAGAGCTTTAATTTGGATGTAATAACTGTCCAGCTTCTGCTATCCTTAATGACCACAACCTCTGGCCCTGAACACACACAACCCCCCCCCCCCCCACACACACACACACGCACACACAGACAGACACACATACAAACACACACATGTGCAAACACATGCACACAAACACACAACATATCTCTGAATATATTGAATCCTGAGTGGGGTTTTCCGGGGCTGCTCTGCTGTCTAGGTGCAGGTCGCATTCCTCAGCCCCTAGGAGACATGGTTGGAGACAAAGAGCCTGGCTGAGTTCTTTCACCCTGCATGAGTCACACTCTTGTTGGGACTGCTCTGCCAGTCATGGGTGGCCCACAGAGGGATATGAAGATTAGGATAATAATGCTGCTTTTTGGGACAGTGTGAGTCACGTGTAAACGCCACTGTCCAGTCTGCAGCGTTCAGACACTCAAGGTCAAGAGAGAAGGAGCGAGCATATGAAATGGGGAAACAGAGGTCAAACTGTAAACGTTTTAGAAACTATCCCACTGCCGTACGTCTGAGCGGTAGAATGGGGAAGGAGTTGTGACAGGTCTGTCTGACTGTGCTGTCGTGTTTGAAAAAGCTTCCTCTTTCTGTCACTGGTGCTCTGCTGGCTTTTGCTGTCCCTTATTATCTCTCCTTTTAAGTAACACATTCATGCACTAAACAGACACAGTAACATTTTTGAACTGAAATGCTATATTCTTTGGCTTCATTGAGGCCGTGTTGTCTTGAACAATAAAGAGAGGTTGTGGGGGCAGTGTGTGTTTGTGTGTATGTCGTAAGTATATGTGTGACTGTATGTGTATATGTGTGTGGCGTTGAGGGTGAGGTGTACTTACTGTAAGTCGCTCTGGATAAGAGCATCTGCTAAATGTAATGTAATTTAGCTGTTGTTGTTAAATTCAATAAATTCGAGGGGGTGGAGCTTCAGCTCCTTCACACAACACGCCCCCCCAGTCTCAAGCAGAGAACACTGATGATTTTCTCACGATTTCAAAGCCTAGTATAACATACTTGTCATTTTTTTTGTTCGAATTTGGAAGGGTAGATAACAACACATTCTTCTGTGGTGCGATGAACTTAAAAAACTAATTTTGAAGAGGAAAGCTCCTTTTTACCTAAAGGAATAACGTTCATTTTGGTAATAATGACAACCGTGTCAAACGGACACGGGGAGCTTCGCTAATATTAGACACAGATACAGGACATAAGAACAACTTTTAGATCAGATATTTGTCGTGGGTGAAACCTCAACATTTCAAAAACACAATATCTTACTAAAGATGATATCAAAGGGGCCAAAAACAATTGATGAACCACAAGCTACGTAGGCATGAACAGTTATGATCTCGAAGCTGCGTCAACTGAATGGAGGCATCCCTAGAAATAGTTTAGCATCCCTAGAAATAGTTTAGCATCCCTACAAAATAGTTTAGCATCCCTAGAAATAGTTTAGCATCCGTAGAAAAAGATTTGCATCCGCAGAAAAAGTTTAGCACCCGCAGAAAAAGATTTGCATCTGCAGAAATAGGAAATGATATTAGAAAATATTATTGACCCTAATTTGACTCCATACAACTGACATATGAAACAATGTAATAAGACGTGAAACACTTGCGGGCAATGACGTCACCACACCACCTGCAAACTCAAAACACAACAGCAACAAACTCAAAACATAACTCTCTTTCTCTCTCTCTCTCTCTCTCTCTCTCTCTCTCTCTCTGTTCAGTTCAGTATGCTTTATTGGCATGACAGTTCTTGTTGAGCAGTATTGCCAAAGCAGTCCATATTGAATGGACAGGGGGGAATGTCCCTGTACTTACTGTAAGTTGCTCTGGATAAGAGTGTCTGCTAAATAACAAACAAAAAAAAAGGAATAGTTTTCTGTTTCAATTTCCCCTCATGTACAGTGCCCACAGATTCTGTTTTTTGATGTCTTCCTTTTTCGATTGCAAGGGTGTGGTCATTCATTCTGTATTTTGTGAGCAGCTGTCTTTGCTTTATGTCCTTGACAATGTATAGATTAGATATTCAGCCATTTCATAGTTTCTGTTTAGGCCCCGATAGCAATCTAATTTGTTTTGTGTCTTGGTTTCTTTTTCCCAGTGTTCTAGGTAGGAGTTTTTGTTTTCTGTTGTGATTAGTTTTATTCTGTTTGGTGTTAGTAAGAGGGTGATAGACTGCGAAGGAGGTGTGCCACGTGGTAACTGGTTTGTTAGTCTCATAACCAGCTTGCACAGGGGGCTCTTTTCAGGGTTAACTTCATGGACTGCAAAGGCTTTAGATTGAAGGGTTTCCTCAGGACTGGATTTTAAATGGGTGTAACATTGTAATGATCTTTTCTGGATTTCTAATGTTAAGGAGGAATCAACTTAAGTCTGTACGGCATTCATTTGTGGGAGTTTTCCTTCGGATATTTAATATATTTCAGCAGAATTCAGCATGGAGAGTCTCTATTGGGTGCTTTTCCCAATTGCTGAAGTCGAGGTTGAGTCGGCCCCATATCTCACTTCCATAGAGAGCAATATGCTTGATGATGTTGTCGAATCCCAAATCTTAATTGGGATGGTTTTTTTATAAAAAATGTTTTTTATTGCATATAAAGCTCAAAGCGGAAGCTACCAGAGGCGTTCATTTGTAGGCCTAGGTATGTATAATTCATTGTGTGTTCTATAGAACACAGAGTTCTCTCTCTCTCTCTCTCTCTCTCTCTCTCTCTCTCTCTCTCTCTCTCTCTCTCTCTCTCTCTCTCTCTCTCTCTCTCTCTCTGTCTCTTTCTCACACATCTCTCTCTCTCTCTCTCTCTCTCTCTCTCTCTCTCTCTCTCTCTCTCTCAGACTTTCCCTTTCTCTGTGGTTTCTACTTAATAACCACTGGGAAGTAACACCGTATCTGCATGATGAACACTTCTAAGGGAGGAAGTGACTAACCACAGCTCTGCAAATTGTCTATTCCCTCACTGAAGTGTTATCTTTACTGTGTTGCACAAACAAGGTTTTGTCTACTGTATTTCCAGAAGTTCAGAAGAAACTGTATTTCACGTAGAGTAAAGGAGGAGGAGCAGAATGCATGGTGTGTGTGTGCTCTGTGTGAAGGAAACGTGTCCTTATCTATAACACCTCTAAGAAAGCATTGTGTGCATTTTAGGGACAGATTAGTCATTGTTGTGAAGGAAACTTTCAGTTACTGCCGTTAGACAGATGGTGCCTGTGACAGCAAAGGAGATATATGTACGTTATGGGTTGAGACTGATTAGGGTAGAACAGATCAAAGGTCCAACAGAAAAGAATGGAAGATTGACGGAAAGTTTTGTATTTTTATTTTTTACCGTTGATCAAGACATATCTGTTCCATCTCCATAGCAGTGTGTCGTTGTTCGACCCATACATCACAGTGCTTCCTGTCTGCTTTATTTTATAGGGGTCAGAGGTCATCTTGTGTCAATGGAGACCAACCAGCCAATCAGATGGAGACTGGGGGTGATGATGGTCTGTCTCCTCAGGCTCCTGTCTTCAGGTAAGAGTCACTATCGGATACTGGCCTGCAAACAGTATCAGTGATCATGTCTTTATTCAGGTCACACCATGCAACTATTGAGATTGTTTGAGTCACAATTATTTGATTTTTGTTCCACATTAGCAACTTAACTATTCAGAGAAAAAAAAGAAAATTATTCATTGGATTGTTTCACAGGATCATGTGAAAGAGATCGTGACTTCAAGATGTGTGGTACCTGGCGGCACGGCAATGGGTCCCTGACCCTGATCTATGACCTGAAGAAAGGCTGCGACAACATCACCATCTCGGCCAATCAGAGTTGTCTCTCCGTGCAGGGGCACATCACGGGCCAATGTGACATTTCTATGAAGTTGGGGTTGAATTTGTCGAAGGCGGAGACGCCATTTTGTGTGTACTGGGAGCCCCTATTGGATCAGCTGACGCTGGAGATGGAGGGAAAGAATCAGACGCTGTGCCCGCCTTCTGGTCTCTATGACACTTGCTGCACCGGCCTATCACACGGCCCCAACCTTCCCCCGGCCCCATACGGGATCTTCGACGCCATGACCCACGGTGACCCCATCGGCAGTCTCACTCAGCCTGCCTACACCTTCCACGGAGAGAAGACCAGCTGCAGTAAGGAGTTGTGTGTGTGTGGAAGGCTGTTTCAGTACCTCATACTGCTGTTTTAACACTGCTAGTGGTCAATCTACTGACTGTGTCGTGTTTGCCTTGCAGAGGAGCTTTTGTGTGCGGAGGCCAGACAGGGGTCCAACCACATCAACATGTAAGTAGAGAACTTTAGCATATCTCAGCATCAGATGGACAAGCCACAACAACAACTGATTGGGCAAAATTCTGCTGCCACTTTAGTGTATCGCAGCTGTCGAATTAGTCTCTTCTCCGAGCATTTGATCTTTTTCATAGTTCCCATGGTCACATTTGCCATCATCATCAGCCCAGCTCAGCAGGTTGTTTTAGAGGAAGTGAGCGCTTGTCTCGCTGACTAAGTGATGATGGTGTGATGTGAGGCTTGAGTGATCTGCAGAGGTTTACATACCAACAGGATGCAAATGATAATGGATGTTGGCAGATTGTCATGTTCCCATCACTGGAGCGGTTTCACAGTTTATACTTGTATTTCCTATAATAGCATGTTTCTGTTTGTGCATGTGGTTGCATGTTTGTGCATGTGTGTAAATGTGTGTGTATGTGTGTGTGCAGAATTGAGGATGCAACATTTAGGTCCCGGGTCCTGGGTGAGTGGGAGCTGCCGTGTGTTCAGGGCTCTGTGCTGGAAATGAAGGAGGACTTCCAGGGATCCAGTGTTAACCTGCCCGTAAGGCTAGACACACACACACACACACACTAACAATCCTCCAAATGGTCTTATTTCTCTTTATACTATAAGAACTAGATTGGTATTGGTGTGGTTCTGTTAAGCAAAGTAACCCAGATACTAAGTCACTACTATTCCCCTCCTATTCTATTCTGTGTGTGTCTCTATTTGTGTTGTCCAGGCTCTGCAAGGCTTGTCCATTGAGAAGAAGCCATCTATCTATCTCCCAAGCTGTCTTAAAGACCCTGGCCGCAGCAAGGCCAGGGTCGTCTGCTCCGTCTTCACCAACAGCTCCCTCTTCAATGTAGGACAGCCACCTCCACCGCCACTACAGAAAGCTACTGTGCTTCAATTGAGTCATATACAACTGTAAAGATAATGGTATGCTTAGGTTATCTAATCTATGGCTGTGATTGGTGTTGTTGTCAAAACCAGCCCAAAATGACAGACAGAAACGACATTAGGATTCTTGAACACGTGGTGGGCATCACTGTGGAGAATGAGGTCAAAAACAACCTGCCGGAGCCAGTGAGGATCACTTTTCATCATGACGTCATATCTGTGAGTACGTGTGTTTGTGTGCGTATGCCCAAGTGCTCGAAGGGAGTCAAACCGCAACTGCAGTGCAATAACTATGTATTTGGGTTAAAGTTGTGTGCTTCCTTTTCTTCTGCACTTATTGTTCTGCGATGCAAAGAACAAGGTAACCACTTCAACCAGCCTTCTGCATCTAGCAGTGACTGATATGGAGACTCTCACGTATGCCAGTGTGTGACTTTCTGTCTCAGTTTTCCAAAAGAAAGCTTCTCTGTACACTTTGTAGATTTGCCTGGGTCTACTGTACACACTTCAACTTACAGATGCAAGTTCTTATTGTGGTTTTGAAGTGCTGTTGTTGACGCTACTGTTTTGAGGCTGACATAGAGACTGCCTTATGAATATATTGCCATCTAGTGGTGAAGGTACGTTACATTACTCTTGATAAACCATACTTCACTCCACTTGCATTTTCTAGGTGAATCACTCCAGAACATGTGTTTCATGGGACACCAGGACAGGTGTGTAACAAACATAATCTATTAGTTTAATTGTTTACACAGTATATTATTAATTAGAGTGATTTCAAATGGCACATTTCTGGCTTTGAGAATATATATATTTTATTATATTCAAATGGAAACATCATTGACTCCTAGCTGACCAGTGATCTTATATCGTTGGTGAGATGTGCTTACTAGTGGATGTGGTGGTGTTTTCAGACACCTCAGTCCATTGGAGGAGAGATGGCTGTAAGACGAATGAGAGCAGCCTAGAGGTCACAACGTGTCACTGCAACCACCTGACATACTTCACCATCTTGGTGGTAAGCTATGCTGTCCTTCACACACTCTTACACACATGCATGGGGTTTATAAAAAAACACTTGCATACATAAACCATTAGTGTTATGTACATGCTGCAGTAGATCATGTACAATTGTAATGTCCTGAATCAAGCAGTCCAACTTTGTTCATGAAGCACATGACATGCACATAGTGGGCAGTTACTCCTTGGTGACCTGTGACCTCTGTCCTCTTTGTCCATCAGGAACTGAAGTCGCGGCCGGTGCGCCACCTGCTGTCTCTGACCATCATCACATATCTGGGCTGCGCTGCCTCAATGGTCAGCTGTGTGGCTCTCCTCATCTTTCTGACCAAGCAGAGGTACATCTACTGGACACTTGTAGACATGACCACTCAGCATTGGCATTTGTTGCTCAAGGATTATGGTAACTTCTACACTTTCTCCTCTCTCTCTCTCTCTCTCTCTCTGGCTCTCTCTCTCTCTCTCTCTGGCTCTCTCTCTCTCTCTTTCTCTCCCTCTCTGCATCCCTCCTCTCAGGAGAGCTAAGGAAACGTCAGCTCCAGTCCACCGGGGTCTGGCCACGTCCCTCTTCTGCCTCAACTTCTTCTTCTTCTTCACTGGCACACTGGCTAATGTGGTCGGAGCTGAGCTGTGCAAGATTGTGGGTGCTGCTCTGCACTACAGCCTCCTCGCTTCCTTCTCCTGGATGGCCCTCGAGGTGTTTCACACTTTCTGGTTGGTCTACATGGTCTTCAGCCCCTCCCTGAAGACCTATATGTGGTATCTGATAGGCTTCGGTGAGTGAGAGTATGCAAAGGATATCAGATATGATTGGTCAGTGCTACTCTGTGACTGTGTCTGTCTAGTTATTGACTGGCAGTCTAACAAAATGTATCTGTATAAAAGCATGTACTAAAGAAAAATAAAATGACCTCTTAACAAGGCTTCCCTTTGAGGGAGAAGGAGATGAGTGTTATATATTTCACTAAATGTAACTTTACTTCCACTAACAGGTGTTCCTGCCATCCCAGTCGTTGTCCTGTTTACCATGCCAGACATCTATGGTGTGAGGCAGGTCATACCAATGGATGACGTCAGCAACCCCTACAAGATGTAAGGAGCTGGCTGCAGTCCAGATGATGACGAGAATGTTAGGTTAGATCAGCTGTTAACTCAGGTGTAGGGTGGAAGGGCCCACCTCTGCACTCAGTGTGGATATCTACAGTCTTGATCATATAGACAGACAGTCTATCTACATTGTGTGTATATCTATGCTGGGTTTGTTCATGTGTTATACTAGCAGGGTTTTCCACACCAGGCTAAGGGCTTCCACGACAAAATCAGCATGCTATCAGCAACGGAGGTGTGAAATGTGTGTATGTGTACCTGCAGGTGCTGGCTGGTTACATCTGACTCCGCCCTCATTGCCCACTACCTCACCAACCTGTCATTCCTGACACTGGTGGTTCTCTCTGGCCTGCTGATGCTGGGCCTGGTTATGAAGAAGATACAGAACCGGCCTGAGTGGAAGAAGAACCGTGTGGCCTTCCTCAGCATCTGGGGCTTGAGCTGCCTGTTTGGGACCACCTGGGGGCTGGGCTTCCTGGACTTTGGGCCGCTCTCTGACGTCATCCACTTCTCCTTCTGCATCCTCAACTCCTTCCAGGGTGAGACACTGGCCACTGAGCATCACAGCTGGTCTCTCATTCTGTTCAGTCTTTTTTATGTAAAAAAGCACCCACAAAACTTTTTTATGTAAAAAAGACTGAACAGAATGAGAAAGTAATGTTTCTTATAAATGTTGTACAACATTTATAAGAAACAGTACTCAATGTAGAACACAGCAGGCCCAATACTCTCATGATACTTACAACTGTGGAATAATTTAAATTGGAATAGTAGAAATCAGACCGGGTTCAATTTGACACACAATAATAATGTAATCATATTTTCTGAGTTTGTGAACCTGGGCCAGCAGTCTATTGTGTAGCTCTGCCTCAGGGACAATGGCCCCAGTCTCAACCAGTCAGCAGCAGCATATCAGCACCACAGCTGTTTCCTCTCCTATTCAGCCACCGCAGTCTCACTTAGGAGCTGGGCCCTGTATCTGGACAGAACATCACTCCACGATGCCAGAAGCACACTGAGCTCCAGTTAACACACCTTAAACCCTTGTTTTCTAACTTGGGGTTGAAGCTTAAAGAGAAATGTTTAAGTATATGATTTATTTTGATTAGAAACACAGGTTACTTATCAGGTCAGAAATGTAGGGAACTTAGTGCTGGGGATAACATATGTAATATCACGGTTGAAGTTCAATCTGCATCTTCCCAGCCATTATTATGTAAGACAGTGTACTTGACAGTGGACAACAATGCAGCAATGTTCAACAACAAGATAATGACTCTTTAAAATGTTTGCATTCTAGAATCTCTGTTGTTGACTGATGACGGACACGAACATTCTGTGTTCTAGAATCTCAGCTGTTGACTGTTGTTTGAGGCTAACATTCTGTGTTGTCTCGCAGGGTTCTTCCTGATGCTACGGTTTTACATTCTAAATAAGATGAGGAAGCAGTCAGACTGTAGCTCGCAGGGCAGCAGCACTGGATCCGCCAGACAACACATGCTGCAAGAGAAGACCTGCAGCTGAGATCGTATGGACAGCTGGCCTGGACCACCACCCCTTGACATTTCAAACAAACTCAAACGTTTCACCTTATTGCACTGAAATTATTGTAAAACAAACTTGAGCTACTGTATATTTCTAAACATGTTCAAATGAAAGCTTCATATTTTTTTTTACCGGTTATAAGCTTATTTTCTTGATGAACATTAATTCCAAATATAAAGCTAGTTTGTGTTGAAGTAGCACTTTAGTTTTTAGCTTAATCCTTTCGCTGTTCAGTTCCTTGGAGCTTCATTGCGAGAACCTTCGTTTGGCACTTTCAAGACTACTTTTTTAGAGATACTTTTATGTAGAAAACAAAATGACGGGTTAAATGATTGTTGTCACTGTGTGCTGTATACATCTTTGTATATATATATGTGTACATATTGCTTTAATTAATGATTTCTGTAGCCTAATAAAATGATCAGAAAGAGTTATGTCAGTGAGAATGCAAAACCCTTTCCTGTGCCTGTGTGTGTATGCATAGTGAGCAGTTTTGTCCTGCATGTTTCCTGAGGGGGCTGTATACAGGCTACTGACGCAGTCTTATCTGTGCTCTCTTTATTTCCTCCCCAGAGGAGACCCCTCTTCCAGTGAAGGGTAGCCCACTGCTTCTGATAGATGGCTTTTACGAAGGTTGTAGAATGTATTAACATGGATATATGTGTATGGAGGGTTGCGTTTGTGTGAGAGAGCAAGTGTGTATGTGTGTTTTTTGAACCTGCGTGTGAACGTCACATTCTGCTGAGTTATGACTCCGCTGTCCCTCGTGCTGCACAAATTCTAACGGATGATGTCTAATTACACGTTTGGTCTTCGCACTGTCCTGCAGTGTCCTTGAAACGGCACCTACCTATATTCCCAAATCCCCATGTTGCCAGGGCGGCAGAGGACATTCTCTTTAGTTGTGAGATTTAGGGTTGTCTTTTGCATTGATGACAGTCGCGAATAGTTTGTACTCAATCCCCGCCACGCTTCTATAGGCCTACTCTTTAACATGAAGATTATGCATTTTTACAGTGCATTTTCCGACCGTAATATTATAAGTCTAAATATAGGCTACTTAAGCCAAACCATACTGAAATATCTGGCTAGGGTGTTCAGAACGTTGTAGTACCATATGCCATAATTGGTCACATTAAGGTTTCCCTAGCAACAATCTTCCAGCGAGTGTTTTTTTTGAAGGGAAAGATACCAGCCGGTTGTCTTCTTCACTACGTTCTTGGAAGTCTTCACGTGATCCTTATGTTCGACTATATTCGTCACGTGACCTAAGTGGTTTGCCTCCTACCTTGTGTCAGAGCCGGTTGTTTTCGGTAAAGGATGCGGCGGAGGTCGGACGTCCTGGCAATCTGTTAACACCGATAAACGGACAATACGACCAAGGTAAGACAAAGTTGGTACACTTGACAAAGGCAAATGTTTCAATTCGTACGCAAATAAACATTCTTTACAGCTCACATCATTTTACCCTACTGTAGGCTACTGTACATGTACGAGGACAAAGAGTGTTTTTTTTTCTTTTCTCCAAGATGTAGATTTTTTTTACAATAAGTGGTCTTAAGCTGAAGCGGAAATATGACGAACGCTCTATTTTTCTACAAAGTACAGTAGGCTAGTGTGTCTGATTCTTTCGATTTTCTTGTTACCAAGCGAGACGCCCTCAGAAAAGAGTTATTGTTGTTAACAGCAGTCATTGTGGTGTTGGTTGGCTGTCTTACAAACGCCAGCGAGATATTCAAGTAGACTAGGTACCATACCACCTTGTTGGATATTGGTCATATTGTGTGTGCGTGTGTGTGTGAGAGAGAGACAGAGAAAAAAATCCACAAATGTATGTTGTGCAGAATTAGGTCGATTCCCATAATAATTCCCGATTAAAGCAATCAAGAAAGAAACCAAACAATTCAACAATGCAATAAGCCTACGCTATTACAGTGTCTCAACTTGAAGGACAGTGAATTAACCAAGTGTAACTTTTAAGCCTGTTCAAACTATTCATTATCTCAGCATTTTGTTTTGTAATTATACACACATAGCCTATACAAAAACACACAAACAAACATCTGTTACTATTTCTTGTATGGATGTTTGTTTTATGATTGATGATGATTAAGTTTACTGACTGGCTATACATGTGTTAATAATTGTAGGTGTTATCTGTGGGCTGCTTTGTATTTTTTTTTTTTATGAATTCAATTGAAATTGAGTGAGAGAGTGAGAGAGAAAACAGGTGTATGAAAGCCCAGCAAAGAAGTATTGTTTTATTACATGTACCTTTAACAAAAGAACAAATAATTTACTTATAATGAACACACTTGCAGAGAGGCACAGGAAGGGGAGCTGATCTACTGGCTTTCACACTCTCTCTTTTCTCTCTCTGTTCATTTCTTTTTTCACTGTTAGTCTCCCTTTTGTCCTCTCTCTCTCTTTTCTCTCTTTCTTTTTCTCTCTCTGTCTCTCTCTCTAACTCTCTCCCTGTGTGTGCCATGCCACAGTGGTATCCATCGTGATAGCACCACAGGTCCCTTCTTTTATGATGATCTGGTGTCTAGAGGAGAGAGTGGGCATACAGCAATGCTCTGATCCCCCCTCTACAGCCACAGGTTTGAGCTTAACTGTGGAGTTGATAGAGCTTGGGAGATCCCCAGAAGTCTCAGGGGTGTGGCTTCATCTCCGTCTACCCACACACAGTACCAGCCTGGCCCTGGCAGCATCTCCAGATGGGTGGGTGTACAGTGGCTGGTACCTCCTTTCATATGAGCCTCCTGAGAACAGGGAAGCCTGCATGTGCTGCATGTGAAGCTGCCTGGTCTAACACTGCACCGAGGCATTCCTCCTGACAGCGTCTCGCAAACACACCTCGAAACAAACACATTCCCAATGTCAAGTCAAGCTACTGAACATTGATTACATTCCTTACATGCCCACCACAAAGGTTTGCCCCGCCCCTATCCCTTTCACACAGTCCAACACCTTAAACCAAGATCTGACCCCTAGACCCGGTTCATTTTCTTTTTTTTTCGGATATATTTTTAGGAGCGTTACTGCCTTTATATTTTTGGGGGTAGACATCATGTGTGTAGAGAGGACAGGACATGTGGGGAGAGAGAGAGGGGACACATGTGGTAAAGGGCCTGGGCCGGATTTGAAACCCAGGCTGCCGGAGCGAGGCCTCAGCCTAAATGGTGCACTCCGGTACGTTACTGGGGTGCCCCTAGACCCATCCCTGACCCCTAGACCCAGCCCTGACCCCTAGACCCAGCCCTGACCCCTAGACCCATCCCTGACCCCTAGACCCAGCCCTGACCCCTAGACCCAGCCCTGACCCCTAGACCCAGCCCTGACCCCTAGACCCAGCCCTGACCCCTAGACCCAGCCCTGACCCCTAGACCCAGCCCTGACCCCTAGACCCAGCCCTGACCCCTAGACCCAGCCCTGACCCCTAGACCCAGCCCTGACCCCTAGACCCAGCCCTGACCCCTAGACCCAGCCCTGACCCCTAGACCCAGCCCTGACCCCTAGACCCAGCCCTGACCCCTAGACGTGACCGTTAGATCTAGCCTCAGACATAGACTCTTTCTGCTTCTCTCTCCAGGGCAGGTAGTACACCACCCAGAGGCCTTGTGTCTCTGATAGCAGTACATCACCATGGAAAACCAGGAAGAGAGCAGGAAGTTGAACGGTGGCTCCACCCCCTCGCCCCCGGCCCCTCCTAAAGAGAGCATGCAGCTGAAGAAGGAGATCTCCCTCCTCAACGGTGTCAGCCTCATCGTGGGCAACATGATCGGCTCCGGCATCTTCGTCTCCCCCAAAGGAGTACTGATCTACAGCGCCTCCTACGGGCTGTCGCTGGTCATCTGGGCCATCGGGGGCATGTTCTCCGTGATCGGGGCGCTGTGCTACGCAGAGCTGGGCACTACCATCACCAAATCGGGTGCCAGCTATGCCTACATCCTGGAGGCCTTCGGAGGCTTCATTGCCTTCATCCGGCTGTGGACATCGCTGCTGATCATTGAGCCCACCAGCCAGGCCGTTATCGCCATCACCTTCGCCAACTACCTGGTGCAGCCGCTCTTCCCCACCTGCGAGCCCCCGTACGCTGGGGCCCGACTGCTGGCTGCCGCCTGCATCTGTGAGTAGTTCTCTGCTTCTGTGTGTGTGTGTGTGTGTGTGTGTGTGTGTGAGTCCTTACTGCTTGTTTTTAACATGCTCTCTGCACACTGAGCCAAACATAGACGCTCACAGGTAAACGCTTGTTCACAGCATTGTTCTTCCTCACGTTCTTCTCCCTCTTTGTCTCTGTCTCGATCCGTCTCATCCTCTATCTCTCACACAGTAAACAGTCTGTGGGCACGTGCTGCAAGGTACACGCTGTCTTATGTGTCTGTTTTTGACTGGTTGAACTTGACGCGGTACTTTAAACCAGTCTGAACTTGTTCTACAGGTCTGCTGCTGCTGCTGTGTATGCTCAAAGGACATGCAGAAAATTGTTGGAATGGTATCAGTTCAGCTCTTGATAATTGGTCAGCCGTGTGTCACTCTCTCCTGTGATTGGCTTAAGCCGGCTGATGATCATCCACTTGAGCAATGAAAAGTCAAATGCATGTTTTTAACTGATATGCCTCTCTCTTTTCTCTGATTGGTTAAGGCCTGCTGACATTCATCAACTCTGCGTATGTGAAGTGGGGCACCAGGGTCCAGGATGTCTTCACCTACGCCAAGGTGGCAGCGCTCATCGTCATCATCATCACCGGCATCGTCAAGCTCTGCCTTGGTGGGTGACCAGACACTGACCACTCACTGACCACACACTGACCACACACTGACCACACACTGACCACTCACTGACCACTCACTGAACACTCACTGACCACTCACTGACCACGCACTGACCAGACACTGACCAGACACTGACCACACACTGACCACACACTGACCACACACTGACCAGACACTGACCACACACTGACCACTCACTGACCACTCACTGACCACACACTGACCACACACTTGCCACATGCTGCCCACATTCAGTAAATTAAACTATGTAGTGCCGTCCTTCCACAGGGTTTCCATAATGACTTCTTCTGTCTCATGTCTCCTAGGTAACACAGTGAACTTTGAGGCTTCGTTCGAGGGCTCGTCAGTGAACCCTGGTGACATTGCCCTGGCCCTCTACTCTGCCCTCTTCTCTTACTCTGGCTGGGACACGCTCAATTTTGTTACGGAGGAAATCAAGAACCCTGAGAGGTCCTCCCACAGACCTTGATATTTACACGCTTTTTACGATAAAAACACATTCATGTGTTACTGTTTGTTCTATTCTAGTCATTTCCATTTCATATGGCTGCCCGAATAACCTTCTTGTCTCGTTTCCATAGGAACCTGCCCCTGTCCATCGCCATCTCCATGCCAATCGTCACGGTGATTTACATTATGACTAACGTGGCGTACTACACCGTACTCGACATGAGCGCCATCCTGGCCAGCGACGCCGTTGCCGTGGTGAGTTGCCAAACCAACCACCCCCAGGAGCTCTGCCACTGGCTGTGAGAAACTCAGACACAGTGGAACGTGCGTGTGGAGGTGCCGTGTTTGTGTGACTCTGCTGTGCTGTGTTCCTCCGCAGACATTTGCAGACCACACTCTGGGTGTCATGAGCTGGACCATCCCCATCGCGGTGGCTCTGTCCTGCTACGGAGGACTCAATGCCTCCATCATTGCTGCCTCCAGGTAACCTCCACAGACACAAACACACACACATCTCCACCCACACCCTTGCACACGGACACTCTGCACCCTAAACTTTATGGGTGTTCTAATTGTAGTGTTACCACGGCAGCAGCGTCATTTGATCAGGCTTCCCTTCGTGCCATCCTGTGTTGATGTGTACCGAGCCCTCAACGGAGAGCTTGTGTGTCTGTGTGTCTGTGTGGACCTGCAGGTTGTTCTTCGTGGGAGCTCGTGAAGGTCACCTCCCTGATGCTCTTTCCATGATCCATGCTGAGAGGTACACCCCTGTACCTGCTCTTCTCTTCAACGTAAGACCCCCCCCCCCCCCCCCCCCCCCCCCCCCCCCCGCACGTACTCTCTCCACCCTCTACCCTAGACCATCTATCCTGTCCTTTAAACCCCGCTGAAAACTTCTGCTGTACTGCCCCATGGTGGTATTCATCAGAATCTGCTCTTGGTGTGTCCTGTCAGAGAACAAAGACGTTGTCAGACCAGAAGTTGTTTGTGTCTTCCTGTCTGCGTATGTGTTTGTGTGCGGATACCTGGCAGTGTGCCATGACCCTGGTCTACCTGACGGTGGAGGACGTCTTCCAGCTCATCAACTATTACAGCTTCAGCTACTGGTTCTTCATGGGGCTGTCCATCGCAGGTCAGATCTACCTGCGCTTCAAGGAGCCAGACAGACCCAGGCCTCTCAAGGTTAGCCAGCCACAGACCAGACCTGTACACCAGAATGAGAATCAGAAAGGGTTTTAATCGCCATGAAAGTTTGCACAGACAAGGAATTGACTTTGTCAGGAAGATGCATACATTCAACATATAGGAGTAGATCTTAAATAAGTGGTCTAAGTTTAAACAAGTCTAACTATGATATCCAAAAGTTTAAAGTCTAATGAAGTAATACTAACTAATACTAAGGGGACACACGCATCTCACCTGCACACACATACCGTACACCCCACCTGCACACACCCCTCACCTGTACGTACAACCCACCTGCACATTGAACAACCCTGTTCCGGCCTCCTTATTAACAAACATCTGGATTAAGCACTTCATCAAAATGAGACCATAATTGGAGGTTTTCCCGCCTGTGCTCCCGCCCCCCAGCTGACGCTGCTGTACCCCGTGGTGTTCTGCATGTGCACCGTGTTCCTGGTGGCAGTGCCCCTCTACAGCGACACCATCAACTCCCTCATAGGCATCGGCATTGCCCTCTCCGGTGTGCCTGTCTACTTCCTGGGTATCCACCTCCCCGAGGACCGCCGGCCGCCCTACGTCACCAAGATGCTCCGTGAGTCACCTCACCGCACCCGTTCAACCCTCCCCTGAAAGCCTTTACATTTAACCTTGTTTTCTAAAATAACCTAATGTTCATAACCTTGAAAACTCTAAACTCTTAATAAGTACGTAGGTGATGTAGCTGAAATATGAAGAGGGTCAAACTTGACCTCTCTCTCTCTCTTATATGCGTACATCTTCTCCCACTCTGCCTTCTCTTCTTCTTCATCTTCTCTCTGTTGTTCTAGATGCCATCACCAGTTTTACCCAGTATACCTGCTTCTGTGTTCTGACTGAGTTGGACAAGAGTGAGTAGGACTGCCATGACACTGCCTTCATGACTACAACCTCAAGGACTCAACTACATATCCCAGGATCCTTTGCAACCAATGACTGTTTTACAGCATGGCTAAACAGACAAGCTGAAACACTGCTGTTTACAATTGACAACACTATGTACATGTGTTTACACTCAGTCACACACACACGGACATGGGGCAAATAGTAAATAAGGTGTGCACGGTATAAAGTGTGTGTACACACACACACACACACACACACATTCACACACATGTTCCCTCACACTCTCTTTCAAATACTTTAACACAAGTTACAGTGAAATGACACAGTGGACTCTTTGTGCCATATGGGGCAAACTACGGGCCACTGAGGTGCAAGGGTGGTCAAGAACTCAGGTCACAGGTCATGTGTGACCCTATGTGACCCAGGCAGGTCATTGAGGGAAACTGAATGGAAGCCTTTGCATTGAAGCCCTCTCCTTCTGCAGGTTCCTGTTCTCTCCAGGTAACCCTCTGGTCAGGGTGTGGCCCACTCAGACCCAGTCAGGATGGGAGACCGTGTGTCGGGGTGGAGGGAAGGTGCCTCTTACAGATATATCTGGAGCTGTGCTCTAGTCAAGGGGGGCAGCTTACACTGACATTAGACAGGGAATCATAGAAATGCAGTACAAAACAGTATACACAATGCAGTATATATATTTATTATAGACATACAGTATACATTAACAATAAATACATATTTGTCACGGATATACAGTGTAGTATATATTCAATAAACACACATTATTGATATTAAATACATACAATAATGTATTGTAGGCATACAGTACACACAAAATAAATGTATTATAGATATAGGGTTAGTCAAAGAAGTACTACAGTACTTCTTTGTCTGGATGAAACAGGTTTACGTCAGCTGCTAGGTTAGTGGTTCAGGAACACGTTGTGTGTTGAGTGTCAGCTGCTCGTGGTGGTTTCCTTCTGCATCAGCCTCTGATGTAGAAATATTAGATATATGTCATTCACCTCTGAATAAACTGCCCACATCCTGATGTCCTGAACAACCCAAACATTTCCATTAAAATAATTAATGATAATAATTACTGATCTCTGTATTTTCCATTGCACTTTTATCCAATCATGAGTTGGAACAGAACATATGCTTGTTGTGTCTGTATGTGTGTTACCATGTGTGTACACAGACATGGTATCTTTGATCCAGTCAGACAGTACAGTACAGTCCACTCTACTCCCTCCTCTCGAAGGGCTATGCTCAAAACCCAAACCTTCAGATCTACAAATAATCATGAAATATAGACTTTGTAGCAATCAAGGCTCCAATATGGATAACGTGTGGAGGTGTGTCAGGGTGATAGGCTATTTTGGCAACAGACAATCAGAGCATATGTGTGGGGGGTTTCTGGATCATGTGACTTCCTGATCACATTATTGGTTACAACAGTGAAACTAGTTTTGTTTCATTGTTAAAATAGGCTCTACACCACAACGGTAGTCTGACTTACAGACAACCTGGCTTTCTATCAAATAGGTCTATGACCTGGTCTTTATAGTTTTATCAAATTTATTGTATAGTTTATCAATAAAACATATTTTACAGAACCAGTGGGCGTTATATATTATTCCAATGTGTTTCATGTTAATAATAACACTGAAAGTCTTCAGAAGATTTAATTTATTTTGAAAGCTTTATTGGTTTCTTTCTTTACACATCTACATATTTACAAAACATGTCCTCTTCATCCATCAGCCACAACACAACAGTCTGACAACAGGAGAATGTGGAGCACACACTCACACATGATACACTTTCATATTATGCACTACCACACACTTACACAAGCCAACAAACTCTTAAAACACACACACACGCAACCATGCACAAATGCAAACAGAAAAACACCCCATGTTCAGCACACCATCCTAACTAACACACAGTGGTAACAAGAAGCCTACAGAGCATACCACAAACATGTGCAACATAACTACCTCATTCACTTTGAACTAACACTCACACACCACTTCAACACCTGCACAGTAATAAAACTAAAAAATAACCCTGGTCCCAAGCCCCTGCAGGCTTATGTGAGCAGGTCTGAGAGGAGTGGAGAGTAGGCTGGGCTTTCATCGGGGCCGTGTCTGAATACTCTCTAGACTACTAGACTACACCCTTGAAACGCACCCTTCCTTCCTTTCTTCCTTCCTTGAGGTGATCCAGGATCAAACATGCCTGGACAGGTGGACCTGTGGCAGTCTACAGCGCTAGCGATGCAGCCATGTCAGGGGACCGGGGGTTGTTAGGAAGGAAAGAAGGTTGCAACTCTAGTGTACTCAGGTGTAGGGAGCTAGGAAGGTTTCTGAAGAAGGCCTCTGTGAACCAGCCACAGTTCTGCAGTGGAGATCAGTCAGAGTCTCGATCTTCATCCTCTTCCTCATTGTTGTTGTTGTGGTTCCCCAGCTGGTGAAGGATCTCCCTCTGGTACGCCTCCCAGCTCCGCCTACTGTACGAGTGCTCCTCTTCCCAGTAGCCTGGAACACAACCACAACCCAACTCTAGTACGGACTGTAACACAACCCCCTTGGTCTGGACAGCAAAACGACCACTTTAGTCTGGACCTCCACTCCATCACAGCTGACAGGTAAACAAGGCAGTACCTCCGTATCGCTCCTCCCGGTCTCCAGCTTCGTCGCTGTCTTCGTCAGGGTAGTCGTTCCTCCAGTTACCCTCCTCGTTCTCGTCATCCTCATCCTCGTACACCTCCTCCTCGTGGACCACCAGGTCCGGCACCTACACATCCACAGACAAGGAGAACAAAACCTGTGTTCATCACTTCCTGTCCAGTGTTTGCCACTTCCTGCCTTGCTTTCAATGTTACTAAAGCCTATTGTTTATTATATAGTCAAATATGTTCTTACAGACTCAGGCGTTCAACTTGGGAACATCTACTGATGATGAATTACAAGATTGTTTCAATTCTGTCGTACCAGCTCGCCCTCATCGGTGTAGGCTCTGACAGACAGGATATCTTGAATCCAGCCGGGTGCAGCCGTTTCCTGGTAGTACAGGTCATAGACGTAATCATCCTCCCGCTCACGATGCTCCGCCCCCGGTCCCTCCCCTGACAAGCTCAGATGCTCTCGGATCATCTTCATGGAGTTACACATAATCTCTTCTGGGTCAGAGGTCACCATCTAGGAGAGATAGAGAGGGAGATGGACAGAGGGGGAGACGATGAAGGAGGTAGAGAAACATAAGAGAGAGGTGTGGAGAGACAGACGAGAGAAGTGAAAACCACCCAAGTACTCCAAACATGATTTATAATACACTGATGCTGTCAATGGCCAAGGAGCTGTATAGGTGCAGCCCCTGCAGACTGAAGCTGTGTCGCCTTCTCAGGGCTTCCAACCACCTCCCAAGTCCAGCTCACCTTGCTGGAGCCCTTGTCGTTCGTCTCTGCATCCTCCTGGATAAGATCAAACACCTGGACCTGCCCGAAGTCCCAGTCAGCCTCCGAACCCGCCAGTCCAGCCCGTTTTCCCCTACCTGGAACCTCAATATGGGCCAAAGGTGGGGCAGGGGCTGGGGCTGGGGCCGGGGCCGGGGAGGATGCTGGAGCTGGCCGCTCTGCCGGCAGACCTGCTCTGTGGCTCGACAGGATACGGTAACGCTCGTCTCGCCGAGTGCTCCACTTGGTGCTCCGTAGATCTCCCATGATCCTCTGGGAACTGGTGGCAGAGGGGCGGAGGGCGTGGGCTACGCGGGGGCGGGCCAGGGCTTCACGAACCTGGGTCTGGACTGGAGCATCCTGGACACACACAAATCAATTAGTTGAATTACCTAATTGGAAATCAATTACACCCACGTCATGTTAACATAATAATTAACCTGCAGATAAATTGGTAATCGTGCCTGTCTCACAGTGTAATATATTAAGACCACTTCGAACGCTTTTCACGTGTCGTTAGCTAGATGTATATTTTCAAAATGATGCAGTCCCATCGTTTATAATACATTGACAATAGTTAGTATCAACCACTCGCCATCTTGTTAGCTAATCAACTAGCTAGGTAGCCATCTACTGTTCAGTTTGGACCCAAACATGTCAGACAGGCTAACTGCTTGGCTGACAAAAAGTTCCGTGTTCGGTTCCAGCAAAATAAACAGACCCCTTCAACACAATGCACACAAGCTGACATGTATGCTAACTTGCTAACCGACTATGGGTTCCACATACCAACGCCACACATGCAATATCACTAGCGGGATAACTCACATTAATAAGCAACAAATACACGGAGCATTTCAGTCATCTGTCACAGCTGGTGCAACAAAGCCTTCTACTAGTAAGTGCCTTCCATCAAGCTCACGGGACACCGTGGCTTTGACAGAGGCCCTCCTACCTGAGATGCCACCGTCGCCACGAGTTTGAACACCGAATTCTCGACCTCCGTGTCATCTGGCTCCGGTACAGTCTCCCCGGGGGGCTGCTGATCATTCCCCTCCGGTCGGATGCGTTTACAGGCCAGCAGCAAGGCATCTGCAGGGTCGGTGCCACGCTTTCTCTTCACCCGGAGAATGGTAGTGTTTGGATCCATTGCTCAGTCTGTTTTAGATGGTTCTTCTTTGCTTGCCGTAAAGAGTGCGTATTGTCGTAAATGTAAAGAAAAGGGCGGTCCTTCAAGGCGTTTGCAAAGAGTAAAAAGAAGTGCTTCTACTCTTTCGCCTTTGGGTCTCCCAGTTATACATAACATTTTGTGGCATTAAATAATATATTTAAAGATTTTATTTCAGTCATAGAAAAGAAGAGTGCCTCGAAACCCACAATTTCTTCAACTTTTTCTGTATTTAATTTGTATATATTTTTTTCAATACATTTTTATTTTATTTTACTACTTTGTCTTTCCAAGAATGCTCTCTGGTTTGGTATTTGGAGATTATTAATAAAAAATACATAAAAAAACAATACACTAAAGATTATGGAAGAGATGTAAGAAATATATATTTACTGGATGCAAACACATGCTAATGCTTTTTGTTGTTGTTGAAATATTATGAAATCAACAATCAAATATGTTTACTCTGTGTTTACCAGTCCAGCTGTTTCTTACAATAAACACTGTATCCAATTAGCATTTGTGCAGACCTATTTGCATTGTTTATGTAATGCCCCATCAAAAAAGCACTGTGTTCAGTGTCAGTTAAAAGTTGTGGTGTCCATTTTCTGAGTGGAGGGGTCTTTGAATGAAGAACCTTCCTGTGGGTGGGACTTCCTGGTCCGTGCCAGAATCCACAGAAACAAAAATATACCTGAGAAAAGGAGAGGAAGAGAAGAGAGGATAGAATATGAGGGCAGAGGAGAAGAACATGTAGATATGCAGACAGCCATATCGTTTACAGTAAACACAGACTGATCCTCACCCTGCATGCTGTTGAACACGGTGAAGAAGTAGTTGCCTGTGAGGGAGAGAGGCCCATAGGTGCAGAAGGCAAGAACCCAGGGGATGCCCAGTACACAGCTGAGCCCCAGCACTGTGGCCCAGTCCTTCCAGAGCTGGGCCCGGCCCTCCTGGTGCCTTACTCCACGTCCCCTCTGCCTGGACAGACGCACCAGCACAACCCCCAGCATGGCACAGTTGAAGAGCAACACCAGACCCAGGTATATGATCACCATCAGATAGATTACCATCCCCAGCCGGTCCGCATTACTGCTCAGCCAGCAGCTGCAGGAACAAACACCTCCGTTAACACTGGAGCATTGTGTCAGTGTGTGTGTGGGTGTGTGTGTGGTGTGAGTGAGAGTGATGTGGCAGGCCAGGTCTCACATCTCTGTGGCTGAGGTGCTATTGCTGCTTGAGGAAAGGCTGTATTTGCCATAGGCTCCTAGGGATCCATATATCACTACCACTAATGTAGGAACACCTGGAGTAGAGGTGCAGGAAGTGAAAGCAAAGGGAAGAGGAGAAGAAGAGGGACAAGGAGAAGGACGGAAAAGAGGAATGTAGAAAGCGGGAAAAAAGATATAAGTTGTTAGATCTTGTTTGATCACCAAGCAACCTTCTCAATCCAGACCAGCACCAGTTTGATCCCCAATCCAGTGGTCAGCTCATCCTATTCCAGCAGGCATCAGGTGGCAGAGGCCAACTCACCCCATCCCACCAGGCAAAGTTTGAGCATGTATCTTCTGATATAGATGTCGAAGACTCGGACCAGGAGCAGGTAGAGGTGGAAGCCCTCAATGGCCATCCAGGAGAAGGTGGCCAACAGGGAGTAGTGGAGGAGGAGCCCCAAAGCTTCACACACACGCTCCTCATAGCCCAGCCACGCCCACAGAGACCCAACCAGGAAGAATAGATGCAGACACAGAAGTGCGCAGGTCAACTGCACATGCACGCCCACCGAATGCTCCAAATGTCCCTTCCTAAGGAGGACAGACAGACAGACAGACAGACAGACAGACAGACAGACAGACAGACAGACAGACAGACAGGTAGATATACATACACAAAGATGGTTCTTCATTAATTCTAATTTTGAAAACATTTATTCAAAAAAATTGTTTCTATGTGTGTATTTGACATCCTGACCAAACGATACCGTTTGTACGTGTGGATAACTAGGGTCAGGGTTGTGAAGAGGACCGAGAGAGTTGAGCCTATATAGGAGATGTAGCTGAGCTGAAGCTCATTGACCGGGTCCACCATCCCAGGGTTCTGATGTGGGGGACATGACAAGCACATCATAACATTCACAAGGTGCAGATTCCAGTCATTGTGATGACAATGAAAAATGATCTGTGACATATCTGGTTTTATTAGGTGTGAGAATTGATGTGTGGCTACGTTGTCAGTTTACCACTAGCACAGCAAAGAAGCTCAGGTGGTCACAGCTGCACACAAACTCTCTGTCACTAAAAGTTGTCTTACAGCCGTGTGTGCTCCAGTCCCCTGAACTCACATCCCGCCCCCCCACACACACACACAGACACACACACACACAGCAAACACACACAGTAAACCTCAGTAATCCAATAAATTTTTTACAAGAAAGTATTCAGTAGAATTTATGTGTACATGTTTATTTTCACCTGTTCCATTTTGATGGTCCTTCCAAAAGACACACACACCGTCTGTAATCTGCAGCACAAGTAACACACACACACAAACACACACACACAATACTATCACTGAGTTATACCAATCCCCCAACAATCAAATCAATATGTCTTTTTGTCTTTCTCTTTTTCCAAGCAATGTCACAGAGGCAAGCCTGGACTGATAATCTGGCATACAAGGGCAGATGCTCGGTGGGCCGACGCACTTGGGGCCAATATGATATTTAATATATATATATATATATAAATCTTTAAAACACTTTTTTTATTATTATAAACTTAAAATTGGCCAACGACCGGCCCATAAAGCAGGGACAGCGGCAGTGGCGGATCTAAGGGGTGGCAAGGGTTTTATTTTTTATTTTTTATATGCATTTAGCAGACGCTTTTATCCAAAGCGACTTCCAAGAGAGAGCTTTACAAAAGTGCATAGGTCTCTGATCATAACAACGAGATAGCCCCAAACATTGCGGGTAACCAAAACATGAAGCATAGATTGTGAAAAAACAGTCCCAAAGGGCTTGTTACAATTAAACAACATGAACCTCAATCTTCCCATGGTAAAATATTATTTGTACATTACAGAACATTTCAATAAATAATATTAGTGTTACTGTTTAATTTAAACTACAAATATCTAGCCTAATCATTTACCATAGGGAGTACTGTACCCCCCTACTTTGGGTTTGATTCGCCTCCAGGAGGCCACCCAACAACTTCCTTCTGCCACCCCATTGCCACCCCGAATGAAAATCTCTAGATCCGCCCCTGGACAGCGGCCCATTGGTGACACTGGGCTGGCCCAAACACGTCTCTTAACAGGCTCCACCCCTCCCCCTCTGTTTGTTGTGTCAGATGCAGTGGTTCAGAGCCAAAAATCTGTGGATTAGAATGGAGAAACAAAAGTGCAAAGGCAAGGGGGGGGAAGTTGCAGGCCAAAAAAAGTAAAAGTCTAGAGGTTGATGCCTCAACATGTGCAAAAATAACCAACCGACATGTTTAGTGCAATAGCTTCAGTTTCTAAGCCTACAGTAGGCTACCTGCCAAAAACAGGTGAACATAGAACATGGAGGAGAGGTGACTGGCCATGGCACCTGTGTCTGACCGATTGTGGTGGGCCGCTCTGAGCAAAAATGCCAGGGACATTTTTTTGTCCCAGTCCAGCCCTGCACAGAGGGATAACATCTATCCTGTTATGGTAAATGGAAATCAACTAAATGTCTCTGCCTGTCAGCCTGTCTGCTTACCCCATTAAAATGTTTGAAGGTCATATTGACAGGTTGGTCTAGGTTGCTGACAGCATAGTGCCCCACCTTCACAGCCAGGACTGTTTCACCAAGAGCCTCTCTTCCCTGGGGAGACTGGCCCTCAGACCCACCTGCCATGAGCCCGGCTGTGTGACCAAGCTGCAGGTTGGTGAGAGAGAGAAAGAGAGAGAGAGAGAGAGACAGAGAGAGACAGAGAGAGACAGAGAGAGACAGAGAGAGACAGAAACAGACAGACAGACAAAGGGAATGAAAAAGATTGAGATATTGTACACAGTCAGAGTGTGGAGGAAGGCAGAGTTAACTTAGTCAGAATCTACAGTGTGAAGGGGGTATGAAATACATTTGGGGCTTATGTACACTGAAAGGGTTAAAAGAAGTTTACAGTTGGATAAGATTCTTGATACAATGAATGTTGATTTAGCAGAGATGCCCCCTGCAGTTTTATGACACCTAACTAGGAGACATGAAGAGAGTTCTTGTGACCTGGGGGGAAGAGACAGTTGGTCTGAAGACAATGTGGATTCAACTGTATTGTTTTAAGGAGTAAGCCAATGACAGAAGAGATTTGGTATAGCTGCTTGTCTGTATTATGGACCAATGACTTTTGAGAACTGTGTGCTATAAAATTATCTGTTGAATTGATGTTTTGGGGGGTTCAGGGCCATCAGCTGGGTAGTGCTGGTGTCTGTTGGACTCTCCGGTTCCATTCTAGAATGCTAAGTGGAGCTGTATGGAATTGTGTTATTGTCTTAAGTTTGTGTGTCGATTATGTTATGTTGGTAATGTTATTATGTTTACGTCATACTTCAAATAAATATAAACTTGATACTTCACCCAACTTCAGCTTAATTATTGATTCTCTCAAAAACGTCCACGACAGGGGTCTGAGTCTAATGTATGATGGGAGTCTACAGAGACTACTGAGGGGAGTCAGTCTCAGGTACTAACCCTGAAGAGAGAGGAGGGGAGGATGGTTACCACCAGCAGAACTTCTTCAGAGACCCCGCTGAGAGACATGCTCTTCTGTAGCGCCAAGGCTGGGATGTGGACCTTGTGGTTTGATGTAGGCTCAACCTCCACCTGGCCTCACACACACATATCCCCCCATCCACATGACACACACACACCAAGCACGGAAATGTGTTTAGCAGAATTGAAGCTAAGCTTCTGTGGTCAGAGTATATGAAGGCAGACATTGGAAGGGTGAAACCTGAGTGGTTTCCACTGTTTTCCTGTCTCTGCAAGAACGGTGAGTCACACTGCTGATGTCTGAAAATATAGAAGAAGCAGAAGTCTAGATAACTAACCTCTACAGATAAGTTGACCGTACTCCGTTTGAAGTGAGATTGTGAGGTATTAAACCGGGGAGTAAAATATCTACATGTCAGAATCCTGTCTTCATAGCACCTACCACAACAGTTCAGATAAAACACATACTTGTCACAAACATGGGATTATAATAATATACTTGATGAATAATTACAATTGATAAACAGAGTGTATTTTATTTACCCAGTCCAGTTTTCTGTTTCAAGACACTCATTCAGAACATTTTCACACCTAGACCTATCTAAATATGTATACAGGAGAAAGAGAGAGAAGAAGAGAAAGAGAGAGATAGGAGTTTAAAAAAGGCATTTACAATCCATCAGCATTTTCATCATTATGTCTGCCATGTTGTCACCTCACCAGAGTTTCCCAGCACTGCAGATACGAAGGTCAGTAAGGTGGTGGAGATGGTGATGATGCCAAAACATTTTGTATTGAGGCTGCTTCTTCTCATTGTCTTGCTGTGGCTGGTTCAACACTGGATGTACTGAATCACATGCAGTTGAGTTGTTGCATTTCCTGGTTTGGTTCCTCTTGTGATCATTTCCACTGGGGTGGTGTCATGAGAAACTTAATGAGTGATTGAGATAGATTACACAGCGGGTGAACAGGGCCGTTTCTTGGAATCCCGGTCCCCTTGACAAAGTATTTGCCGCAAAATATTTGTGTTATAATGTTTATCTGTAGCATACACCAAGTATTTCATAACTGAATGTTTTTAGTTTAATGGTAACTTAATAAGTAATTAATTACGGAGGTATCAGCCCATTGTCTGTTACTGGTTTTTACTGGGCAAATTCAGATAAGGGTTTAAGTTTCAGAAAGCGTGAAAAGTGCTAGCTAACGTGTGTGCCTGGATGCTACATGATTGCTACTAATGTAGCCTACTGTTGGCTCACCTCTTACATATTTGACTGTTGTTATAAAAATTCCCAGCATTGACTGTGTTTTCTCTGTACTTTCTTTCTTTTTTGTGCCCCAGAATTATTGCGACAACAATTATTGCGGCATTCTAACTGTCACACTGCACAATACTTGAGAATTGGGAAGCAGATTCGAGCAGGTCATTTATTACAGCAGAGGATGGAAACCCTTGATATTTTTTACTATTTAATTTAGAAAACGTCAATTATTTTCTATTTTTCTGCAAGCGTATTATTTTGGTTTGAAATATTGATTTGATTGACAATTATTTAGGCAACATCTGAAAACTAAGTAATGGGCCCCTTTCAAGCCATGGGCCCCGTGAATCATATCCACCTTTCCCCGCAACGCGACGGCCCTGAGAGTGAAAGACAGTGTGTGTGTTTACTAGTTTCTGGGGTATGCAATGAGAATCATTGTGTGCTAGATACAATGAGAATCAGGGCAATTTACGTACAGTTTTGTTTATTTAGATAGTAAGCAATTTAGTCAAAACAGTGCAGTTCATTGACATTTGACATGTCACCATACGTGACTCCACATGTGACTAATCATGTGAGCCTGCATCAAGAACATTTTAGCAAGGGTAATAATAACCCCTTAACCGAACAACAACCAGATAACATTTCAAGAGTTTCATAACTCAGCATGCTGGCATTCAAACCATTGAAACAAGGAAGTGTTGTTTTGCCACATACCTTTCATGGTGGGAAGTGAGAGATACTTTTACACAAGAGTAGACTGGATTAAAACACTACACAACTATTTTATTTTAGATTGTAGTGCCTTTACAGTATAAAACCTCATTTGCATTTATTTACATGTATCAACTTTAATCCAGTGACCAAAAATTGTGTGCAAGCCAAGTTATTGCAAGCGCAAAGAAGAGCACAGTATACAATAGATGTGGGGTTACTTGGTTAGTGGTGTGGCTTGTTGGAAGGTGTACTGCTGTCAATAGTTGAGCTCTTGTTCTCAGCTAATCTCTTTTTCTCCTTTCTGGCTATGGCCCACATCCATAGGAAGATAAAGAAACCTGATCAAAAACAACACAGCTCTTTAGACTTTGGCAATAGTCATCTTATTTTAGCACCACAGACTGTGTGTGTGTGTGTGTGTGTGTGTGTGTGTGTGTGTGTGTGTGTGTGTGTGTGTGTGTGTGTGTGTGTGTGAGAGAGAGAGATTGTGTGAGTGTACATTTGTGGTAGTGTGTGTGAGTGTACACAAGTTTTTGTGGTTGTTGTGAGATTGTGTGGAAGTGTGCAAGTGTGTGTCCATATGTATGTGTGTGTGTGTGTGTGTGTGACGAGGGGCTGACCTACCCTGCAGAGAGTTGAAGATGCTGAACAGGTAGAGAACGGCGTAGTTGAGGTTCTGTAGACTCAGGAAGGCCAGGCCCCAGGTGGTCCCCAGCAAACAGGACAGACCCAGCACGGTGCACACATCTTTGCAGGTAGGAAGACGGTGAGCCCTAGGCTTGTCTCTGGTGCCAGACATGTTGTTGTAATGCGTCAGACTGCATATCCTGAAGGACACGGTGATCAGAACCCCGGAGGAGAAGAGGAACACCATGGAGAAGTAGGCAAGGTTGACACCTAGCAGGAAGGTCTTGTCCTCGATCCAACAGCTGTATGGAAGCAGAGCTTGGCCCCTTACCACCTGAGTACAACACACTTAACAACAGGCTAATAGCACACAAATAAAATACTACTGAGATATGTTCAAAACAAACTACGACACTAAATAACTAACACGCTACTTATGTGCCAGATAAAAGCCTGACTTGTACTTACATGCTGTTAGTCTGGTTAGTGTTTAACATGGCCATCTCAGAGAGACCGTAGAAAAGCGAGTTTCTCGCCGTCACAGCCAGAGAGACCCCCACTATCACACAGGGGACACCTGGACACCAAATCACGTATATGGACACAAACATGATCCCAAGTGTGCAGGTTTGTGTGTATGTACAGTACATATGGATATACGTTTGGATCTTTCCAAGTTACAAGTCATTTATTGTCATGTGCACAACAATGACAACAAAGCGGTCATGACCACCTTGGCTCCCTTCCAAGAATGCTCAAAAACATAAATAAGGTATGCATGGCGTGTGCGTGAACTCCCTCACCCCAGCCCAGGATGCTGATCTTGACCATGTAGTGTCTGTAGTAGGTGTTGAACACTTTGACCAGCATCAGGTAGAGGTGCAGGGCTTCCAGAGCCATCCAGGAGAAGCTGCACAGCAGGCTGTAATGCATGACGGCCGCAATGAGAACGCACACCCAGGCCATGTCCAAGTTGGCACCCCACTCACTCAGCATGAAGGAGGTGTTGAGCAGGAACAGTGCCCCCGACAAAGACACGTGGATGGAGGCGGAGGTATCTGACTTGCATTGA
This sequence comes from Hypomesus transpacificus, assembly GCF_021917145.1. Taxonomy (NCBI): domain Eukaryota; kingdom Metazoa; phylum Chordata; class Actinopteri; order Osmeriformes; family Osmeridae; genus Hypomesus; species Hypomesus transpacificus. Next base: position 7,428,977 of record NC_061078.1, on the reverse strand, counting down.
CTGGGAGCAAAGACACACACACACACCCACAAATGAGAAAGAGACCACAATGTTGGACATTTTGTCTATAAGCTTCACACACACTTGTCAAATGCACACGTGACGTAAACACTCATGTCATACAAACACACACACACATACCTGTTGAAGGTGTAGAGGAGCACAGAGGACAGTGTGAAGAAGGCAGACAGCCCACAGCCCACGTAGCTGATGTAGGATAGAATCTGCCAGTGAACTGGATCTATAGGCCCCGATATCTGGGTGAGGAGTGAGCAATGAAAAACAAGAGAGAAAAAGAGGTAATGAGATGTGCGAAAAGAGAGAAAGAGATACACAATATACAACTCTAATCTTAAAAAGTTCAAAATCCAATCTGAGCATCTGTCTACGTATCTGTAGTGAGAGTTACCATCAACACAGCAAAGGGTGTGGCGTGGTCACATCTGCACTCCACCAGGGTCTGGTTCTGCACTCTGGTCAGGTTGGTCTCGCAGCCCTCTGTCTTCCAGCCCAACTCTTCACCTAACAGGGAATCATCATCGTCAACGTCTTCATTACAGTCCCAAGCGCACAGAGGATGCTATCTACTGTTGAGCAAGACAATAATTACAGACAATAATGTAATCAAGTCATCTTCACCTGTTTCCTGAAAGAAGTGACAGACAGGATACTGGCGCTCCTGTGTGAACACGTGACAACATGGAACCGAAGACATCATCCCTTGACACAAAGCTTTTGCTCTCAAAACTGAATGTAAAATCTCCCTCACTAGAAGAAGACACTACAGTATGCATCTGTGCTCACCACTGAAACAGGCAGAGTACTTAGTTGGCCAGTATAGGGGAACTGCATCTTGATTGGCTGGGAAAGGTTTGCCAGCTTTTTGCCCCCAGAGAGCTCGATCCTGATGGCCAGGCTACTGATGTTCTCAATGGACATCTGACCAGGATTGAAGGATGCAATAATGGATTAATGGAAGGATGGATGGAAAAATGAATAGATGAATAGAATGATCTAGAGGTATACAGTATTTTTAGATGGATGGATGCATGGACAGATATATGGAAGTCGAGTGGGTAGGGTACCTGGAATTGCTGCGAGGAGGGGTAGGTGACCAAGCCCAGACTAATGTTCTCTACTTGGAAATTCTTTATGACCTCAGCTGGAAACCAGGTCTCTGGGATATAACTGAAATCCCCAGGAATGAGCTCCAGGAAGAAGATACATAGCCACCATCATCATCATCATCACCATTATTATTATCACCATTGTATTCCTCATTGGGTGTCATTGCCTATAGGCTCCACCTATATTATATATATATATATATAAAAAGGAAATTGCAATACATAGAAAATGTTGATTTTATAATGTTTGTCTTGAACATTGCATTTGACGGTTTAGGCATAATTTACGTTTTTGTGGAGAAAAGTTTAAGTTAACATTTCAAGCTTATAGATATTTTTGGGGGCATATTTTCAGTTTTCAGGTGGTACTAGAATTGTGATTCCTAAAAATATATTGCCAGTGACAACGTAATTAGAATAAGTAGGCCTGTGCATAATTAAAAAAAATATACAGAAATATTAGTTGTAAAATGTAAGTAATAAAATGGACCTTTCTGAAACGGATGCAAGCACACCTCAAAATTTCCCCCCAAATTGTACCATCTCCAGTTCTCATTAAAATTTGTCCTCAGTGATCCTACCTGGGGAGCAGGTATGTTTATCACGCCCTCAGAGCTGGACGTGAGGTTGGAGATGTTGGAGAAGGAGACCAAAGACACAGAAAGGTATCTGTTGTTGTAGATGTTCGGCCATCCAGGGAAAGGCTCATCCAAAAGGCTTTGTATTAACCCCCTCTCTATACTGGAGTCGTGGAGGAGAAGAGAAGAGGAAAAGAGAGATGGGATGGGAGAATAGATGGAATAGCGGCAGTGGAAGGGGGAGGAGAGGTATGCTAATGTTGCCACTAAAATAAAATGTTAGTCAACTTACTCTAAAAAACGTCTTTTGAGAGTGATGTTGTTTTTGAACAGGTCTGGACACATGCTCCTGATTGTGAAGATCCTCCAAAGGTTTGTCCAGCTGGAGGGCCTGGGCCTTATCTGCAACAGTGAGTTGATCGCAGGTGCTTTGCATGGAGTCACATGACACAGGGAGGAACCTGCAGATACAGCAACAAAACGAACTGACAATGTTTGTCACATGATAAACAAACCACAAATGCAAATGTGAAAAGTTGAACCATTTTTAAATGATTAAAACATTGAAGATTTAAATGAAATAGCATGCTTACATATGTTGAATGAAGCTGTCCCATCAGTCATGGTAAAATTTGTTTCTACAGAGATATCATCAACATCATCATCCTCACCATTGACAACATGCTACACCAACATCATCTTCACCATCGACAACATGCTACACTAACATCATCATCATCATCATCATCATCAACATCATCAACATTATTATCATGCTTACTTTGCCCAAGGTCCAATGCCAAATCGATGCAGGTGTCATTTATATAGTTGCATTCACAGTAGCAAATGTCATTCCCCCAGGTACAATTTTGATCCTGATTTGTACCAGAATCGGTGATGTAGATGTGATTGTTGGTCAGGTTCACAGAGGAGGTTCCTTTAATGCTTTTTACAACCAGTTCGTGTCCTAATGACCAAACCAAATTAATCCATTAACTGTGCTTTGTTTTAATGCTTTAAATCTGTGTGTTTAAATCTGAGGGTTTGTGCATGTACTGTATGTGTGTGCAGTGCAGTGCAGTGTGTGTGCTTGCATGTGTGTGTGCATTTGTATGTGTGTGTGTGTGTAGTGTGGTATGTCTGAGTGAGTGTGTGCAATGTTACCATTAATGTAGGTGTGAACCGTGGCCCCAACCAGCAGCAGCAGTAAGTGCAGGATAGGAACCATAGTCGTGTACAGTGTTATTCTGAAAAAATCAACAACATCAACATCAAAACTCTAGGCTGAGAACAAGAATCTGCAAAGGCTCTGGAGTACCAGCTAAGGCACTGGTATAATGCTCCAACACTCTTGTCTAACACTCACAAATCTAAACATTTTTGGTATCTTGATTAACCCTCATCCGATGAGTCAGTGGAAGGAGCTCCACCATGTCAGTAAACTATATGAGTGAAATGGCTGGTTTCTACAACCAATACAATGCCCTACAAAAAGGGGAAGTGAGTATCTGTGCAGAAATATATAGCTGAGTAGCTACTCCGAGTCAACTGCAGTATGTATCTATAATATGAATTAAGAAGACAATACTAGGCTAGGAAATCAAATGGTTTGGCTGGTGATAGCTATTACTAGCTTGTTAGGGATCTCAGTCATCATGGCAAGCCTGCTAGGGAACAGACTACACATAGTCCAACTATATATATAAATATAAACTGGCTACTATGTCATTTTAATTTTATCTTTACTCTGATTACGTTGGTAGCCAGTTTATATATATTTTCATTATTTAATACATTTTCAAATATTTCTAATAGCTTTTTTCTCTTTGCATTATGGTATATTTTGAGTAGATTGATGAGAAAACAAATGTCTTCCAATTAATAATAAAGTTGTAACTAATTGGTTGTAATAATAATAAAATAAAATGTGGCAATGTCTTTTAGGGTATTCAACTTGTGACATAAAGCATAATATAAAAAAAATGGTGTCATGAAATGTGCAGAACTTTTCACTTTACTGAATGCAGACAATTACCACTATGTTGTAGTGACGTCTTCTGTATCCAGTAGACATTTAAATTTCAATGTTTACTTAAATCAATCAAAGAATACTTTATATTGGCTAATGAGTAAGCAATAACACACCAAAGATGACCATGTGCTAACAGTGATTCATTCATTGACCCCATCTTTTAAATTAATCACAGGGTTGATCACTATAAGGGTGTATGATCTGTATAATGCTGTATGATACATTACATTTGTGTGCATTATAGGTAATTATAATTATAAATGTAATGCAATCATGAGTATTGGTGTACAACATCACAAGTTTTCATGAGTATTTAGAACAGTGAGTGTTTAAAACCTATACTGTATTATTACTGTATTGAAATTGATTTGGAACAGGCTATTAAGGAATCATACAATCTTCATACAAATACTTACAGATCTTATGAGGCAGTCTTTTCTATCCAAGTCCTTCTGAGAAGCCAGAGCAGTGTGACTTCCTCTCCTGATGCTCTTCCTGCTCACCACCTGCTGACCAACACTCACTGAATGTTGAGTCTGTGTTTTCCAGTAGTCAAATCGACACGCTCTCAGCTTGTATCATCCGTTCACATGGTAGAGTCAAACAATGTGTGCTTTATGTCTGATGGAAGGTCAGTGTGTCATCAAATTTGTTTAATGCAAAACTTCTCAGTGTGTACATACATCACCAGGGTGAGATATTCCAGGAGTTACTGGACATGTACTTGATCTCACAGTTCAGGAATACAGTATAGTTAATACATGTATTTATGAATGTAACATTTTGTATAACTGAATCTTTGACACATTTTTGATATACCACAATGATTTCAGTTTTCTAAGATGGGGTCAGTTAGCACCAAGTGACTATTAGTACATCATAATCTGTCATCTCTTTAGTACATCCTATTAGTACATCATAATCTGTCATCTCTTTAGTACATCCTATTAGTACATCATAATCTGTCATCTCTTTAGTACATCCTATTAGTACATCATAATCATCATAATCTCTTTATTCTGATTCTGATATTGTTTCATGGTGTGTTATAGCATACTCATAAGCCACTTTGAATTCATATTTGATTGCTTTTGGGAAGTGATGAAATCTAATGCATACCTGAGGTTCTACTACAACATTATAAAGTTGTCATTTTCGGTATTGGTGACAACCAGTCAGTAACAACTTTATTATTCAATAAATGACATTTGTTTTCTCATCAATCTACACACAATATACTATAATGCAAAGAGAAAAAGGTTATTTGATATATTTGCACATTTATGGTGATTTACATTGCCACAGATTTCAGCCCTTGATCTTACTGACATTGAAGATTAGTGTGGCGGGGTATGTGTGTGCTGATGTGTGTTTTTGCTCTCTTGTGTCTGTGTATAGTTGTGTGTATGTGTGTTCAGGTTTTGGTACTGTGAGTGACACTGTGAGTGACACTTCCTGTGCAGCGATTGCTGCTCTTCCTCATGGATACCAAGATCCACACGCAGATGAAGAACCCTGTATACAGAGAAAGAGAGTTTATTCTAAAACCAACATTCCTTTGTTTATTGTAAAATTTTACTGTATTATTTTATTTCAGTATATTTGTGTGTTTATGAGTGAATAAATGTGTGTACAGTATTTGCATGTGTATATTTGTGTGTGTGTGTGTGTGTGTGGGGGGGGGGGGGGGGGTATTTTCATGTTATCATGACCTCCACAAAACTATTTTTGTTTTAGCCCTGCTGTAACGGGTGAATGGAACATTGTCAACCAAGTGTTGTTTGTGGCGGGGCAGTCTATTCTCTCTCTAGCATTTGCAGGTGTAGGGCATAGTAAACAGGGTGTAAGGAGAAGGGTGCAGACCAAAAGTGTAGTGTACAGAGTGTAGTGTACAGAGTGTAGTGTACAGAGTGTAATGTACAGAGTGTAGGGGTTGGACCTTGTAGGGAGTTCAGGACACAGAACAGGTAGAGGCCTGGTGTTGCCAGTTGACCGAAGGAGAAGAACACCAGACCCCAGGTCACACCCAGCAGACAACTGATGCCCGAAAAGGTGCAGAGATCCCTTCTGACTCTGCCCCTGGCTACGTCAACAGTCCCTCCCTGTGCCACCCTCATAGAGAGGACACGCCTCGCTGCCATCCCCAGGATAGCCAGGTTGAAGAGTAGGACCAGGCTGACAAAGCCCACCGTGGTCACAACCTTTGCCACCTCATCAGATAGGTAACATCTGGGGGAGAGGGGGCGAGAGTAGTTAGAGAGAGGGAGAGAGAGAGAGAGAAAGAGAGAGAGGGAGGGAGGGAGGGAGGAAGGGAGAGAGAGAGAGATAGAGGTAGGGAGGGAGAAAAAGAGGGAGAGAGAGCACCGTAACAGTACTGCCCAGGGGTGTATTGGGCGCAGTCTTACATTTTGGTAGCGGTGGTGTTGACCTCAGATGATGACAAGGGCACAGGGCCATACGCGTCTCTGTTTATGATGACTACAATGATGACTATGACAGCAGGAAAGCCTGACACACACACATATACATATACACATATTTCATAATCTGATAGAAACATTGGTGTTGTATACGAGTCACCCCATCCCTCTTGTTATCAGTGGTCAACTCACCCCAACCCACGAGGCAAAGTTTAAGCAGGTATCTGCTGATGTAAATGTTAAAGATTCGGACCAGGAGCAGGTAGAGGTGGAAGCCCTCAATGGCCATCCAGGAGAAGGTGGCCAACAGGGAGTAGTGGAGGAGGAGCCCCACATAGATGCAGGCCCCCGACGAGACCATTGATGACACCTGTTCCATGAGCAGGAAGTGCAAGTTGAGCAGGATCAGTGCCACGGCCAGGTTGATGTGCAGCTTCAGAGACACATCTGCAGGACCAGAGACTCTGCAGAGAAAAGAAGAAAGAGAGTACGAAAAAAGAGAGAAAAAGAGTAGGAAATGAACAGAAAGAATAGTGAGAAGCCACGCCCTGTCTGGAACCTGACCTCTACCAGATACCAAACCTACCTTCTAAGCCTCTGTTGGATGTAGAGCCCAACAGTGAAAATCAGGAAGAGTAGGGACACACAGCAACCAATCAGAGAGATGTAGCTCAAGGCCACCTCATCATTCGTTGCTAATGGAGGGGAGATCTGAGGAGACAATAATAACACACAAACACACCCATTTACACTGGAACAGACACACACACTGGTTCACAGGCTGTCAAAATAATTTCATTAAAAGAATACGTTGTTTGTTTGTTGTGAAATTATGTTTGTATAATCTAAATTCTTCAGTACCTTTTGACTAAGGTCATCTTATCATGTAATACTTTTATGAGTGAAGTGAGTGGGCGTTTTTTGTTGTTGTATGTTTTGCGTGTTTGTGAGTAGATGTACATTTTTGAACGTGAGTTCATTCATGAGTTTGTGAGTACTGTGTGTGTGTGTTTCTGTGTATGTGTGTTTCTGTGTGTGAGTACAAGATGAGAGCATGTGTATGTCTGTGTGTGTATGTGTATGTGTATGTGTATGTGTATGTGTATATGTAGGTGCATTTGTATGTGTATGTGTATGTGTACCATGAGCACAGCAAAGTAGGTGAGATGGTTACAGGAACAGAGCACTCGATCCTGGCCCTGTTCATAGTGGGTGGAACAACCTTCTCTGTAGTAATCTATCAGGACCATTCACAAAGAAGCCCCATGTTAGACCTCACTAGTTAATCTCACTCAGGAGCAGTGTTGGGGGAAGTTACTCAAAAAAGTAATGTATTACTTTCTGTACAAAGTAATATTATTACTTATTATATTACTTTTACTATTACTTTTAGTAGCAAGTTGTTGAAATGGGTGGCTCTAATGGTTTAAAGTGGAATTTTTGCTAGCTTCCAGCTTAGTTTCTCTGTGGACACTTTCTAGAACTTTGAAGTGCTGTTTTTGGCAGTAGATAATATTTTGTTGGGTTTTTTACAATATCCTCAAAGAAGGGAAATAGTGTGAATAATTCCACGCTGAAAACGTAACATGTTCTGCAGCCATGATTGCTGTTGTGTTTGTCTGCAGCGTGAATCAAAGGCAAATAGTAGGCTACTGCGCCCAGGAAGTGTCCTTTAGGCAACAATCTGTATTTAAGTCCTTTATTGAATTCATGCAGTAACTTAAATAGGTAACCGTAATAATATTTCTCAATGTCAAGTAACGCGTTATATTACTTAATTACTCACTTAAGTAATATATTATTTAACGTGTTATATAACATAACGCATAACACGTTACCCCCAACACTGGTCAGGAGCACGCTCACTGACTTCCTCATCTCTAATAATGCTCATAATACTAGTACTGATGCCAAACATTTGATGCTGTGTTTACTTACTGTTGTCAGAGAAATTTAAAAATTGACAGGAAAAGGAAACATTTGTTCCCATCTAAAACACAAACACAGATCAGTAGAATACAGTTAGGAACAAAAGGCAAGTCTGTTGAAAACTGTATGTCAGTTTCGGCTTGTGACTGATAAAGTGTAGTTGTAGTTACACTTTGGTCTGCAGGGCAGGGTAGAGGAAATGTTATGTTGACAGGCTCCTGAAGACTTGAGATTGTCTTGTTGCTCACAGTAATACCCACAACCCTATCATGCAGGACCGCCAGGGGCTGCAAGGAAACCAACACAGTGAATACACAAACACATGAAACACACTCACATATTCTAACACGCGTGTTACACACACAAAGACATACAGACCAACCACACACAGACATACATGCACATTCACACACACTTCAAGTACAGTAGACACACACACACGCACGAATTGAGGCTCATAACCTTGAACACATTGGATGTGATCATGCAGAACACTATGTTGTTGTTCTCCCCATGGACCAGCACCTCTCCTGGTAGCTTCACTTCCAGATTCATGCTGGTGTCGTTAAGACAGTCTGAGGTCACCTGCCACATCACACAACTCAAAAGAGTCTGTATAGAGTCTATACAGTAAGTAAGTTATGGAAAGTAATGAAATAAAGTAAAGGTACTGACCTCCTCAGAGATGTTAAGTCCTGTGAAGTTCTCATCAGGTTGAAACATTAGAGCCTTCAGATGCCCTACACTGATGTGTGTAATAGACTGGTTTAGATATGTGTTCTCCAGAATCTCCTCTAGGCTTTCCATTGATCTGGAAAACACAAACACACAAATGCACACTCACACATACACACACACACACACATACACAAACACACACACACACACACACACACGGGTGAGCTACACAAGTACTGTGTCAAATACCAGTTATAGACAAGTTATATTGTAGAGAAAGTCTTTTGTTTGTTTAGTAGGATATTAAATACTCCATGATGGCGCTAATGTTTTCAGAGTCTAACAACTTGTCAACTATCTTCATATGTTCTGTTGTATTCTCCACAGTGTTCTTCAAATGACAGTTTTGAGGACCTGGAGGAACAGAATAGTACATCATTCAGCAGGAATGAGTAGAAAAGACAGACAGACAGCAAAGCAAGCAGACAGAAAGGTAGGTAGGTAGGTAGGGAAGGAGGCAGACAAACCAGCAGTCAGACAGAATATTGCAGAATATATTCATGTTTTTACCTTTTGGTGTTATTTTACATTTGTGTTTATTCTTGTCATCTCCCTGTTCACTCTCGTCATCTTGTTTTTTCTGGTCTTTCTGTTTGTTCTCGTTATTAGGACCTGGAGGAACCGAATAGTACATCAATCAGCAGGAATGAGTGGAAAAGAGAGAGAGACAGACAGACAGACAGACAGACAGACAGACAGCAAAGCAGGCAGACAGAAAGGTAGGTAGGGAGGCAGACAAACCCGCAGTCAGACAGATAATATTTCAGACATTATTGCAGAATATATTCATGTTTTTACCTTTTGGTGTTTCTATATATTTCTCTATATTCTGACAATCTCCCTTTTTGTTCTTCTGGTCAACTTCCTGTCTTTTTTGGTCCTCTTCTGGTGGATTTTGATTATCTCCATGTTTGTTCTGGTCATCTCCCTGTTCGCTCTTGTCATCTTGTTTTTTCTGTTCATTTGCATGTTTTTTGTCGTTGTCTTTCTGTTTGTTCTTATTCTTGCACAGGTTATTCTCGTTAACTTCCTGTTCATTTTGGTTTGCTTGTTGTTCAACTCCCAAACTTACGGCATTGTCATCTCTAGGGTTGTGTTCAGGGTCAGTTGTCAGCCGATCATTACTCATTCCTTCCAAAAGGCAAAGGATGAGAAGCAGGGTGATGAGCCTGGACTCCATCCTGTCTGGAATGAAGATACACAACAGAGATACAACATCAACTCTCTGCTCACCTCATACACCTTTATAGTGTCCCCATACAGATATTTTCACTGTAGACACAAACAGACACTTCCAAACGAGTCCCGTATTACAGTAAACATCTCCTTATCACACTTTTACGTCTTAATATTCGTTTTTTTGTCAAACGTATATCAAGTAGACAAAGGCTCAAATAAAGTGTAAAGTATTTCAAGTAGAAAGAAAGTTGAATTCAAAGTTAAAATATCAGAAGTGGAATGTGACTAACAAAGTATAATAGGTAAAAGAGACTAATAAAAAAGTGTTACGAATAAGATGTAGAAAGTGTCTCATATAAATCATAAAGTATGAGAAGTATAAAGAGACATGCACACCATGGCATCAAGTGGAAACTATAAAGTGTCATGTATTAAAAACATTTAAGGAATCAAATGTACACATTTAAGGAACACATATAGGAAGTACAAAGTACCTTAAATAAATGTAAAGTTTTAGAAGCGTAAAGAGACTAATATAAAGTATAAATACAGCACTTAGATACACACCTTCTGGAGAGGACAGAACAAAGAGTAGCAGTGAAGCCTTCTGTGGAGCACTATCCTAGACAAGTCCTATCTCACACAAACGTAGCATGCAGTGTGAGATACTAGGTATTAATTCTTAGGAAATCAGAAGAAAACACCCAGTAAAGTCAAAGTAAACCCAGTCCATTTGGAACAGCGGTCGTTTGTGCTTTAGCTCAAAATTATCCTAACAATTATGCTGTTAAACTGGTAATGCTGCTTTGCATTATTCTCAAATGTGGCAAATGTCTGGTGTGTGATAGGACAGTTCAGGTCATCTGAAATAGAATACTTCTCTAAAACAGAGCAAAATTTGAATATTCTTTCAAATGGTTCCTTTACAATTTCCATGTTAGCAAAGAAACAAGAAGTAAAAAAAAAACTGGCAATTTGAGTTCTCTTGAGTTGGATTAAAGTAGAAGTCTGCGTTTTATCACAGGATAGACAGCGATGAAGAAGCTGCCATAATATAATAGGTTGATGGTTGTCGTTGTCACCTCTTCCTTTTTATTATCTTCATCATCATCTTCATCTATTGTACTTTTTTACTTAATTTAAGATCAGTGTATTTTTGTTGTTTGCACCTTCCTGCCACAGTAAATTCTGTGTTTATGAAACATACATGACGAATAAACCGAATTCTGATTCTGATGAGTCTGAGGTTCTGCAAACTGTGTCCAACCCATTGGTGTGGAACTGCATCAAAGGGGCGTCACCAACTAAAACATATTCCACTGGGGCCTTTAAAGTATTGATCAGTAGTGTTTATATGAGCCATATGGACCCCCTCCCCAGTCCCCACACACACACACACACACACAGTCTGGCCTGTCCAGGTCAGCCTGTAACCATGGCCACACCAGAGCTCTTCTGAGAGGTCGCCTCTAGAGGGTGCCAGCAGGCAGGCTAACATATATCAGTAGAGATGCCTGTCCTGCCTGCACCACAACAAGGTACCTTAGAAGAAAACGACATCAGTGCCTCCAGTCTTCCTCTTTGGAGGCTCAATCACTGACCAATCATAGGGCTTCAGTAATGCACAGAGGTCCACAATAATATTTGGGTCATAGTTTTCACCTGTGTTAGGCAGGACGACTCTGTTATTCTGTCACCACTGACCACCTGGCCATACGATACAAGGGTCGTTTACATCTTCTCACCTGATGCCTGCCCGTACACATTCAATTATTAACCCCCCCCAACCCACTGCAGCCAGGTCATTATGGGGTCCAGCTGTGTCGTCTAAACACATTCCAGCATGTCTGTCTTCTAGTGACTGGGTCTCTCACCTCTCTGGCCTGCCTGCACATGTTGGGCTTGGTCCATCAGCTCTATGTTAACAGGCTGGATGCAGATGGCCTCAGGACACACATACACAGGTGTGCCAGGCCACACAACAAGGAATCAGGGTTAAGTCATAGTCAAGATGCCAATGTCGAGTGTGCACCACTAAGCACATGGTGAAGACCAGTAGGTGGTCATCGATTAGCCAAGTGATTATAGAGGACCATAAACAGATTCTTTAATTTACACTTATTTAAACTACATTCTATGTACACAATTCCCAAAACAACAAGTGGCAGATACCACATTTATTTTAAGCTAGCAAATAATAGTATGAGACACAAACAAGAAAACCAAACGAGAAAAATATATTTTTACGGATGACTTTGACAAAGGTGATGATGGGCAGATGAGGTGAGAAGGGATGGATGGATTGAGGGAGTGAGGGAGGAAGTTGAATTTCCTCTGGTCACACCTGGCTGATCACCTGGCCAGAAGAACTTCCTCCAGGGGAAACACTGTGACCAACACAATGATCAGACTTGTGTAGGATGACTGGGTGTGAGTGTGTGTCTGTGAGGTTGTGTGTGTGATTTGTGAACATGGGTCCTCTTCATGTGCAGGACCTGAGGCATTTAGAGTGCAGTCAGACACACAAGACCACTACTCACTCATCCATTCATCACTCATGCATTCACTCCGGTACAGAGGAGCTGGCTGCAGGACTTAATGAAAGGGTAACAGTCTCTGTCATCTGTTCACACACACACAAAGGTTTGTTTTACAATTCTTGTGTGGACTTACATTTCATTCCCATTCCTAGGCCTAATCTTAACCCATAATGTATCTAACCCTAAACAACCTAAAACCCCATAGATAGAGTACTCAAATATATGGGGACAAGGAAAACTTCTTCACAAATGTTCCTCAGTTTGCTATTCTTGTCCCCACAAGAATAATTAAACACACCCACACACACATCCACCTAGAGGAGATAATTCACTCTGATGTACTGCACACTCCAGATGTGATGTTGACTTTCTGGTGTGGTCCAACCTAGACCCCTTCAGCCAGCCTCACAGCTGAGTCTCTGGATTACTGATATAACTGTGTTGTATAGACATACCAGTTATTGAACCTGGGATTAGAGCTTGACAAGGTTATCCTGAATCAAAGGCTAACGTGACTGATATATTTTCACTTTAATAACAATATTGTTTGTAATTTAGATAAGTATCAGCCCAGAGTGATACAGACATGAATACACATACTCTGGATCACCTGTGAGAGTGCAGCCTGTGTGACCAGGCCGAGGGGGGAGGTCTGACTTCCTGACATCCGCTCCCTCGTCCCCTCCCCTCGTGATTTGATAGACGAGCTGACTACCGCTACACACACTGAGTGGGACCGACGACAGCCACCAGGAAAAGGGCCTGCCCGATCGGTGTCCCGCAATAGAAAAAAAGGGAACTTCAACAGGCTCAAAAGACAACCGGGTAGTTGACCGGATCCAGAAAAACTGCGGGGGGAAAACAAAATTTAACGGGCAGAGAACCATCATATAAAACCTTTACAAGAGGGACCGCTATTCGAAACAGACGTCGTAAGGACTGCAGCTGGTCGAGAAGGGAAAGTGGTCAGCAGCAGTGAACTTTAATTCGTTCTCTTATCTGTAAATAATTGACTCTAGTCATTGTTTTGCCTCCCGCGGTCCCATTCTCCCGCTGCACTTGGACACCGTCTTCGATTCACTTTTGCAAGAGGAAACGGCGGTTATATTTTAACACACCTGCTTGGTACTATTGCTGCAGATTGACACACATATTGTTTGCAGCGAGCGGACTACAGCTAAAACTGAGTTATGCATGCTTGGTAAGTGCACCTCGAAGGTTAATACTTTGAACGTAATTAAATAGGTCGTCTCCACTGTTCACTGAACACTAGGCTACTGGAGGCGAGGTAGGACACGCCCGCCAGTAACAGGCTACCTAGAACTTGGGACCTTTGGCACCAGCTCAGGTCTGATGGTGTAGCCTGCAGTTGTCCTCGGAGACTTGACTGGTAGAGTACAGAGTAGACCACAACCACGGAGGGCGGGACAGGTCTAGTCTCCCTTCTAACGAAGGAGAATCCATTGTTCGTGGATATTAACTGATTTAAGGGAAGTTCGTTATCTTTTTAGATGACTGCGCCAGAGTCAACAAAGCCTTTTCCCCCTTCACCTTTTCTGCGCGAGACCTAGGGTCAACAGAATTTAATCATCGACCCAAACTTCCGCGCCCAGGGTTTCCGCGTGGAGTCTGTAAGCCAGGAGTTAATTTCGGTGACCTCGTGAGTGACCGGACTGGGATCTGGACTATGATGGCATCCTCGTGGGACATCTCAGCGTGGTTGCTGTGGAGACGGGTATTGCTTTCTTCACTCCTGGTGCTGTGGGTCAGCGGTCCCCGGTCTGAAGCGGGACAGGAGGACGCGTTCCACGCAGAGGTAACATTGACCTGCCTCCATCCCAATAACTAACAACTACATCAAACAACTTCATGTTTACTTTTGTGTACTTGTGCGTCCTAAGGATGGATCTAGCCTACAAAAAACTCACGTAACCCATGCATTTACACAATTGTCCTTAAGCCGTTTATTTATATTTTTGCTGACACTGCAATTTAGCTACAATACATTCTTTGAGATGTTGCTCATCAATGTTAAACAGCGTTTCTGGTGCATGTTGGGTTTCTGTCCCTCTGCCATCAGTTATAAGCGCTGTTGAGCATGAGACTATCCACCTCGCATTCTCCCTTTTCATGACCAGATACGGTACCTCACGTTCGTACGGCGACTCAAAACACACAAACCCTACTCATTCCCCTCGTGGCTTTCACTCTGACACGCTGACACACTTACTCAGAGCGCGTACTAGCAGTGGGTTAGTTAAATTGATCTGGGGATGTCAATGCTATAGGTTATACAGGTCTGTTATTGAAATAAACGTGATTTGCATCCACTTGGCTCATCATCTTTCTATCTCTCATCTCTCTACACTTAGGATGTCTGTAAAAACGTCTTGTAGTCCGCTTTTGTAGTCCACTTTTGTCCAATCACCTTCAGTTGGTCCTAAGTGTGTGCTGAGTGTGTAGTGTGTCTGCTGATGTGGGCTGTGTGATCAGTGGAGGAACCAGGGGTCCTCTGACTGGAGAAGCCTTTGTGTTATTGTGGTCTGGGTGCATGTTTGTGTTATTGTATAGGTCTGCCTGTGTGTGTGTGTGTGTGTGTGTGTGTGTGTGTGTGTGTGTGTGGACTTTGCCCCAGCTGCTGCCACTTAGCCCAGTTGTGTTGACATTAGAGGCCAGCCAGCCTTTCTCAGCCTCTCTCTGTGGGTTTGACTTTATATAGAGGCCAGCCAGCCTCTCTGCTTGGTCCCCCACTGCAGGCATCAACAGTGATACAATCTCATTGGACATCAGTCGTGTAGTTAGAGTACAACAAAGACATAACCAGTAAAAAGTATTACAATACTTAATAATGAACCAGCACTGCACCACATGTTTTGATGTTCTCTCCTCCCTCTTGAGAGCCAGCTAAGAAGAACAATAATGAACAGACACAATAACCTGTAATAGTTTACACCCTCTGACAAACAGGCAGGCGGACTGCCGAATGCCTCCGGCTCACATTCCTACACTGGAGTCTGGGGATAACCACTGAGGAGTGTGTGTGTGTGTTTGTAAGCAGACTAAGGCATTCCAGTGCCAGGTATGAGGTTGGGAGGTGCACAAGTTATGTAGTGGTGACCTGGCAGTGTTTACCTTAGCAGAGACAGTCCTAGGGGGGTCTGTCTACCAGGCCCTGGCCTTGCCTTAGCCAGCTCCAAACCTGATTCTGCAGAGTCAGGTCCTAAAATGCTACATCCTGCTGGGGTAGAAGGAGACTGTATATGGAGGTGCGGAGGTGGAGCGGTGTGTGTTTTTGTTTGTTTGTGTGTTGGCTGGGAGGGGGGGGGGGGGGGGGGGAGGGGGTGGTTAGGCAGATGGGAGGGCTTCTTTAGAAGGATTAATAAACAGATCTACTAAAGGAGGAGCAAAAGTAAGGAGTCGAGTAAATAGAAGTAGGAGAGAAAAAAAACGGTTGGGTACAGAAGGAGTTGCAAAGGGAGGAAGAAAGTTTATTAATCTGCCACCAGCTTTTGATGAGGTGTGTGTGTGTGTCTAAAGTGTGTGTGCGAGCGTGTGCTTAGAGGTTTGTTTGAGTGTGTGAGAGAGAGAAAGTGGTAGAGAAGGAGAGAGTGAGAGCGAGAAAGAGGGAGGGATAAAAGTGACCTGGTCTCTTTTCAGTCGGGTCATGTGACATGTGAATGTGACAGCTGTGTTCCAAACGGGCCACAAGCAGAACCAAGGGAAGGCATTCTGGCCCGCGCTGCTCCCTGGATGACATGGCACAATGGAGCCTCTTGTCTGGAGAGAAGGAGTGAGGGGAGAGGGAGTGAAGGGGGGGGGGGAGTGTAAAGGATGAGAAGAAAGAGAAAAGGAGAGGAAGAAGGAAGGGAAGGAAGGAGAGGGATAAGCAGGCATGGAGAGGACAGGGAAAGAAGAGAACGGGACAAGGTTTATCAGTTCCACAGGACACGGGGAGCTGCTGTACAATCATTCTTGCTGAAACGACCTTGTCTTTTCCCTTTTCCGTCTTAACCTCGGCATAACCTCTCTCTTTCCCTGTTTCTGTGCCCTTTTCTCTCTCTCCCCAGTGTCTATCTCTTACTCCATCTACCCTCCCCTTCGTTCCTTCTCTCTCTTACTCTTTCTCTCTCTGCCTCTACCCCCACCCCCTTTCCAGTCTGTCAGTCCATCAGTAGAATCTCCAGAGTGCCCAATCTTAACATTCCAACCAGCTCCTCCTTTCTCCCCAGTGGCTGGCTATTGCCATTGGCATAGGGGGCTCGTATTGCCGTGTTGATGCATAATGGGATGTGATGCGAAGGGGAAACGCTGCTAGATGCTGTCCCTTGGTTGGCTGGTTCCTGCTTGACTGACTGCTGTTTGACTTGTATTTGTTTGTATGTGTGTATGTATGTAACCAAGCCAGCTCACAAAGACCTCTACTTAACTATGGTCCCACAGTGACTGAACTGTCACAGCGTTGTGTGTGTGTGTTTTATATCCTTCCTCCCCCTCTCTCCCTCCCCCCCTCCCCCCTCTTCATCATTGCCTCTCTCTTAGCAGGGGGGACATGGCAGTAGACCAGCAAATAAAAGCTCTCTGCATTTGTTAGTGTCTTGGCTGACATTGTGGTGGACGCTGGCAGGCTGAACACACACACACACACATACAAACACACACGTTCACACATGCACACACGCACATTAGTTCGTTTTACAACTCCTTGTAAATTGCTGTGTGCAGGGGGCAGTGGTTTTGGCAGGTAGGCTCAAGGTCTCCTTGAAGGACCCACTGATAGACCTACACATACTTCCCCCCTCCACATCCCTCTCATCCCCTCTCTCCTCATATCCCCTCTCTCCTCTCATCCCCTCTCTCCTCTCATCCCCTCTCTCCTCTCATCCCCTCTCTCCTCATACCATCCCATACTCTCCTCTCCTCACCTCTCTGAGATCAGAGAACAGAAGAAGCACTTTTTCAAAGGCTAAATTCCATCCATCCATCCACAGCCTGCCATGGGCTGTGTGGCTGTTACTTACACAGTAGTGTAAGAGCGACAATAGACACACTGCCCCTAATTTGTGTTTCAGATGTGAGCACAGCATCTGCCTGAACAGATGGTAGGAGATGATATATACTGGGTTATCTAGTAGAATATACTGGGTATCTACCATACAATGTTCTGGGTTATCCAATGTCTCTGTTGAACTACAGGCCATACATGTTCCCTGTGTGTCTTAGGGAGAATCTTGTTCTCCCAGGCCCAGAGAGATAATATGTTGTGTGTGTGTGTACGTGTAGTTTTGTGCGAGTACATTTTAGTGTGTGTTTGTCTCAGTTGTTGCATCCACTGTAACAGGCAAGTGATTCAGTGACCACAGACCAGGGTTGTGTGTGTGTGTGTGTGTGTCCGATCCACTTAGACTGTAGTTAGTGCTAATGACATAATTAGAGATCAGTAATTTGGAGGCTAACCTCCTGGAGTGGCCTTCAGAGGAAATCCCCCCCTACTCTCCGGCTCCCCCCCCCCCCCCCCCCCCTCCCACCAGCGCCCACCAGCTGGGATTTGTGGTCTGGTCATACTTGTGCCACTAGTGAAGTCCAACACACACACATACATATACACTTCCCCCCTTGCCCCCCCTCCACAGGCATGGTTGAGGATGTACAGCTTCCTCCCCCAGAAGTCTCACTGTTCTGTACACCCCCACCCCCCTCCTCCACAGACATGGTTGACGATGTACGTACGTCTATCTCTATCAGAAGTCTCACTGTTCTGTACACCCCCCCCCCCCCTCCTCCACAGGCATGGTTGAGGATGTACGGCTACCTCCCCCAGGCCAGTAGACAGATGTCCACCATGAGGACAGCCCAGATCCTGGCCAATGCTGTGGGGGACATGCAGCGCTTCTATGGCCTGGAGGTTACTGGCACCATGGACCCTGCAACCATCACGTATGTCCAACACATACACACTATGCACACACACACGCACGCACACACAAACACACGCACACACACACAGCAACAGAACATCCTGTGTGTTGTTCCAGGGCCATGCGGAGACCCAGGTGTGGTGTGCCTGACAAGTTCGGAGGTCAGATTAAGACCAATGTGAGGAGGAAACGCTACGCTCTGACTGGACACAAGTGGAACAAGAGTCACCTGACATTTAGGTACAACCCTCCCTCCCCTCTCTCCCTCTGTCTTTCTCACTCTCTCTCTCTCGCTCTGTCTGCAGTTCTCTCTAGAAATGTTCTTAGGATATTTCCAAAGGCTTCACTCCAAGAAAAGTATCAACTCAAGTTTATTGTTTGGGAAGTTGCAGAAATATTTGTTTATTTCGATATCCCCTTCTCTCCCTTCCCCTCTGCACAGCATCCAAAACTACACCCCCAAGGTGGGGGAGTACAATTCATTTGAGGCAATTCGTCGAGCTTTCAAGGTGTGGGAGAAGGTCACGCCCCTCACTTTCGACGAGATCCCTTACCAGGAGATCAAATATGGCCGTCGCAAGGAGCCCGACATCATGATTTTCTTCGCCTCCGGTTTCCACGGTGACAGCTCACCCTTCGATGGCGAGGGCGGGTTCCTGGCTCACGCCTACTTCCCTGGGCCCGGCATGGGGGGAGACACACACTTTGACTCTGACGAACCCTGGACCCTTGGGAACCAGAACCTGCAAGGTGAGGGGGAGAAAGGGAGGTAAAGAGAGAAGGGGAGGGGAGGAGGGGGTATAAAGAGAGGTGGGGGTAGATCTATCTCCATGTGACACAGTACTGTGTCAAGCCCAGTTGTTAGTACTGCACTGTCTCTGCAACACATTGAGAATATCTGATCCCCTGACATAACCCTCCCACACCCCCCCCCATGCCAGAGTTGGTCTGACAATCATCTGCAGAGTTCTACTGTACAAGCTACCTTCATAAAACTTCAAAGCCCGTGGAGAGCTATGACATCATAGTATGGCTCATATACACCAGCTGTATCTGCTCCAGCTGTATCTGCTTCAGCTGTAACTACCCCTGCTCAAAACCAGGGGATTCTGTTACCCCCCAGGAGGTCCCAGCCCTGTTTTACCCCAGCTGTGGTTTTATTATTACCCCCCCCGCCCCATGGGGAGAGGAGGGCTACATATGAGACAGACTGAGGAGTCAACAGGATAGGCAGACAGAGGGACAGACTGAGGAGTCAACAGGATAGGCAGACTGACTGAGCTCAGCTCAGCTCCTAACATCCCGGGACCCTTTGAAGTTCCTAAGCCTCACGGTTGTCACGGTTACCTCACAAAGCCCTCTTTATTTTTCCTTGAGACTTTCAATCTCTCCACACCCTCTCTCTTTCTCTTTCTCATTAATTCTCTCTCTCACTCCACCGTCTCTCTCTCTTTCGTTACTTTTTACACTTCAGAGTCACATGAGTGTACTGAGGACTAAACCTCAACTAGCTGTCAAAGGAGTGTGTGTGTGTGAGTCGGGTGTGTTCCTGTGCCGGCTGTCCTTGTGTGTGTGTGTGTCAGGCT
Source organism: Hypomesus transpacificus (assembly GCF_021917145.1). Classification (NCBI taxonomy): domain Eukaryota; kingdom Metazoa; phylum Chordata; class Actinopteri; order Osmeriformes; family Osmeridae; genus Hypomesus; species Hypomesus transpacificus. The sequence goes on along the minus strand of NC_061078.1, from coordinate 7,408,933 downwards.
GGGGACAGAGAATGGTTTCAGCTGATTACAGGAAAGGAATTCTGAATATCCTTGGATCCACAGCAGTGACATCATTGCGTTTCAAACCCTCAGGATAGGCTGGTCACAGCCGACATCTGACCAACCACGACCAGCCTGCCCTCACATCACACAAAATGGCTGAAGGGTCATGTTGAAGTTCCCTCTAAGCTGTGTCCGGGACAAAGCAGCATTCATAGGGGGAAGTTCCAACCAGGCCTGGCCGTGCTTCAAAGCACGACCCAGAGATTGTCTCAACTCAACACACAATTTCCATCAGCATTTATTTTCTCCGGGTTTCTACAGGATGTAACTTGTGAAAGAGGAAGTTGACACTGCGGTCACTGTGTCACCAATGCTTTGATTAGTTTGAGGGTGTGTATGTGTACTGATGTCTATCTGCACCCATTGGTGTCTGTTATAGAGGTGTCATCCATCATCTACATATCTGTCTGAACCAGCTGATCAAAGTAGCCGATAAGTCAGTAACAGTCTCCCCATAGACTATTACTAACTATCCTCATAGTCGCCTCTTGCACTGTTCTGGACAACACTTAAGTGCTGTCTATTTCTCTCTCCTTCCCATTGCTACTCCTCCTCCCCCCTCCCCCTCCACCAGGTAACGACCTCTTCCTGGTGGCTGTCCATGAGCTAGGCCACGCCTTGGGCCTGGAACATTCCAACAACCCTATGGCCATCATGGCTCCTTTTTATCAGTGGATGGAGACAGATGACTTTCAGCTTCCCGAGGATGACTTGAGGGGTATACAGCAGATCTATGGTGAGGGTCGGGGGTATTAAGTATCTGGGTATATATAAATAGATTGGATTATTCAGTATGGTGCATGCAAAGATTCTAGAGTTCCATGGACATGAAGTCTTTGCCCTCACCCCCCCCACCCCCCCCACCCCCCAGGTCAGCCAGGCGGCACCCCCACCCAGGCCCTCCCAACAGTGACCCCCCGCCGTCCGGCCAAGCCGGAGCCCCGCCCCCCCCAAACCCCCCCTCGGCGTCCGGACCGCCCACGCACCACGGAGCGTCCGGACCACTACGGCCCCAACATCTGTGAGGGCAACTTCGACACGGTCACTATGCTGAGGGGGGAGATGTTTGTCTTCAAGGTGAGTTACTGTGGGGGGGGGGGGGGACGGGACATAAGGGAGGTAGAGGGAGGAGGGAAGTTGAGAGGGGAGAAGAGGGAATTGTTTGTTTTCAAGGTGGTCAAGGGAGGGAGATGGGGCTGTCTGTGGCTAGGAGGAGCACCTGTAGCATCTGAGAGAAGCAGGTGTTGTTTGGTGGGAAGCAGGGGTCATAAGGAGCAGGGCCTGGCCTCCACCAGACCCTGTAAACCTCCAGGACGGAACTCTTTACTGCCATGTTAACAAGAGGAGAGCCCCTGGGCCCGCTGGGCTTGCGGAACTGCACTGTGCTACTCAACCTCCACCACCCCCTACATCACCACACAACCCCATGCTACCCCATACAATCCAATACAACTCTTACCAGCCCTACCATCTGCATGCTCAGACAGTCAGATCGGTGGGCCACACCTGGCCTGTAACCTAGTAACCTGGAACCATCTCCTGTTCTTCCTGGCTGCAGCTGGAGGGTCGTTAGAGCTTTATGCTGGCTGTATTATGGTCTGTCTGTCATGACAGGGACACTTTCATTTGACTGTTTCCTGCTGGTTGTATGGTCTCCAATCAAGGATAGGACTGGAAGGAGGAGAGTGGAGGGCAAGGCTTGGAACATTTTTACATCTGAATTATAGATGCAATGACTGTCTTATCCTCTCTGCTTCCTGTCTGTCTTGGTTTGGTCATATTAGACTCTACTCCACATTCTACACTCTATTCTGCTGGGCTCAGTTCTACTTTACTCTGCTCTATCCATCTCAATTTTGTGAGACAGACTGGCTGACTGACTGGCTGGAGGACAGAAGTAGTTTGCCAGGAAGCCACAGCTTCATCATTAGCAGTGATAGACAGGTCTATTGACTGTAGCTAATGGATACCCTAGCTTGGTAGCCAACACACGTCTTAGTAAATCTGTGTCTCTTTGTCTCGGACTGGGGCTTGTGTTTGGAGTGTGGTGTAGAGGAGTGTGTGAGTATCAGTTAGTGTTGGTGTGTTTGTGTCAGGGTTTTTTCCACCTCTTGTTGTTAACTACCTTAGACATATTTTGTGCTGACTTGAACAAACTCACCAGTTTACAGTTCTTTATACCAGTCCAGAATAACATCATTATCCTCCTATCACCTCCTCCTCCTCACGCCCCCTTCTCCGGCCCCTCCTCCTGGCTGTGTGCATACGAGGGTTAAGGGGCTTGGGGGAATGGAGGGTCTATGCAGGGATGCAGATGGAGGGTCTAGAGAACTGGACTCTGAGAGTCTGGGGGTCTGGATGGCTGAAGGACTGGGAGTCTGGTGTGGGGGTGGGGGGGGGTTAGAGGGCTGGAGGTCTGGATTAGGGGGAGACCACCCAGCAGTAGACGGCTTGTGAACCCCAGACAAGGCTGCCAACATGGACCTGTGCATGTCTGTTGACGGTCAGCACTGTTAACACACCTTGTTAGCAGGGAACATTACATTCACACACCCTCAGACACACATACAAAATGGGTCCGTCTTATTGGCCTGTCTGTGAATGGAGGACTATGGATAGAGTATGAGTTGTGGGGAAGGGACAGGCACTTTAAATATAGAGACGTTATAGTGCCTGATTGGTAGTGTTCCTGGTGTCCCTGCTCTCATGGGTGTAGGGTGTAGGGTGTGTGTGTTTGTGTGTGTGTGTGTGGTGGGGGAGTAGTCTCTGGGCTCTGGACTCCTGCCAGAAAGAGATGGAGTGGGGAGTGAAGGGCATTCTCGAACACCTACCATGTGACTACAGAGAGTTAATAAGGACATTCAGACAGACCAAGATGCAGAGGAAATATCAGACAGGCAGGCAGACAGACAGACAGACAGGTAAGCAAACAGACTATGGGACTGAAAATCGAAACCCCTCCAATGCCTGTACTAGATCCTATGGACTGAGGGTGAGCGAGCTGAACGAGAGCTGTCACCTGATTGGCTAATCCTGTCCTTTCTGTCCAACCAGGGGAGATGGTTCTGGAGAGTTCGGAGAAACCGGGTCCTGGACAACTACCCCATGCCCATCGGACACTTCTGGAGAGGCCTGCCTGGGGACATAGATGCTGCCTATGAGAGACACGATGGGAAATTTGTCTTCTTTAAAGGTACTGCTCATGCATGCACACACACATACTATACACACTCACAGACTCACACACCCACACAGACTCACACATGTCATGTTGTGTTTGACATCCTAGAGTTTCGAAGGATAGAGAGTCACTGGACAGTGACAATTGTTGGTATGTTGCGGTAACAATCACAGAAAGAGAGACAGAGAGAGAGAGAGGCGGAGTGAGAGAGGGGGAGTGAGAGAGGGGGAGTGAGAGAGAGGTTGGAGGCTAGGGGAGAGGCTGGGAGAAGTTCACTGTTTGCAGGAATCAGACAGCTGGCTCTTTAAGACAGCTGGCTCGGCAGGAGTAAGCCTTCAAGGAATATAATGATGTCACTGGCAAGGCCTTCTGACATCTGGCAGCCATCCATCGGAAAGAAAGGAAGAATTAAAAGCAGAAACAGAAAGAGACGGAGAGCTGGCTCCACAGCATCTGGCAATTGTGAGTGAGGGCGAGGGAAAGAAGGATGGAGAGAGCGAGTTCCATCGGCCCTGCCCTTCCCTCTTTCTCTCTCTGTCTGTAGACAGATGCTGAGTGGAAAGGTTTCGTTTTAAACCAGAGTGAAAACAGGGATGGAGGACAGAGCGTCCATGTCTTAGATACTGTAAACACGGCCCTTTGCTTCCACCCCCCTTCCACCTTCTCTAAAGAAAACATATTCATAACAAGCCTTCCCTAATGCCCGGTTAAGCTCAAACCATGGCTAGTCAGAGATTATTTTACACCGTTATATGCTGCTTGCATGCATGCACGCGTATGAGTGTACGTGTTTATGTATGTTATGTGTGTGGATGCTTGTGTGTGTGTGTGTGTGTGTGTGTGGAAGCCAGCAGATCAGCAGGTCTTGTGTGGGGTGGTGCTGGGTTAACAGTTTCCACAGCCCAGGTTTATGAGTGGGAGGGGAGGAGAAGGAAAGCCCCTCTGCACGCTCCATAAAGGAACATTAACCATAAAACCATTCACCCCTCCTCCCTCCTCCCCCACTCTCTTCATCCCTCTATCCCTCTCTCCCTTGTGATTTATTCTCTCAGTTTCCCACTCAATAACTATCCTTCTTTCTCTATTTGCTTTTTTACTGTACTTGCTGTATCTATTCCGTAATCCTCCTCTCTACCTTTCTTCTCTACCTTTCCTCTCTTCATCTCTCCATTTAGCGTGTAGCAGGTAATAACTGTTCAGGGAAAGCTAACAGCTAACGCTGTCTATCACTGTGTTACGTGTATGATAACATGTTCCTATGGTCTTCCAAGTAGCTAAATGCTAACTTGTTTGCTAGTGTGGTGCAAAATGCTAATCAGTGTGCTATTGTGTTCCTATGGTCGTCCATGTAGCAAAATGCTAACCTGTAGTCCCCTGTGTTCCTGTGGTCATCCAGGTAATAAATGGTGGCTGTTCCGGGAGGCTAACCTGGAGCCTGGCTACCCCCAGGAGCTGGTGGACTACGGCAGGGACATCCCTTACGACAACATCGACACAGCCATCTGGTGGGAGCCGTCTGGGTTCACCTACTTCTTCCAGGGAGACTGGTAAGCAACTGTTCTCATACATCTGACCAGGTTTAGTTTACACAGGAAAATAGAAGCATTAGGGTAGACCTAGAAAAAACTTTATAATTAAGTGTAATATCCCTTTAAAAAGATATGTTTGCCTACTTGGCTGTGAGACAGTATGAGCAGTGAACCCATAACCTAGCAGTTGTGTATCTTTAAGAAGCAGTGATCGTTCTGCACCTGCAGGTACTGGCGCTTTAACGAGCAGTCGCGTGCGGCAGACAAAGACTACCCTAAGCCTATCAGTGTGTGGGGGTCAGCAGTGCCCTCGTCTCCCAAGGGGGCCTTCCTCAGCGATGACGGAGGTGAGGGGGTGGGAGGATGAAGAACGGGGGATGTGTGTGTGTGTGTGTGTTTTAAGAGGTTGTTCATTCATCCAAGGATAAAAAAGCATCATCATTTGATGAAATGTAAAGGAGGATCTTCCCTCTCATCTCCCATGTCCCCTGCAGCCTACACCTACTTTTACAAGGGGTCCAAGTACTGGAAGTTTGATAACCACCGTATGAAGAGTGAGCCGGGGTACCCCAAGTCCATCCTCAGAGACTTCATGGGGTGCAGTGTGGACGTGGACGTGGACCGAGACCCCGACACGTCAGACCCGGGACGCAAACACCCGGACCTGGACCGGCCGCCCGTTAACCCCGACGCCACAGACAAAGACCGGGACAGGACCGGAACCGGCGGTACCGGTGGCACGGGGTCAGACACCAATGACGTGGACTATCGAGAGGAAGTGGAGGAGGAGACCAACGAGGTGGACGTGGTGCTGAAGGTGAACGACAGCGAGGAGCGAACCATGAATATCATCATGGTCACCGTGCCACTGGTCCTGGTGCTGTGCATTCTGGGATTGATCTACGCCATTATCAACACTCTGCAGAGGAAGGGCGCGCCACGCCTTTTTGTCCACTGCAAACGCTCCTTGCAGGACTGGGTTTGACAACCTCTGACCCTTGACCTGTACTTGACCCTAACATATTCTTTCGACCACTTCCCCTTCAACCACTCCACCTCACCACCTTCTTACCTTCATCAATGTGGTAGTAGATTTATACTGGCAAATACTGTACATACACACACACACACACACACACACACACACAGACACGCACCCACTCACTATACCCCCATGGTGCTCTGCAATGCGTTGACTGTATTCTATTTATACCAGAGAAGTTTGCACATTGTTTTTCATGTTTTATGTTGAGGTTCATATTGTGTGAGATAGTTTACGTGTATTTGAAGGGTGTGTGACCTCCCTCCTCAGTCCTCCCTCCCTTCTCTGTCGTCCCTCTATCCGCTCTCCCTCTTCTGTCCTTTATCACTTTCTCCTCTCCCCTTCCTGCTCCCTCCATCCTCCCGCCCTCTCTCCCTAAGGATTCAGCCCTCTTCAGAAGATCAGAGGACAGACATGAGCAGGAGAGACACAAAACATGGCTGTGCTTTTATTATTTTATCTCGTGTGTTTGAGTGAACGGTTACACCCTGTTAGATAATGGCCCCTGCTTCTCAGAACTGTAACGTGAGAAGCCCCTGGCCCCCCCTGGCCCCTCCAACTCCCCAGGGCCCCAGGCTCTTCTGCTAATCTTCTGCTCTCAAACACAGCAGGTGTGTGTGAACACTGCTAACCCGAGCCTTCACCTCCTACCATGAGCTTCAGCTCAGCCACTACTGGGATCCTCACATCTCAGAGAGAGAGAGAGAGAGAGAGAGAGAGAGAGAGAGAGAGAGAGAGAGAGAAAGAGAGAGAGAGAGCCCAGGAGTTAGGGGGAGATAGCTGGAAAGGGAGGGTGGACGTGAGACTGGGGGAAGGGAATGGGCCATCTGTTGGAGTTCAAAGAGGAGGTTGTGAAGTCCAGAAACTTTATCTGAGGAGTATTACTGCTGGATGATAGCCAATAAGACTGAGTTGGTGCTGGTCTGGGTCTGCTTATACAGACAGGGGGGGGAAGGGCTGGGGTGCGTGGGGCTGGAGGGTGAGGAGAGGGAAACAGATGAGAGGGGGGAAGTGTTGAGGAGAGACTGGCGTGGGGGAGGGGGTGGCGGGTGAGATTGGCCTTCGGTGCTTTCCCTGTTAGGACTCTTTCTGGCCTTGTGTCATGTGACCCACATTCTGCAGATAGCTTGACTGTAGCCACCCGCTCCCAGGGCCAGTACAGTCCTGATATGACACCACACACACTCCTGATTTAACACTACATACACACACACTCCTGCAACGACAGTACATAGGCACTCCTGATTAAACCCTACATACACACACATACTCCTGATATGACCCTATACACACACAAACACACTCCTGATACGACACTATGCACACACACATGCACACACTCCTTATACAACAGTACACACATACACACACTCCGGATACAACACTACACTCACACACTCCGGATACAACACTAAACACACACACACTCACACACTCCTGATACAACGCACACTTGATATGACACTACAAAAGTGACTCTTCAGACACTTCAGATCTTTTCTGCTGTGATTAAGCTGCCCTGTGGGAAGACTAGCAGAAAAAGAGAGAGAGATACGCTGGTAGGAAGGGCTGTATTGTCAGGCCTATCTACTTCTGAGAGAGGCTGCATTGATCTGGGGGAAAGAACGAGGGGAGGAGGGGGGAGTGAGCTTTTAGTTCTGATTAGCCCTTCCTAACCCCTCCTCTTGACAATGAGAGGGCGAGGGGGACGGTGGCCGTCTCTTAGCAACACTATCGAACCAGATCCATCACTCTTGGTGGACGGACGTCTGACATCCACCCTTCCTCCCCTCCTCTCTTCTCCTCTCTACCTTCCCTCTCTCCTCTCATCCCCTCTCTCTTCTACCGTCACTCTCTTTCCTTTCATTGCCGTCGTTCAATACCAGCTATAATCTGTAAAATGGCCCTTTAAATGCCCCCCCCCCCCCACCTTAGCTAGACAGGACCAGCAAGTCAAGGAGATTATTTTACCATACCACAGGAACCTGATACTTGTGTGTGTAGGTGTACAATCTACAGCCCCTTGAAAACTATTTCATAACACTATTGCTCTCTACAGTAGTAAACTTACAATTCTATAAAATGGGCCTCCTCTTTCTGCAGGACCAACCCCCCTCTTCTGTCTTCTGCCTGGTAGTAGCTATGGAGTGAGGGTCAGTTTCTCTAAGAAGGATGAACCTAGCCTTGGCTAACTCTTTAACTAGTTTGACAAACAGCTGGTCGAAATGAACCGAATGGTTCAAAATTGGGGTGTTAGAGAGCTACTGGGACACGGGCCAGCACCACTTTGTTCTCCGGTTCCGTCCATTCGGTGGGCATTGTTCTATAACGTTATAGAGATGCAGGGAGCAAGAGGATATGGAATGCTCTGACTGAAACTGCAGGGTTTGGCGTAGTTGGTGTGTGTTTTAGTGTGTGTGTTTGTGTATAAGTGTTTACACAAATGAGCAGCTTTTTACGTCTCTCAAGTGCTCTAGCCTTATTATAGACCTCTCGCTCCACCCTCCTCCCCTCATTACCTCCTCCCCTCCATCTTGGTTCTAGCTCGGCCCTAAGGGACTCTCAGTAACAATGGAGCTCTCTCACACACACACTGCATCGTTGTCTCCCCCCTCCCCCTCTCCTACTAGCAGGAAGAGGCCAGGGTCAAACCCACAATCCTTTTCACCTCAGTCCTGATCTGGAGCAATCTCATTGGTTGAGAGAGACAGACTGGGTGGTTAGGGGGTGTGGCCTGGAAGCTGAGACGTGACTTATCTCTGAGAGATGTGCATGTGTATGTTTGGTAATCGTGCGTGTGTGTGAGCACGCATGTGTGTGTGTGTCTGCCTTTGTTTGTGTGTGTGTGTAGAGGAGGTCTGTTTCACCCTCATCAGACATGATCTCAAGTCTGGGACTGATCTCACCCGGCCCTGAGGGTTGTGGGGGGAAAAAACGATCGATGGGTTCTGATTGGCCACCAGACACTCTCAGTGGACGATGATCCTTTACCCACGATGCATCTCACCTTACTCGAAGCGTTAAGCTCGCCAGACCGAAACCACTTTTCGCCTTAAGAGACAGAGCTGACCTCGTCTCCCATGTCGAGGGGTAACACTGACTGAGGTGAAGATGTAGCATCTCCCTAGCCTTCGTTGTCATCTTACACAGCCATGTGCATCTGTGTCGCTACCTTGGTAACGCTAATTAGTCATGCTGTTTCTATGTTTTCTGTTTTTATTCAACCTCACTAGACATCAGGATGGCAAATTTGTGGTCTTTTTATTTTGTTTGTGTGATTTATCAGAATTCTCTGTCATTGTAATTCTTTTTTTTTTGTTTTACTTTCTGGGCTGATCTAGGTATGACATTTGTGTTTTGTTTTATCTTAGTAATGTGTTTTACTTGTTAATAACATTCCGTTTTTCTTTTGGTGGTTGTTGTTGTGTTTTTGTTTTGCTGTAGAGAAACTCAGATTTGATACGTTAGCGTTTGTGTGTTCACCTCCTAATGAGTGTGTTAACAAGCCATGCTGGACATGTACACATCCAAATAAAACTAAGAAACAACAGCAGTTGTTACGTTTCCTGACTGTCCACATACACACACAAATATAGGTACACAGACATACAGATTCTCACACACATTCAGATACACAACTCTGTTGCTGTAAAACTGTAGAATGGTGACGTAACCTCCATGAAAGACATCTGTAAACAAATATCAACAGCAAAACAACACCTCTCCCGCTGCCACACCAAGCACTTCCTGCAGTGTGGTCACAGTCCATGTCCACGACCTCACTTCCTATTTCTCATAGGAACAGAGGAGAAGAAAGGGGAGAAGAAATGAGAAGAGGAGAGGAGAAAGCTGCAGGTTGGTAATGAACTTGTGGTCTCTGTGGAAGCCGCAGCACCTGGCTTCACTGCAACAACAGAACAGTTACCACCCTCTGCCCCCTGGGTTGCAGGCTAACCGCTAGTAGCAGCTGCAGCTAACCAGGGACAGACACATACACCTGTTACATACAGTGAGATACACATCTGTTCATGTAAACATCACACCACTGTGTTAGTTTCAGGTTCAGATATACACCTCCAAAACTACTATACCACACCTTCATCTACTGATTACCCCCCCACACACACACACACACACACACACACGCACGCACACACACACCACCCTTCTTGCCTCCCTTGCCAGGGTGAGCTGATAGTTCCAACATCTGGTATGGTGTCATGTGTTCGTAAGGCAGAGGAGGGGGGCACTGCATCTCATGTTCAGCTGTGCTATAGGGGCACACTGGGACTTTGTTGTGTATGTGTGTGCATGTGTGTGTGTGTCTAGGGTCATAGGAAGTGGCTCCGTTGGGGTCACATGATCAGTGTCGGTCATTCTTTTTCCCAAGAGAAGATTCTGTCCTTGTTGCCTCGACAACGGGTTCCTATGGACCCAGAAACTCCCTGGGACACTGGTTCCCACAACCCCTATCCCCTTTTACACACACTCACACACACACACACACACTGAAAAAAAAATAATAATACGGCAACTCTTGTCTATGTCTTGTCTATGGTAAAACTAAAATAAATTATAGAGAAAGAAAGTTGAAGACAAAGGTTTACCATTTAATAATTTGTTAATTCAGTCAGAAAAAGCCCAGTCCGGACCAGGTTACAGTGAGTTTCCTGTCATGTCTGCATTAAGAACCGGCCTCGTTTGGGGTTGTAAGATGATCAGAACCAGGCCCTTGGTCTTACTGATGCTAAACACATTCACATAACGAGGAGGAAAGTCTATAAAGGAGTGACTAACAAGCCTGCCTTAACGAGCTCAACGAGCAGGGCGTGAGGAGCGACATGCTGACATCATCTGGCTATGATCACGAGTCATTCATAAAGAGAGTTACTATTACTCCCATATATGATATCAATATCCCCAAATTTAGCACCTCCTCCAACACCAGAGTAATCAATGGTGGCCACCATAGTCACGACCAACCTTTAAAGTGGTCTCTCATTGAGAGAGGAGAGAGAGAGTGAGAGAGGAGAGAGAGTGAGGCTAAACAATGCTTAGTTACAATGTGTGTGTGTGACTTATTAGTTGGGTGGTCTAAATGGACAACTGGTGTTTTTAGAATGAGTGACCATAGTAACAGATTCTTGGCTAGCTCACATGTCAAGGTCCATGGTAGACAAAATCATTGTTCTCTCTGTCTCTGTCTCTGTCTCTTTCGCGCTCTCTCTCTCTCTCTCTCTCTCTTTTACTGTCTATCCATCTCATGTGTTTAAGTGTATGTGTGTGCATTCTCACCTGCATGTGTGTTAATGTGCCCTGTGTGTTAAGCAGCAGACTCAGCATGTGTAAAGGGTCTGGAGACAGCATTAGTCAGACATTCTCTGTCCATGATGTTTTCCACTGCCACAGCTGTTCTGAAGAGGGGAAACTCCAAAACACACGCACGCATGCACATGCATGCATGCACACACCTACCTCCACCGGCCCCTCCACCAGTGTAAGGGTGTGCCAGCCCTCCCACCCCAGGGAGAAGCTGTGGTCCTGGGCCAGGGAGGGAACAGAGAGCCCCTGGGTCCCAGGAAAGTGGACGAAGAACTTATGTTTTCCAGACAGCTGAAACAGGGTGCAAAAGGCTGTGTATGCATGTAAGCATGCATGGGTTTGTGTGTGAGATACAGCAACCAGGCTGAGCTCCACCTTCAGCTCAGTCTGACTGCATGAGCAACAGACGCGGAGAGACAACCGCCATCTCTTGGGTCGCCGACATCTCTTCACACCTCCTTTCATCTCTTTCACCTCTCTCCTCTATCTCTTCATTCTGGCTGTCTCGCCTTTCTCCTGTCTCCACCTCATTGATCATCCTGTCTTCCTGTCATCCTCTTCTGCTCTCCTCTCCTCTGTTTGACTTTCTATGTTCCTGTTAGGTCTCTGAGTCAGGTGATAATACGCTGAGAACAAGGAAACCCCATCCAAGTACACACACACACACACACACAGAGTAGCTGTCCAGAAGGTTGTTGCAGTATTCAGGCTCCATGTGGATGATGTCAGACACACATGTACGTCTGTCTGTCCTTCTGACTGAGTGGATACGAGGAAGAGAGAGAGAGAGGCAAGGAGAGGCAAGGACAGGCAAGGAGAAGAGGAAAAAACACAATATACTGTTTATTATACACATGTAAACAGTTGGAGAAGGAATAGAGAGAGAGAGAGAGAGAGAGAGAGAGAGAGAGAGAGAGAGAGAGAGAGAGAGAGAGAGAGAGAGAGAGAGAGAGAGAGAGAGAGAGAGAGAGAGCAGATACAGGATGCGTGTCTGAGGACAGTTTAATAACATTCCATTGGCAGAGCGTGGTGCCATCCTTGCTCCCCTCTGGGCGTGGCCCTGTCTGCATCCCGTGGCGTGGCGGGACGTGTGGTACGCATGCCATGGTGCTGTTACCCACCCTCTGTTATTGTTGTTATTTTTATTGTGTTGTGAGACATTCAGGAATGCAGACAGATACTGCATGCACACACCCCCACCTCACACCAACCCCGAGGGAGGTCACACACACACACACACACACACACACACACACACTATTTTGTTGAACTCTAGGCCTGTGTAGTGCTGTAGAAGGAGCATAACCAAACCCTGGGTCACGTGTGACCTGCAGTATGGCTGCTCCATCAGGGCCTAACCTGATGAAGACCTTTGACCCGACAGGTCTTGGGAGATCTAGGTTGGACCACACACGCATGCATATGAGTGAGTGCAACTTGTTAGTGTTGAAATGTACAATTATGTATTTCTTCAAAGTGTCACACAGTGGTCACGTGATAGTGTTCTAGAACCTGATGGACATTCTAGACTCTCAGCTTGTTACCCTGACCGCATGACATCCATGGTGACAGGTCACCTCAGGCCATTTTGGAGGAACCCACAGCTGTTCACACACATCTCTGTGCGTTCTTGATCAGTTCTGGCTCTCTGTGTGTTTCTGATCAGTTTGATCTAGGTCTGATGTCCACTTGTTCACTTCAAAGACCTCTAATAGCCTCTATTCATCCCAGCTGGGCCCAGATTCTGCTGCTCCTGGGGATATCTCTGTCTGTCTGCTGACTGTACAAGACATCGGCCTGTCTGCTGACTGTACAAGACATCTATCTGTCTGACTATCTACTTCCGCTGCCATTGCAGCTTGGTCTGACTACTTGTCTTTTTGCCAGTCTGTCTGTCTGCCTGTCTTCTTGTCTTCCTGCCTGCCAGCTTGCCTGTTTGTCTGTTTCCTGATGTTCTGACTGCTGACCTGACGTCCTGTTGGTTTGTCTGTCAGGATTCCCAACATCATGCAGTACACAAACACACAGCCCATCTCCAGTGTCCCTGTCCTGTCTAGTCAGTGGAAAACTGTTGCACAGGCTGACAGTAGGCAGAGCTCATTGCCAAACAACAAGACCTTGGGTAGACTAGGAGGACAGGTCGGCACACACACACACGCACGCACACACACACACACACACACACACACACACACACACACACACACACACACTCACACACACACACACACACACCACACACACAGAAGGACTGGGGAGCAGCAGTGGGATATTACAGTAACCTTTCTCTATTAGACAGCTTTCTAATTTAATGGCTGATGATTTAGCATTCCTGGCTCCTCTGTACACAGTGTGTGTATGTTTTGTACTGTGCGTGTGTGCCTGTATGTGTGTGTGTGTATGTATGTGTGTGCATGTGTGTGTACGTCTGCACCAGCTCTCTCAAGGTCAGCCTCCTGCTCTAGGTTCAGACCTCTGCACACTGCTGCCAACGTACACTGTCAGCATTGGGACAGAAGGTTTCTAAATGATCCTTGCTACCCTGCTCCTGGTTCATCCAGTCATTCAATCGTTGGGTCCTGGTGCTGGTCCAGAGTGGTTACAGGGTGGTGGCTCTGGCTGATGCTGATAGTGGTGATGTCATGAAGACTTGGGTGGGGTCTCCCAGGAGGCATTCAGTCACTCCTGGAGATGAAGGGGTCGTTATGGTAACAACCAAAGACAAGGTTGTTATAGTAACCCCAGAGGAGCCAAACTAGTTTTAATCCTTGCCAGTGAGGGATGTGAGTCACCGTTACCGGGACGCCGCCAGTCACACCATGGAGACGAGGCTCAGAGGACCAGGGATGTGGGAAGATCTGGAAGCTTTGAAAGCAGACGTGTAAAAGACAGCACTAGATGAGGACCGAGCTGACTTTATACATATGTGTGAGTGTGGTTTCTCTGATGCTGTGTTGTGTTCTGCAGAAGACAACCCCCCTCAGTCATGATGTTGCCAGGGGGCCTGTGCAGGGGCTTGCTGACACGTAGGTGGCCGCCACAGTGCCGCCACAAAAACACTACTGTTTACATGAAGTTCAAACAAAGGTTAGATTGGACCAACACAGACTGGTTGAGTGTGTGTTTGTGTGTGCATGCCTGTGTGTTTGTCTGTGTTTAAGTGTAATGAGTGGCCATTGAAGACAGTTTACGTTTGACATCATGATGGGTGGTCCATGAAGATCCATTATTGTTCAGCTTCCTCAGGTCACATCATGATGAACCTCCTGGCAGCCGACCAATGCCTGGTGATCCATACCTGCTCATCAATACAGCAAACCCTGGCACCAGATGGCCTTCCTGTGGCATCACATTCTATGTGTGTCTCTGACGTAGTCTGTGGTTTAACTTGTGTTGTGCTCTCATTCCCACTTCATCACCGTGGTAACTGTAATGCAACACTGACTGTAGACCACAGAGCACAACAGCGACAGACTGGCGCAACAGATACGTGTGTGTGTGTGTGTGTGTGTGTGTGTGAGTGTGTGTGCTGATGGCAGTGGCGACATGAGCCAGTGGACAGAGGACTGCACACAGCAGGTTCTGCTGGTCACCCAGACGCTAATTGATTGAGTGGGAGGACTGAAAAGAGTGGAATCATTTACCTCTGTGTGTGTGTGTTTGTGTGTGTGCATGTGCATGTGTGTTTGTGCGTGTGTGTGTTTGTCTGCGTGTGTGTGTTTGTTTGGGTTGGGGTTTCAGTACCCTAACCTCAATGCCCATTCTGTGCCTCCTAGACAGAGCCAGGAGCAGAGAACAAACTTCATTACTGGAAGTTTGTGTGTGTGTGTCTGTGTGTGTGTGTGTGCACGCAGCAGGGTCAAACACATGAGCCGACTCATTAATGTCAGAAAGTATCAAACTCCTGTTCTGAAAATGCTGACTCAAATCAACCCTCCTCCACCTGTAGCCTGACTGGAGCTACAACCTCACTGTTCCTGCTTCACTGCTAAAACCATCCTGGTGTGTTTCCAGTTATGTATGAAGCAATAAAATGTGGTGAGAAAGGGGGTTCTCCACGACAGTCTGGAGACCTAGAATGGGTCAGAATGGGAGAAATGATCTAATCTCAGTGAAGCAGAAGGTTGTTGGTTTGAAAACAGGCTTTGCTTTGCCTCGACGCTACAAAGCAAGTCCCCACTGCTATTGAATATTTTGTCAAACTCATCGCACCATTGTCATGACTACCGTTGTTGCAAGCAGAGGTGTTTCCAGCCTAAAGGATAAGTCCGGAGTCTGTGTGTGTGTGTATGTGTGTTAGAAGGAGGGGAAGGGGGGGGGGGCTGTTCAGAAAGGCTGTTGGAAACAATGGAAACAATGGACTTCCTGTCTGTGAGAGAGTAGGTTTTCTAGTCCTGAAGAGAAGCTAGCGTTGCAGTGGGCGGGGAGGGATTTGATGGACGCACATTTCCTGCAGGAAGAGATTCAGGTGATATCATTTCCTCTCCCTGTTCAGAGGGATGACGTGCTACAGGATCGGCTGCACTGGGGGAAGGGGCGGGGCGGTGGCCAGATCGAGTGGCGTGTCTGTCGTTGTGTAGCATAGTAACCCTGGTCACTTCCTGCACTGTTGTGTAATAACGATGGTCACTCCTGCATGTTTATACATCTTCGGGATGGATTATGGTGGGTGTTTGTGTGTGTGATTGTATCAGAGTTTGTCCTTCCCGACATGGTAAAATCCAAGCCAAAGCCATCAAACCCCCAGGATTTCCACTTCTCTGAGTCACCTGTCCTAAATCTGAAAAGACCTCAAAGGGACGTAGTTTAAACAGTGTAGCAGGTCCGCCATGTTTATGACTGGATACTAAACATATTTATGGCCTAGGCTCTCTGACACCACCAAACCTGGGTAGTGCGTGCAAGCATGTCTGGTCGGGTCTCACTACAGTCTGGTCCAGTAAAACTCTGCCGTCAAATGAGATCTCCACTTCAGTCTAAAAAGCCCTGTAAACATGTCAGGAAGCTTCCTTCATCCTCCTACACAGTCAGCAGACCCTCCACCTGTCCAACTGACACTAACTAACACAACCTCCAACACAGCCTTCAAAAAAGCCTCTAGCACAGCCTCCAACGCAGCCTCCCACAGAGCCCCCACCCCAGCCTAGCACAGCCTTTAATACACACTCCTTTCCAGCCTCCACTCCAGCCTCTAACCCTCACCGTCTGCAGAGGTTCACACTACCCAGCTGACATCTCCTCCTTCCTCCATCCCTCATCACAGACCTTTAGGAGATAACCTCCCCTGATGATGTCAGAGAGAACGACCTCCGACCCCTGGACTGTCGGCACGCAGGGCCCTGTCAGGCCTAGGCCCAGAGCAGAACACCCTGGCTGCAGAAGAAACGAACAGTGTGGTTTAATGGACTGGAGGAGTGAGGCGGTGTCTGGCTGGCCTTCACAGAGAACAGAAAGATCTCTGTGCTGCTGCATGGACATACCAGCTCTACCTGAGGGGGGAGGGGGAGGGGAAACAGCACAAAAGACATAGTCATCATAAATTAGATAAAAGTACACATTAACCTATAGGACGTGTTTACCTTCTGAGGTAACTGGTGATGTCAGCGACCGTAACCACTTCAGAAAATATCTAATCTCACAAGCGATGTGATTTAGGGCTGTACTGCAGGTTAAAGAATAGTGAGGCCAGATGCGACCAAAGGCCATAAAAATGCTTTGTCTGTCTAATGAAACAAGCATGAAAACGTTATACACTAAATCAGGTCTGGTCCGTCCTGTAGAGGATACATACACACACACACACACCACTCCAGGCTGACGCCAGTGGAGAATTAGTTAGTCTGTGAGCAAGGTAGTCATTTTTAGCCTAGCATGCTGACGCTAAGACAATGCGCTAATTGGTCAGAGTCGCCAACCATTGTAGACATACACTAGATACTACCTGACCAACACTGACACACACACGACATACCAGCTAACCAACAAAGACACACACATTACTATAAATACAAGATGACCAACATAGACACACTGTGTTACAATACACCACCATGACACAGAGCTACAGAATGACATTTACATGTAAAAAAACCCCCCACACACACATTTACGAGGCCCATTAGAAATACAAGACAAGACGAGATGACCATACATACTCACACACGTGCACAAAGACACACACACACACACTCACGCAGAGACACACAAACTCACATACTCACAGAGATACACACACACGCAGAGATGTACACTTAGAACACTTAGACACACTTTGCTGGCCCCCACTGATAATGACACATTCCAGAGACACATTGTTTTGCGTCTGTCTCTTTTCTCTCCTCTCTCTCTACCTCTTCCTCTCTCCCACTCCCAATAGCTCTTGTTCATGTCACAAGTGGTTATTATTTCAATTATCCTGGCTGGACATCCCATTTAGGGTGTATCACACACACACACACACACACACACACATACACCCAACACATACACAGGCTCACACAAGTTCACTCATATACACACACACACAATGACACCTGCTTATGAACTGATGGTGAACTCCCAGGGGGAGTTGCATGCCTGACAACGCATGCCCCCCCCTTCGCTGCCGGCCCCTCACCCCCTCCACTGTCTGAGTGCTGCTCCTTTACTGTCCACACACACACGCACACACACACACACACACACACACACACACACACACACACACACACACACACACACACACACACACACTCACACACACAACATAAACATACAGGACAGAGACTAAGGGGACAGGGACCATTTAGACATTCCTAGGACACAGACTGACTCCTCTTCTTCCTCCTGTCTCCCTCCCACCCCCCCTCCTGTCTCCCCATTCTCCCCCACCCCCTATTTTTCTCTCTCTTTCCTCCTATTGGTTCACAGAAACATCCCCCCTTTACCCCTCCCCCCAACTCTGCCCAAATGAGATAAGAGCTCTAATGTGATTGAGAGAGAGAGAGACAGAGAGAGAGAGAGAGAGAGAGAGAGAGAGAGAGAGAGAGAGAGAGAGAGAGAGAGAGAGAGAGAGAGAGAGAGAGAGAGAAGGACGGAGTGAAAGGAGTGGGGGGCGGTAGAAGGAGAGAGGACTGAACATCCACAGAGGGAAGGTCTAATTTAATAAAAATCCCATCAGCCTAATGGAATGACACACACACACAAACTCACACACCCTTCTACTCCACTTCAGTGTGGGAACGCATTGCCATTCATCACAATGTGAACCATCAAACACATACTACAGTGTAGGTGAAGGAAGCGAGGAATACAAGGTGAGAGGAAAACTGGACCAGCTTCAAAAGTTGGAAAAGGACAAAGCCATGCACAATAAAATCCCCGCCATACAGGATTGTCAGGCCTCCTTGCCCTCCTCCAACTTCCCCCTTTCTCTTTCACACAGATGTCACTTATATCCCATACTCTTCAGCAGGAAGTTGCAACGTGGAACTCCAAGCAACTTCGCAGGAAGAGCTCACACAGGAAGCAGGAAGCGAGCAGGAAGTCAGAAGGGGCTAATTTGTCCGTCTTTCTCTCTATCTCCCTCTCTCTCTTGTTCTTTGTGTCTGTCTCCTTTCCTCATCTCCTCTCCTTCTCTCTCTCTGTGTTTGTCTTGGCTCCCAGGCATATAGGAGATAGGGACCAGGAAGCAAACATGACCAGAGCTGGGATGTAGAAACACAGAAATACACAGAAACACAAATGCACACACACACATACACTAGTACAGCTGTCTTTTTTAGAGGAGACAGAAAGGAAGAGAGAGAATTATTAGAGAGATGGCGAGACAAGCAACTAATAGTAATACAGTAACAACACATGGATGTTGGTTATGGGATCAAAATGGTTGGAGCACCACTAGGGCAACATGGATGTTGGGTATGGGAAAGGGATGTGATGAGAGAAGCTGCTTAATGGATGCCAGGGGACTGAAACAGGAAGAAGGGAATGGGTTTGGAGTTACCAGTCTGCATGGGAACAGAGGACACACAGACACACACACACACAGACACACACACACACATATAAACTAGGCATACTGGCACTGGGAAACCATGTGTGTGCTTGTGTGTGTCTGTTTGCACAATATTCTTCATTGTTTGTTTTTCCCTGTTGTTTGCCAGTGGTCTGGGGAGATGAATGGGGGCGGAACTATTCTGTGGGTGCTCAGTAACTAGGGGACATTTATCTTGGGAGCACCATCCCATTCCATTAGTGCTGGCAGCAGCTGTCCTGGTCTACTGAGCCAATGATACTGTGCAGAGCTAAAAACAGTCTGGGCATGAAACAGTTAGGGTATACATCACTGGGTCTGGACTGGGGAGTGGGCTTGCATATTCCAGCCAACTGACTCACACTGAATCTAAATCAAACATACACACTCACACACACACATACACACACACACACACACACCCATAGACACATACACACACCATGATGGACTGATAGACAGCAGACGTGTGTATTCATATCACAGAATCCTTGAGTTTGTGTGTTTGTGTGTGTGTTTGTGTCCTTCAAATGTAATAAATGGATCACACAGCAGACTGTCAGGTCACAGTTATCGACCTGATCTAACCTTCAATAAACAGGACATCTGAGAAACACTCCCTTCTTCGCCCTCCTCATCCTCTCTCACCCTGTTAACCCTCTTCATCCTCCCTCGCCCTGTCATCCTCCCTCACCTCCCTCACCTTGTCACCCTCCCTCACCTCCCTCACCCTGTCACCCTCCCTCACCCTCCCTCGCCCTGTCACCCTCCCTCACCTCCCTCGCCCTGTCACCCTCCCTCACCTCCCTCACCCTGTCACCCTCCCTCACCTCCCTCACCCTGTCACCCTCCCTCATCTCCCTCACCCTGTCACCCTCCCTCACCTACCTCACCCTGTCACCCTCCCTCACCTCCCTCACCCTGTCACTCTCCCTCACCCTCCCTCACCTCCCTCACCCTGTCACCCTCCCTCACCTCCCTCACCCTGTCACCCTCCCTCACCCTCCCTCGCCCTGTCACCCTCCCTCACCCTGTCACCCTCCCTCACCTCCCTCACCCTGTCACCCTCCCTCACCTCCCTCACCCTGTCACCCTCCCTCACGCTCTTTACCCTCAGACCCAAAAGGGGGTAACCATGTCCCCTTGTCTCCAGGGAAACCAAACGTGCAAACTGCCTCACCACAATTATTCCACAGCTGTCCCTGTGTGTGTGTGGGTGTATGTGTGTGTGTGTGTATGTGTGTGTGTTGTGTGTGTACCCACCCCCAGCCTCGCCCCTAAATCCCCCTTACCACAGGAACTCAGGGAGACTTCCATGGCTGTCGGCCATCTTCTCCACCCTTCATCAAAATCGAACCGACTATTTCAGACTCCAGACTCACCCACGCAGGGATTAGGAGAAGGTCAGTGTGTATGTGGCTCTGTGTGTGTCAAAGGTGTTTAGTCTCTCGTCTCTCTCCAGACTATTCATCACCCCCCCACCCTAAAAGGTTAAGGGTTAGGAGTTCTGCAGTACTCAGCTCTGACAAACAAAAGGATGTTCCTTAACTGGAGGAGAGACAGAGACATCAATGATACAGTACCCTCCACCAGTCACACAGTCAGTCAGTCCGTCATCCCCACCTCCCTAGTTACCTCTCTCTACCTACCTCCCTCACCTCCCTCTTTACTTCTCATTCATTTCCCCACCTCCCTCCTTCCCCACCTCTCACTCCCTCCTCCTTCTCTACCTATACCCATCTCCTTCTCCACCTCTCTCAAATTCCCCCACATCCCTCCCTAACTTTCTTCAATTTTCCCACCTAACTCTCCACCTCTCTGTAATTCCCCCACCTCCCTCCCTCCCCCATCTTCCTCTCTACATCTCTCATCCTCCCCCACGTTCCTTTCTACCTCAACCCACCGCCCCCACCTATTTTCTACCTTTCTCCTGCCTGCCTCTCGCCCTCGCTACAAATTCCCTCCTCATAAAAACTAATTTGGCCTCTTGGGAAATCAGAGTTACAGGGGGCTGGCACCTAGTCACACTGTTTCACTGTGCTCTCTGTGTATCCTATGTACTCCTCTATCTCTCCTTCTCCCTCTCTCCCTCCCTTTCTCTCCTTCTCCATCTCCCTTCCTTCTCCAGTGCCAGTACTAGACTCCTGCTGGGGGAAGAACACAAAGAGCAAGCTGAGACAAAGTAGAAAAGAAACTGAGCTTGAAGTGTATGTTTGTCTGTGTATGACCGATGATAGATCATCTTCTCTTGATATGATGAAGAATACTGTATGATACGTCATCTTTGATTTCAGTGAGATAATGCAATTCTCGACCACCTTCA
Source organism: Hypomesus transpacificus (assembly GCF_021917145.1). NCBI lineage: Eukaryota > Metazoa > Chordata > Actinopteri > Osmeriformes > Osmeridae > Hypomesus > Hypomesus transpacificus. The sequence goes on along the minus strand of NC_061078.1, from coordinate 7,387,459 downwards.
GATGCAGTCCAGTCATGTTCTGCTCTGGTTGGCTTCACCTCTCTCACTGAGGTGATTAAGATGTATTACAGTTATAATCAAAAGAGAAAAGGAATGATGGGCAATTTAATTCCATGTAATGAATTTGCTGTACATCGCATTAACTTGGAATGACGACGTGGTAAATCGATGCTTGATCCATTACCAAGCTGACTATCATCCACCACACTACACCCACCAAGCAGCCACCTATCACTGGGGGGAGCCAGTGCTCACAAGGCATAATCATGGATCCCTTGCTCCAATGACTGCCCCCCTCTTTCCCTCATACTCCTGCCTCCTCCCTCCCACTTCTGTCTTCACCCTCCCTTACTCATACGCCTGCCCCCCCCCCCCCCCCCCCCCTCATACCCTTCTGGTCAGTGGTGCGTGGAGTGGCCGACATGACCACCACTTACAGCTTGAGTGTGTACTTTTGGTGTGTGTGCTGACTGTGTGTGCAATCTGTGTTTATCAAGAAGGAAGGATACAGAGGCGAGTATTTGTTTATGTATGTCTGTTTGAAGAGGGATGGGTGAGATGATTAAGGGTGTGTGTGTGTGTGTAGGTATGTGCATGTGTGTGTTGTTCAGACTATGCATTGAGACTATGTTTATCTGTGGGAGTGATTTAGTGAATGGGTGGGGGTTTAGGTCAAGGAGGTTACCCAAACTACAAAAGCTACAACAAAGAATAATGTTTCAGCCCATGAATGTCTGTAGAGTGCCTGTTGACCTGATACTGTAGACCTGATACTGTATGTGACTGTCGACCTGATACTGTACGTGACTGTCGACCTGATACTGTAGACCTGATACTGTGTGTGACTGTAGACCTGATACTGTCGACCTGATACTGTGTGTGCCTGTAGACCTGATACTGTGTGTGACTGTAGACCTGATACTGTAGACCTGATACTGTGTGTGCCTGTAGACCTGATACTGTGTTTGACTGTCGACCTGATACTGTGTGTGACTGTCGACCTGATACTGTGTGTGACTGTCGACCTGATACTGTACGTGACTGTCGACCTGATACTGTAGACCTGATACTGTAGACCTGATACTGTATGTGACTGTCCTCTGCTGGACATCACATGCAACAGCACAAATCAACACAACAGATTTTTTATTGTTTGTTAGTTTTTTACTTAAGTGTTCACTTTGAGAAGCCCCCAGGTATGACATGGGGGTTCAAAATGAACGAGGAGAAAACAAAGCAGATGAATGAAAGGCTCATGTTTGCCTGCCTCCACACCACTAGAGGGCAGCAGCAGACAATAAGAGGCAGGGCTGGCTTAGCTGAACTTCGAGATTACAGTCAAACATGTACAAATAGAAATAGGTATGCACCTAAACTGGAATACAGAACAAAAACCTATGTTTCTATTTCTACTACAGCTAGTCAGAGACCAGCATTGTGTTCTGGTGGCCCCTTGATTCCTGTACTTGCCACTGTGCAAGTGAGCAGCATCTGATGAAGGAGCGACAGAGCTGCTGTGTGCACACTGCACAGCTGTGGACCTCAGAGGAGCTCTCCTGCACACAGGAACAGCAGGGGTTCACAGTTTGTGGTCGTAACATCTTAGAAGGATGCTGTAGGCACTGTCCCTGTTGGGAGGGCTTTCCCGCTGAAGATGCTTTGTCACAGCAGACATAGAAACACACAGGAATGCATACGTTCATGCAACCCAATCACACACCAACACTCAGATACAAACTCCAATACACACACACACACACACAAACATGCCTTCCAACCCACACTCACACAGCCCAACACCCTCTCTCGGCCCCTCTAGAAGATTCCGGGGATGAGGCGGGAAGGCACGGTGTCCGTGTACCTCCTCCAGTCTGGGCCGTACTTGCTGCCGCAGCGGTGCTCGTCCCTGACGCAGCGGTGCACCAGCAGGATGGTCATGTACACGATGTAGAAGTACGGCAGGAGGTGGGCGCCGCCGCACGCCAGGCAGTACGCCAGGGACCCCATCAGGTCCCCTGTGTAGTTGAAGTGGCGAGCCACACCCCAGAACCCGGAGGTCATCAGCTTGCTGTGGTGGAGGCCACCGTCCGACGAATGATAGGCACACTCGATGAAGTTGGGGCGTTTCCCCCAGATCGTGCACGCCCCCTCTGTGCGGCGGAAAAGGTCCTTCTGGTGATTGGTGGAGCGGAAGATGTAGTAGCCAGTCAGGCCAAAGAGGAGAACGGTGGTGGCGTGGAGGGTAGAGAGCTGGACGGGGTGGTAGACTAGGTACAGACCCTAGAGGAAGACAAAGGGAGATAGACAGGGGCAGAGAGAGAGAGAGAGAGAGAGAGAGAGAGAGAGAGAGAGAGAGAGAGAGAGAGAGAGAGAGAGAGAGAGCATTAAAGCTATCAAATTAACTGTGTTAACCTGAAATCCATGCTACACAGACAGTTGTGTATACATGCTTGATCCAACTTATTAGCATATTAAGATCAATTCCAGGGGAACCCCTGTGTAAGCCTGCTAAGCTAAAGCCAAGTCCTACCTGCAGCGTGTAGAGGAAGGGCAGCCAGACGCAGTCTCCCCATCCCAGATACCACCCAAAGTGATCATGGCAGATATCAATGGTCTTCAGGTACCAAGCTTCGTTCCAAAAGAAGTCAAGCACATAGATGGCCTACAGGCACACACACACACTCAGTCGTCAAGGAAGTCAAACTGTCCTCCAGCTCGACCTGCTGGACACTATTCCCAAAATGTAAACACGTTCACCGTTTCAGTGTGCACAGCAAAAGGTTGGCTCTTATTTCTGCGAAGGGTATTGCCTCAGTAGCAGTGACCATGGTGGGAATTGCATGACTGACCTGCAGGACATTGACCAGGATCATGGAGTTGGTGACGTGACCATAAAGCTCCTGCTGCTTGGCCATGTAGGAGAGGTTGATGAGCGTCCACGCCACGATGCCAGGGCGACCGTTGAAGAACAGCTTGAAGTCAAACCACTTCCCAATGCGTGGGTTGAACTCAATGCCCATCATGTAGTTGTAGAACATGTTTCCAGTGAATTTGCTGCAGAGGGATGTGTAAAGGAGTTGGCCTGGGGTGGTGGTTACGTTTTTTAGTGTGTTCCTGTCTCTGTGCTTGTATGTGTGTAGGTGTTTCTGCCAGCACTGCATGCAAGTGTGTGTGTGTGTGTGTGTGTGTGAGTGAACCCCCCCCCCCCCCCCCTTACCAGTCCTCAGCACTGGTGGGGAACAGGTAGGCCTTGACGAAGGCGAAGGTGGCCACAGTGTAGCCCAGGATGTTGGTGCACCACAACAGAGGGATCCAGTGGTCAAAGATGATGGTGGGGGAGAACCAGTGGAAGTACTGGGCATTGAGGAACCACAGAGCATGGGTGATGATCCAGGACTGCAGGCCATTGATCTCATACAGGTTAATTAGCCCTGGGGAACAGTGGATGGCATTAGAAGGTTAATATGACCAGGTTTCCTGGTCTCAATGAGATACCGTATCTACCAGGGTGTTGGTTACCTGGTATCAGGTGACATATCTACCAGGGTGTTGGTTACCTGGTATCAGGTGACATATCTACCTGGGTGTTGGTTACCTGGTATCAGGTGACATATCTACCTGGGTGTTGGTTACCTGGTTTTAGGTGACATATCTACCTGGGTGTTGGTTACCTGGTATCAGGTGACATATCTACCTGCAGGGGTGCGGGAACCCTCCTGGACTCCGCCCACGTAACCAGGCAGGAACTTGTGAGTGATGTCAGGAACACACATGTAGAGCACCACCTGGTGGACAGATAATTCAGTACAGAGAAGATGCCGTCAGGTGATGCAAGTGTCTGAACACCTGTAAAACATTCCAAACATCTCCTCTCCTGCTGCTTACCTGGAAGGAGACCCAGATAGCGTAGATCTTGGCGGCAGGCCAGGTGAAAGAAGGGGAGCGGTCCCAGATGGTAAGCAGCGTGACATCACCGCTGTACAGCTCTATGATAGGCTGGCTGACAGAGCACTGGTACTGGTCGCATGCCATGATGAAGTAGAAGACGAGGAAGGGCGCCAGACAGAGTAGAAGGATCACGCCGGTCAGAGAGAACCAGTCCACCTCCCTGCACAGGTCACAACATGGTGACTACATAGGTACAACAAGGTGACTACATAGGTACAACAAGGTGACTACATAGGTACAACATGGTGACTACATAGGTACAACAAGGTGACTACATAGGTACAACAAGGTGACTACATAGGTAACACATGGTGACTACATAGGTACAACAAGGTGACTACATGGTCACAATATGGCAATAACAAGATAACATGGTTACGACATGTATGTAAAGATTATATTACCATTGGAATATTAGATACAGACCAGTCACTTCCCTGTTCAGTAGTGTGTGTGTGTGTGTGTGTGTGTGTGTGTGTGTGTGTGTGTGTGTGTGTGTGTGTGTGTGTTTGTGTGTGTAGGTGGATATGTGCCTTTATTTACTTTAGGAACAGCCATACCCACAGTTTTGTAACTGTCTGTTTGCTTTGGAAGTCATCCACACTCAATGTATTTATGAGTAGAACTGACAGCATGACCTGCTTTGCCTGGTTTAGATACGATTGACAACATAACCTGCTCTGTTTGGAGTCAAACATGGTTTGGAGGTTCCATTAATCGTGGAGTAACGAGATCCATGACATTTATGTCGGCACGCTGTTAACGCGTTAACACGACATGGGCCCACACCTGGACAATGCGCTTGGTTTATCTAAATGAGCTGCAGGGAAGAGTTCACCCCTGTCCACAAAGACTGAGATATCTCAAGTATGGGGGAGGAGAAGAGGGAGAGGAGGGATGAGAGGAAGGAGGAGGGGGGACCATAGGTAGTGTAATGTTTATGGTTAAAGGCAGGTGGTGGAAAACATGGGTTCATCGCCATGGGAACAGTTAGATTAAAAGTGACTAACCATGCCCTGCCCCACTGTCCAAGCTCCGCCTTCTCCTCTGGCCCCGCCCCATTAGAGCTGGGCTTGACACGCCTCCTGGTGGCCTGCATGGCCACTGCAGCACTCATATCTGGAGAAAAATAAAGAGAGGGTCAGATTGGTCAACTACATTCTAACCACTCATGTCTTTTCAGTTCAGTCACAACTGCAGTAGTCCAGAACAGACAGTGTAGGAGGTCATATGTAGTCCACGACAGACAGTGTAGGAGGTCATATGTAGTCCAGGACAGACAGTGTAGGAGGTCATATGTAGTCCAGGACAGACAGTGTAGGAGGTCATATGTAGTCCAGGACAGACAGTGTAGGAGGTCATATGGAGTCCAGGACAGACAGTGTAGGGGGTGATATGTAGTCCAGGACAGACAGTGTAGGAGGTCATATGTAGTCCAGGACAGACAGTGTGTAGCAGTCCAGTAGGGACAGTTGTAGTAGTTCAGAACAGATATCAAAGAACATTAGTTTTGTTGGCCATGGTTTGTGATAAGAGCTTAGAGTGCAGAGAGACTTGGTTCCCTGGTCAAGGAGAACCTGGTGCCACAACATTAGTGGATATTTATCTTTTTTGGACATTTACAACTGCCCCTGTGCCAACTAAGCACACAAAACAGAACCAACTAACGCTACACCAACACACAGTATTTGGGCTCCTATTGGTACTGTGCTAGAGACACCTGAGGCAGATATGGGGGTCACCTCTTGCTACAACAAGACAGTAATGTCAACTAGAACTATTTGGCAAACATCCCGCAAAACAATCAGAGCTGTACAAGGCTGGTGTAGCGTGTAATGGCAGAGGTAAAACACACACACAAATTCAAGGGGGTTTAAATTAAGTTCATTCAAATTTCACCAACAGTTTAGTTCAATTTGAGTTGTGCTTGTGAGAAGGACCCTATCTGTCGTCACATATTTGTCATCATGGGAGACTGTCCTTTCTATCTGGAATGCAACCGATGGGTTCGGCGTACAGGTTCGACGAATAATGTCGTGCACATGATTAAACCACCGATAACTATCCTAGTTAACTTCTGTCCGGAGTCCACCTTACGCCACGCATTGTGTACTCCGATAATAATACCCACATCCATTACTTCAAGAGGGATTTCCCCTTGATGGCGCAGGGGAAACAGATAAATACGCACTGAAATGTGGCTGAGGTACGGTGGGGTCGCTACAAATGTGTTTTTATCGTACTCACCGTTTTCCTAGTCCTAGGATGTGCTCTTTAGATGTGCGCTGACTACCTGGCCTCAGACAGATGTTGATGATATAACGTTGGGGAGAAAGGGCCTATGATAAGAACAGCTCCGCCTATATGATGACCGCTTCTCAACACACAGCCAATCACATTTTGGATGCCAACAAGAAAGGCGGCGCCACACGGTGGATTGGTCTCCTGATTGGCTAGACTCGAACTGAAGCCACCAGCGCCTGATGATCTCATTAATGGATGGTTGACGAGAGTAGAAGATACATAACCTGATAGTTATATCAGTGGTTCTCAACCCTGGTCCTCAGGGACCCCCTGCCCTGCATGTTTTAGTCCCCTGCTCCAATACACTGATTCAAATGAATGAATAATAATGATCATAATATTTTTTTTTCAACTGTTTGCCATCATCACTACTTTCTTCACAATGTAAAGACCGATCATCGAAGCTACTCATTTGCAGAAAGAAGAGTCAGCTAAATGAATTTGCCACAGTAGTCTCTTGACATGCTGCATCCACACCATACGAGCCCCGGGCAGATTTTGACTCTTGTCCTAGATTTGTAGTTCGTGTAAGTGATTGTCGGAGCTGTGTCTTTAACAGAAACAGAGGAGGTGCTGAGCGCAGCAGGACCCGGATAAACACTTTGAGCGAGCTCTCATACTAAACAGAAACACACAGGTTACGGAGTACTTTCAACGTTCCAGTAGTCACGTTCTACAACTCGGTGTCATTGAGTTCTCTGGTTTAACATTGACCACGGTTACTTTGTTGAATTCAAGTGTGTCTATTCGAAATGGGCCGGAAAGTAGTTGTAGCAACATGCTCCCTGAACCAGTGGGCGTTAGATTTTGACGGGAACTTGGAGAGAATTCTCAAAAGTAAGTTTAAGGACAGTAACTGACAATAATAAATGTCATTGAATCATAACAAGCTGCGGTAAAACGATGCTGCAAATAAAATAAATAATTTTCAAATCAATTGCAAGAACGTCATACATGACATGTACAATATGAACAGATGTTGGAAAGGTCGAAGTTGCCGTAGTCCTTTGCATGGTGGCAGGCGGTAGTATGTCTGTCGTGTTGTGCATTAACTCCATAACTCCTAACGTGTTCCTCTCTCACACGGAGGCCTGATACATGGATGCGGTTTTCTTCTTACAGGTATAGAGATAGCTAAGTCTCAGGGAGCCAGATACAGGCTGGGACCAGAGCTGGAGATATGGTACTTCATTCCATTCACTCAATCTTTTCATTCATCATGGTGCATCAATGCACTGTAGCACATGGGCTTAATGCCTGCTGTAATGACTGCAAGTCAGGAATTTGTGTTGTACATGTTCTATATGTTGTGTTATACATGTTCCACCTGATGTAAACACACATACCAGAACTTATCTTAGCTGTCAGGTTGTCAGCACCAACTAGTGTTGCTCCAACATTCAGGATCAGAATCAACCCTTCCTTTCCTTGTCTCTTCTTTTTCTTCACACTCCCCCAGTGGCTATGGCTGTGCAGACCACTTTTATGAGTCGGACACCCTGCTCCACTGTTTCCAGGTCCTCAGGAAGCTGCTGGAGAGTCCTCTTACCCAGGACATCATCTGTGATGTGGGGATGTCAGTGACATAGCACCTCCAGCACATATACTACCTAAAACCCATCATACATGCTTTTGGTCAATATGGCTGGAGACGGTTGCTCTTCATGCCTCCTGTACTGTGCATTCATCTGTGTGTATGTGTGTCAATGTTCTTGCAGGCCTGTCATGCACCACAACGTACGCTACAACTGCAGAGTGGTCTTCCTGAACAGGTAACCTAAGCAAGCCATCAGCCTCGGCCTGCCTCATTCTGGTTCATTCTGTTGTGTTTGTCCAACGTGAGTCATGTTCTGATGATGACCCGGTCATCACAGGAAGATTCTGCTGATCCGGCCCAAAATGCTGCTGGCCAACTATGGCAACAACCGAGAGTTCCGCTGGTTCTCCCCATGGAACCATCCCAGGTGTGTTGTCATGTTAACCTGTCGTTCCAAGTCACAGCCTGCAGCTCGAGTGAGAAGCAGGAAACAATGTAAAGCTGCTGGCCAGCTGTGAGACGGCTTGTGTCGCCGGCCCTGGTGCTGCAGCAGCGGGAGGGTTGACCTCCGGGGATGCCACAGCATGTTTGTGTGTGAATGTGTCTGCGCTTGACCTGGTTACTGTAGTGGGTGACAGTCTCATACATGTCCTGAATATGTGAGGTGTGTGGTATGTTTTGTGGTTCATGTTGTTTTTAATTTGTAACTTGTATAACTGCATGCTCTTATGGGTCTTCCCTTTTGGCACTTGTTTAGTTTTTTCACAATGTATGCTTCATGTTTTGGCTGCTTGCAATGTTTGGGACTACCTCATTGTTATGATCAGTGACCTATGCCCTTTTGTAAAGCTCTCTCTTGGAAGTCGCTTTGGATAAAAGCGTCTGCTAAATGCATAAATGTAAATGTATGTGTGTTCTCTGCAGGCGTGTGGAGGAATACTTCCTTCCCAGAATGCTTCAGGACCTGACGGGACAGGTAAGACCTGTCTCCCACTCTTTCCACTGGATCGATATAAAGAGGATTTCCTCTTCGAGTGAATATTGTATTTATAATCATGTTATAACTTCCTAAATCAGTGTAGCCTCGAAAGTAGGAAAAGATAGCCATAAAGCTGAGAAAGAAAATAACAACTGAGTTGCTGTTGGCTGAAATATGGGGGGGACTAGGGGGGTGTCAGATGGCTGAGCGGTTAGGGAATCGGGCTAATAATCAGAAGGTTGCCTGTTCAATTCCCGGCCGTGCCAAATGACGTTGTGTCCTTGGGCAAGGCACTTCACCCTACTTGCCTCGGGGGGAATGTCCCTGTATTTGTTGTAAGTCGCTCTGGATAAGAGCGTCTGCTAAAATGACTAAATGTAATGTAAATGTAAATATGAGACAATTCTCCTCTGCTCTACTCTACAGACCACAATTCCATTTGGAGATTGTGTCCTCTCCACCCTAGATACCTGCATCGGCAGTGAGATCTGTGCTGAACTCTGGAACCCCCGGAGGTAGACTAAGGAGGGTTGGACGCACCAACTGACACATACAGGGATGGATGAATAGCTTAACTGATAGATGAATGGACTGATGGAAGAATTAAAGGAAGTGTATAGATCAATCACATCTCTACAGTCCCAGAGCTTGGTTTGCCATGTGGGTTCTGTTCTGTTCTGTCCTCCAGTCCTCATGTGGACATGGGACTGGATGGGGTGGAGATCATCACCAACTCCTCAGCCAGCTATCACGAGCTCCGAAAGGCTGACAATAGGGTCAACCTGGTCAGGTCAGCCACCAGCAAGGTAACACACACACACACAGTTACAAGGCCATTCCATTAACCAACCTACCAACTGCCCATAGATGGCAGTGTTTTTTCACAAAACATGCTTCTGTCCCTCTGTCGAAAGATTTGTTTACATGTTGTTTTGATGTTTTCTGGTTGTTAGAGCGGAGGGATCTACCTGTTTGCTAACCAGAAGGGTTGTGATGGTGACCGGCTGTACTATGACGGCTGTTCCATGATTGCCATCAATGGGGATGTGGTGTCCCAAGGCTCCCAGTTCTCTCTGGAAGATGTGGTAAGATGAGGAGGAACATGAAGAGGTCAGACCACATAGCAAGAAAGGCCTTCTTTCAAACCGGCTCACAAGGCTCTGTCCTCCCTTCCTTCTTTACTTCCCCCTCCCTCTCTTCCTTCATTCATTCCAGCTGTGCTCTCTTTTCATCTCCATGGACTAATCAAAGACCTCAGAAGTTCCGGTTCTAGGGCAAGACCGTTGTAGAGCAGTCAGCTCATCAAGGGGGATGACAGGGGACAGTCTGAAGGCGTTTTTATACAGACATCCCACAATATTGGCATTAAGAAAACCCCTCCTTATGGCAGCTTTCTTCATTTACACTGAACCAAACAAAGATGCTGCCCTGTGTGCTTGCAGCAGGGCATGCAGGCACAAGCATGCAGGCGTTCCGGAATCTGAGGCCATGACATCAGCGTCGGCTTCTCGTGTGTAGTCCTGTCATGCGGTGTCGGATCATTTTTTACCATCCGAACATGCTACCAGCAGGTACTGTGCTAGCACACAGCAAGGTTATGGTTAGGGTTAGCCCTATACTTGCGCTGATCTGATATTCCAAAATCTGATAAGGTAGCAGAAATGGCACATTACCGGTTCTCCCTTTCACACAGACACCCATTCGACTGTGTGACTACCTCCGCTGCTGTCATAATGCCAGTACAACCATGACCCTCCAGTCCGTGTTTGTACCTTTTATACAGAACTGCGAGGTGGCACAAAGGTGCAACATTCCCGCCTTGGCTTGAACAGACCATGTTAAGGGTGCTTGAGACTTTTGAAACTGGTCCTGAGCTCACTCTGATGTTGTACCATCCAGGGGGAGGGGTCAGGGCGGGGAGCTGAGGTGGACCAGTCTACGTCAGGCCGAGTCAGCATGTTATGTAACATGCATCACATGAAGTGAAGGAAAGGGTCAGGGGTCGGTTCAGGACTCGCTTTGAACTTGTTATAATTCCTCTGTTTGTTTGTGTGTGCGTGTTTGTGTGTGCGTGTTTGTGTGTGCGTGTTTGTGTGTGCGTGTTTGTGTGTGCGTGTTTGTGTGTGCGTGTTTGTGTCTGCGTGTTTGTGTGTGCGTGTTTGTGTGTGCGTGTTTGTGTGTGCGTGTTTGTGTCTGTGTGTTTGTGTGTGCGTGTTTGTGTGTGCGTGTTTGTGTGTGCGTGTTTGTGTCTGCGTGTTTGTGTGCGCACGCTGCAGGAGGTGCTGACTGCGACTCTAGACCTGGAAGATGTGCGTAGCTACAGAGGAGAGCGTTGTCATCCACACATGGTAAGCTGGCGACGTCGCCATCTTATATTTGATACAGTGAACACGAGGTAATAGGGCTGTACTCAGGTTGAAACAGAAATGACGGCGTAGTGAAGGATTAGTTGACTCATTGCTGTCATTGTTACAGCAGATACAGTAAGGCTTAATTGCCTACCAAGGATGAGAAACAGGTATTCCAACTTCTCTGTAGCTCTGTCTTTCTCTCCTGCTGGCTCGCTCTTTCCCTTTCTCCCCCTCTCCTTGTCTCTCTATTTCTCTCCCTCATGTGTCCACTTACCATAGTCATGCAGCCCTCAGCTATTTGAAGGATAAGGAAGGGTTACTTTACCTGCTAACACGCCCACCCCCCACCCCCCGTTCCTCCCCTGACAGAGTAAGAGTAGCCCACATTTCAGCAGTCACATGGTCTTGTGTTGGACCCCTTTTAAAGTCCTGCTGACAGCTGCAGTCAAAAAGACCATACTATCCCCATCATGTGACATCAGAGATGACCTCATTGATGGAGAGAAGGAAGGATCAAGGGAAGGAATATGCATTAATGAAACATGTCCCCCCCTGCTCTCTCGTGTTCAGGAGAGCGAGCCTCGGCCGTACCACAGGGTCAAAGTTGACTTTAGCCTATCCGACGGAGAGGATGTCTTTCTCCCCACCCACCAGCCAATCACATGGCAGTTCCACACCCCAGAGGAGGAGATCAGGTAGAACATCACTGGAGATCATTATGTAAATGAAAGGCCTAAAACCTAGTCTGTTCATGGTTAACCTTCTCCCCCCTACCCCCTCTCCAAGCCTGGGCCCAGCCTGCTGGTTGTGGGACTACCTCCGTAGGAGTGGCCAGGTATGACTGTGCTCTCCTGCCTTCCTACAACACCTACAGATGAGCCATCGGAATAGAGGGATGGAGGGGGAATGGAGGGAGGGAGGGAGGGAGGGAGAAATTGATGGAGGGATAAAACAGAGGGATAGGAAGATCAATTGAAAGAAACTTTAAGGGAGGGGTAGATAAGTGAACAGATGGATGAAGGAATGAATGAATAAATACCTGTAGAAACATAAACGGTCCCCCCCCCCCCCCCCAGGCAGGGTTCCTGTTGCCCCTGAGTGGGGGTGTAGATAGCTCGTCCACGGCCTGCATTGTCTTCTCCATGTGCACCATGGTGTGCCAGGCAGTCAAAGATGGCAGTGAGTACACACACAAAACCTCCATGAGACAGTTGAATCTCGTAGCCACAGTCTCATGCTACCTTCAGAGTTAGAGAGGTTGAAGAGTCCCTTTCCCTGCCCCCACCCAGACAGGCAGGTCCTGGAGGATGTGCAGCGTGTGGTGGGGGACTGCTGCTACCGTCCTCAGGACCCCAGGGAGCTGTGTGGACACCTCTTCTCCACATGCTACATGGCCAGCGAAAACTCCTCCCAGGACACACGCAACAGGGCCACGGAGCTGGCCAATCAGATAGGCAGGTGAGCACGGCTGGCCAGTCACATCGGTAGATTAACACGGTTGGCCAATAGGGCAGGCACTTGAGCACGGCTGGCCAATCAGAATGTGCAAAATGGAACATTTGGCTCGTCAGTTCATCAGGTGAGAGTCATATCACACAGCCAGCCAAATTAGTGGACAATTAATGGTCAATCTGCAAGTGAGCATAGGCAGCCAATCAGACAAAACAGGAGCTTATCTGATCAATCAGATCACACCTGCCACTTTTGTTTCCACAGCTCTCACATGAACCTCAGCATTGACATGGCTGTGAAGGGCATTCTGGGAATATTCTCCATGGTAACCGGGAAGTGGCCCCAGTTCCGTGCCAACGGAGGCAGCAGCAGAGAGAACCTGGCCCTGCAAAATGTTCAGGTGGGGTAGATTCATGTCTCCTGGTTGTTCTGGGCCGCATGACCATGGGCTTCTTTGCAGAGGGTGAAACTAATGAAACATACCCTAACCCTCAGCCAAGTAGTTGGGTTCTGGGTGCGGCTCTAACGATGTTCACACGACACGCTAACACCATGGTTAAAAAACTTTCAAACAAGCTTACCACAAACCTAGCACTGATGACTGTCAGTTTAATGGTGTGATCTGAGTAGGCAGGGTATGTGTTCGTGTTTGCTACGGTTAGTGGTTTTTGTGTTTGTGGTGAAGTGTTCTCTACCCCAACCATCTGTGACTGAGCTTTTTAACCAACCTTCCCCCCGTCCCCCCATCCCTATGTCCCCCTTCCCCTGTGTCAGGCTCGTGTTAGGATGATTCTGGCCTACCTGTTTGCCCAGCTGAGCCTGTGGTCTCTGGGTCGACCTGGAGGACTGCTGGTCCTGGGCTCAGCCAATGTGGACGAGAGGTGAAAGCTGGAGACAAGCCATGGCTGACCCACCCATTAGGAACTCAGAAAACTGCAATACTAGACCAACCGAATACGGAAACAAATTAAAAGCAGTTATCCAAATGTCATCTGTCCCCACATGTGTCCAACCCTTTTACGGGTCTCACTCTCCTCTCTCTTCATTAACTGCTCTCACCTTTTTCCGTTGCTTCATTCGAGCCTCTCTTTTCCCGTCGCCTCATCCCCATTCTTCTCCCTTCTTCTCTCCTGCAGTCTGACAGGTTACTTCACAAAGTACGACTGCTCCAGTGCAGACATCAATCCCATTGGGGGGGTCAGTAAGACAGACTTGAAGAGGTTCCTGCAGTACTGTGTGGAGCAATTCCACCTCACATCCCTCAGGAGGTCGGGTACACCTCAGCATCTTCTCTCCTCTACTCGCGTACTTCCTCTCTACTTTCTGTCTCCGTTTGACGAGGTGTTGTGGTGGAACATTTAGGAAGATACAACATCTGGAGGAGTACCAGAGGCAAGATGTAAACCACTGTAACATGACCCATTTTTCCCCTGCAGCATCCTGGCTGCCCCGCCCACCGCAGAGCTGGAGCCCCTATTGGACGGACAGGTGTCGCAGACTGATGAGGTAATCAGGTGGTTGCTCTACCGAGGCTTACAAACTACTAGGCGTGCACTGTTCTGGGTGTGAAACTGCCTCCCAGCTTCTGTAGACTCCATATCCATCCTTTCTGATGCTGCATCCTGTACAGTGCAGACGTGATCTGTACACCTGCTTGTTAGGGCTCCTATACTGTATTTTCTGGTGTAATATGACCTGGCCCTACACTGTCCCCCCTCTCTCTTTCTCTCTCAACAGGCAGATATGGGGATGACCTACTCAGAACTGTCTGTGATTGGTCGGTTGAGGAAGATTTCAAAGTGTGGCCCCTATAGCATGTTCTGTAAACTCATCCATACCTGGAAAGATGCCTTCTCCCCCCTGCAGGTCTGTACCTCATTGGCTACGGGAACGATAAATATATAAATCACCCTGATGAAAGGCCCTAATTGGTCACCACCTTGTGTCCACCACACTCTGGCCTCCTGTACGTCACTTCTTCCTTTTCTGCCATTGAAGGGTAAATGATTACAGAAAGTAAATGATTACAACCACCTTTATGAAATGTGGTCATCAATATATGGTTGTATGAGGTTGTCGATAACAGTCTGAAACCTTCATCATATAACGAGGGAGGCCTTACTTTAACTAGCATGCACATGATATCTCAATCTGTGTGGCTTCTTACAGGTGGCGAGCAAGGTGAAGCACTTCTTCAGGATGTACTCTGTGAACAGACACAAGATGACCACAATCACTCCCTCCTACCACGCAGAGAGTTACGGCCCTGATGACAACCGCTTTGACCTCCGACCTTTCCTCTACAACACCCGCTGGAGCTGGCAGTTCAGGTGTATTGATAACCAGGTACTGATACCCTGATGAGGTTTAGTCAGATGAACTCAGCAGGGGTAGTGCTGTATCAGTGACTGGAGTCTTCTCTTCCTAAGGTGGCCCAGATGGAAGCGGGGAATGACCATGTGTGAGCTGCTGCCTTTCTGGTACTGCAACCACAAGGCTCAGGAGGAAGCAGCCTGACGACTCAAACACCACACAGCTGCTGTCACTGCTAGGAATGTTGTCCTGCTTGTGTTCACACTGTTCTTTCTGGTTCTAGCCCAGTCACCAGACATTTGATATAAGTGAGTTTCAATATTGCTGACTTGGAATGTTCCTCTGGTGACCAGCGTGTTGGGCTGTTTTGTGAGCAAAGAAGACATCTAAACTGCAAACAGTAGTGTCTATTTCCCAGTCCTTTGTCTCTTTATTTCAACTGTTAATAGGATCAAAGTATGTTTTTGAGGTTTCAATGTTTTACTGGTATATTAAACGGTTTCTAAAAATCAAAATAATAATCAAATACGGAGTGTAAGGTGTTCCAACTACTATTCTTGAATATGTTTCAAATGAAGTCCGTTTCGTGATTGGATCTTCTATTTTCACTGTGAAACCACCGATACCATGATAATTAAGTAGGCTACAACAGATACCCCTTTGTTATAGGTAAGATCAATTGGGTCTTAAGGCTATTTTACGAGATAAGATGGACGTTTAACATGGTCATCAGTCGTGCTGCATACGCGCGTAATAGACTGTTTACAGGATGTCCTGGCCAATATTGAGCGGTGCTCGTCATATGGTGTAAAGTGATACTTCAGACAGCAGAGGGAGGAGTAAACTGGGACGTTACCTAAAAACAGATTTTCCCCTACGGCTATTTCACTTAAGGAACTGACTTAAAAGCAGTGGGAGATTTTGGGAAGTAAAGTTTAATGACAGGGGACTGACTCGTGGACTATTAACTTATTTGTTTTATTCTCAAATTCTAGTTTAACTTTCACTTTTAATCTCCTTCACAAGTAGCCCACAGTAAAGGTCAGTTTAATTGTTTTTGGTTCGCTCCAGTGAACAACTTTATGGAAGCAGAGCCTCTTCTTACTGGCAGCATTAATCGCAATTCGGCTGACTACGGGTCCCCGGAAAATGTTAACATTGACCGGAGATCCCCAAAGACGCGGCGGTTGTCTTATTCAGTGGATGAAGAGTCGTGTAAGGTAGAAGGCGGTAAGTGAATGGGAGCTCTAGGTAAAGCGCAACCTCCTCCGATTATTGAACCAGGTGAAACGTTGAAAAGGAAGGAACACCTCAGTCATAGATGTAAACATAATTTCACATTTGGATGCAAATATACAATCTATATGGAATCAGATAAGAATAATTGGGTTTGGATATATTAAGCTGAATTACACTTAAATAATATTTTATGGAAACCCAAACTAGGCATATTATGTCTATCTTACTAGTTCAGGTTATACCATGTATTATCTATCAATATCGAATAGATAATGTAGCGTATGGAATGATAACATGACTGGATAGGTAAAAAAAAAAAAAGCAAACTTACAACGAGCACTCGCCACTGAGCCAAAACCTGGGAAGTCAATTCGTTCAGTGAGTCTGCGTGTTTCCTACTGTACTGACAGAGATTCACGGGTTGGAGACATAGCGACTGTACATGAAGATTAGAGTCAGCTTGATAAAATTGGTAATATACTCAATACTTTAATCTAGTTAATACCACTTAACACATTGTTATCCTCTATTCCACCTCGGACAAGTTGGCCAGCAGACCGAGGGCAGCCGAGTGTGGCAGTAATAAACAGGAAGACAGACTCCTAAGGTCTGCCCTCGGAATCACTGCTTTGTCAGACACAGCCGGTGTGACCCACGCTTATTGTGTGAGTTTGTGTCTGTCCGTGTGTCAGCAGGGAGGTTGGGAAGAGAAACACACACGAGTCATTTTGTCAAACCGTCTGGCAGTCATGGTTCTAAGGCCAGGAAAAGCATGTTCATTTAAGATGAAGAGGAGGGAGAGGACCAGTCCTCAAGTAGACCTCACCAGCCTAAATCCAAGCCTGCAGCAACACTGAACACATGTACAACATGTACAACTTGAATGTCTCCACGACGTTTATAGAGTTGAAAGGTCTAAAATGGAATAGAGACAACATGGAAACATCTTGTGACTCTGTATCTCGAGATTTCCAAAGGCAAACACCCATTTTTACCCACTAAATAAAAACAAACTGTTGTAACAGACTTATATGAGATCACTCAGACACTCACCAGAGATCCAACCTAAACCCTCAGAGTAAACTCCCCACAGTGTAATAATTGTACTAAATATTAAATGCAGGATCATTTTATGGCGTATACAACTAAGGTTACTGATATGCCTGCCGGCTGACAGATCCATCCTTACAGTAACATAACTATAGGTTACCTATAATATTTGTAAAACAATATGGTATATACAACTAGGGTATATATAACTATATACTTAATATATATAGTTCCCTTTTGGGCCCCTTGTAGGCAGGTCCTGAGCAGGCTGTGAGGAAGAGAGTTTCCTACGCAGCAGTGTGAACTTAGAGTGTTTATGATAATGAGTTAGGGGTCAAACATGTTAGAGTCTGTCTGTCCTGTTGTCTCCTATGGTCTCTGAATCACTTGTTGTCCCTCCTATGGTCTCTGACTCACCTGTTGTCTCTCCTTTGGTCTCGGACTCACCTGTTGTCTCTCCTATGGTCTCTGACTCACCTGTTGTCTCTCCTGTGGTCTCTCCTCCCCTCCACAGATGAAGAGGCGCTGTACGTGCAGCAGGCTGTGGTGTTCATTGAAGATGCCATCCAGGTGAGCATGTTGGCTGACCTGAGGTGTTTGAGGACGTACAGATGTAGCCCTACTGTGTGGTCCTGGCTGAGACTGGGAATAGCGGAAATGACGTTAGAACTCCGAAGAGCACAGCTGCACACTGGAATGATGTCACCGTCACAGTCTTCAACAGGCACAAAATTAAGGACTTAGTTGATGTATTGGTCAAGCTTGCACTGAACCTTTTTCTTTGTTTATTTGTGTGTTTGTTTATTGTGCAGTACCGCTCCATCAACCACAGGGTAGATGCCAGCTCCCTGCATCTGTACAGATGGTACTATTCCAGACTGTGCCAGTGGTGAGCCTTAATACACCAACATGCACATGCATGCAGACACAAGTAAACTGCTAGTGAGTAAGTGGAGTGATCAGTAACTCGTAGAAACCTTTGTTACTGATGGGTTTGTGACCCAGGCAGTAGAAGGCTTCTCTCTGGATGACAGAGTGACGGTTGCTCACCCCGCTAGCCTGCGATGGTGTCAGCTTCCTGTGTGGTCGAGCTCAGAGGAGAATACCCTGCCTCATAACACCCCCGCCCCCTCGTCTCCTCTTCCTCCTCCTTTCTACTCAGAGACTCTTCCAGTAATGACTGTTTAGGTGTCCCACCTCAGCACTCTGGTCTCAGCTCTTCACGTAACTGTGGTCTCTACAAAGAGACAGGAGGAAACAGACATGTTCAGTCTCAGTGTGATGAACGTACTCATACCCTTCATAGATGTTCTATCTACACGTCTACCCTTCCTCCATCCGGCAATCCCTTTCTTCCTTCCTTCCTTCTTTCCTCCAGGGGTCTGGGCGTGGCCATCGCGGTGATCCTGGCGCTGGCCTTTGTAGAGCGGCCCTCTTCGCTGTCCTTGTCCTCTGACCCCCGCGTCCGGCTCTCACCCTGGGAGCCCCCATGTGGCCTGACGGAGGGCATCGAGATGGTCTGCCTGGCCATCTTCACCCTCGACCTCGCCGTCAAGGTAACTACCTTGGGAAAGACAAATCCGAACCAAGCTGAAGCTGTCCTTTTGTCTGAGTCATCGGTGACTCTCCGACCTGTTCTCCCTCCAGAGCTATCTGATTGGCTGGGAGGAGTTCCGGAAGAACAAGTGGCTTATTGGCTACATCGTGGTCATCTCAGCATCTGCAATTGATTGGATGGTGTCTCTGAGCTTGATCTGTGATGAGGTAACAGATCCAGCTAGTTTTCCAGCAAATATTGCTTTTATGACTTTAATACATTTGTTTAGCATTGGTGCTTTGTTTTCTTCTCAGAGTTTGAGAGTGAGGCGGCTGATCCGTCCCTTCTTCCTCCTGCAAAACTCCTCCCTGATGAAGAAGACCTTGAAGTGCATCAAGAGAACACTGCCAGAAATAGCCAGGTACCCAGCGAACCTATAACACACACCTGTTCTACCCAAGTATGCAGATACACACCTAACCTATTAGATAACTGTTCCAGATATCCAGAAACACATCTAATCTAATAATACACACCAGTTGTATTTGTTTAATACACACCAGTGTATTATAGATGTAACTTCCTATTTTTCAAAAACTTTGTGTCAGTGATGTGTGTGTATCAATAGCATTCTTTTGTGAACATAAATAAATGAAATCTCTCTGTCTCTGTCTGTCTGTCTGCCACTCTCTCTCTCTGCCACTCTCTCTCTCTCTCTCTCTCTCTCTCTCTCTCTCTCTCTCTCTCTCTGTCTCTCTGTCTCTCTGTCTCTCTGTCTCTCTGTCTCTCTGTCTGTCTGCAGTGTGATCTTGCTCCTGGCGCTCCACCTGTGTCTGTTCACCATGATAGGCATGCTGCTGTTTGCTAAAAGAGAGGTGAGACTACACCCACTCCATACACTACACATACACTCCTCTGACTCATGCAGAAACACTCACATACACACATTCAAATAATAATAATTCTTCTTTATCTGATCTTAGATCCCCACCTAGTTATATAAATATGTGATTGCACCTCTATAGACTGAAAGTGTGTGTGTGTGTTGGCTCCTGTTTTGTCCTGAGCAGGACCCAAAGGAAAATGGAGAGTGGGAGGCCTACTTCAAAGACCTGCCCACCTCTCTGTCCTCTCTGTTAGTCCTCCTCACCACCGCCAACAACCCTGATGGTACCTAACATGATCCTGTTCTCTACTGGATTTGACTGAACTCTACCATACCAAACTATACTATACTATACTGTATTTTATACATTTTTGCAATACTATACGTTCTTGCTGTAACCTTGTGTGTCTGCTCTCGTGTTACAGTGATGATTCCAGCTTACTCTCTAAACCGAGGATACTCCATCTTCTTCATCCTCTTCAGTGGATTTGGTGAGGGGTGAATGTGTGTGAATGTTTGTGTGAGTGTGTGAGGTCCGAGTTAACGATTAGGAGTTCATTCATTGGTAGGTATCACTGTCAGGTGATCTCTTATCCCCGTCTGTCCCCGCCCTCACAGGAACCTACTTCCTGATGAACTTACTGACTGCCATCATCTACAACCAGTTCAGAGGATACCTGCTGGTGAGTCCCACACCTGGTCATCGCTCCCTTGTCCCTAGGGGCTGTGTTCCATACCTAGGGATAGCTCTGTTGTTCTCCAGGTCTATGTTCCACACCTAGACAAAGCTCCCTAGTCCCTAGGACTGTGTCCAATACCTGATCATACAGTAGTTCATTAGGACTTCAGGTGCGTTCCACACCTAGTCATTCAGACCTCGTTTTGTGTTGCTGCTCCACCATGAGGAGGCGTATGAGTGCGAACGTCCTGTACTGTCCTGTGTTGCGGTCAGATGTCCGTGCAGGCGTCCATCCTCAGGAGGAGGCTGGGCATCCGGGGTGCCTTCACCGTGCTCAGCTGGCAGGGCTGCGGAGAGGAAGACACACACACTCCCCAACACACGTAAGCTTGCAGCACACAAACAAACATATGTCCACACACAAATGCACATACACACACACATAAGACTGGAGCACACACAACCTTAACAAGTGTGTGTGTGTGATTCCAGAGAGAGTGTGAGGGTGGATGCTGTGCTGCAGGTCATGTCCAGGGTCCAGATGAAAGACTATTACAAACAAGCCATCATCAGGGTGAGAACCGACTGCTGACTTCTGTCTCTCCTCAGTATTTTATGAGCATTCTTTAACCTTCCTCTTCAACAGGAAGTGAAGCAGTACTCTGATGGTTTCCTCCAATGGGAGGCATTCAGGAAGTTGTTTGATGAGCTTGACAAGGACCGTATCAAAGAGGTGGGTGTGGATGTTTTCACAGACTCCACCCATCAGGGGGATATTGCTACAATCATCTGTTGGTTCTGCCTATTTACCTATGGTGTGTATGGTGTGTGTGTACGTATGTTTTTGTGTGTGTGTACAGCACCCAGCCATGCCCCAGTATAGCGCCCCCTGGATTCAGATGCTCCAGAGAGTGTTCAGTCATCATTATATCACCGTATTGGGCAATGGTATGGCCCTGGCCAACGTCATCTGTATCTGCGTACGTATGGACAACACACACACTCCACAGGCACACATCAAACACACACACACACACACACACAGAGCTCTACTCCCGTACTGACGCTTTGTCTCCTTGTATGTTCTTCTAGTCCATCCTGGTACTGGATTCAGAGAAGTCGATCTCAGAGAGAGACGACTTCTACATGGAGGTAAGCAATGCCAGTCTCTTGTCCTGGTGTCTGGTGGGTGGCCATTCTGTGTTGTCATGTGATCTTATGCTGTTGTGTGTGTGTGTGTGTGTGTGTGTGCGTGCGGCAGGTGATCAACTGTTTCTTCATCCTGTACTACCTGCTGGAGATGTGTATGAAGATCCTAGCCTTGGGCTGGAAAGGCTACATCTCCTACAGGAACAACATCTTCGACGCCTTCCTGACGGTGCTCCTGCTGGTACAAACACACCTTTGCTGTCTCATAGTCAAAACACCTCAAAATGGTATAGAATATAACTGACTTCCTAGACCAGACCACTTTCAACATTAAATTGAATAAAAACAACTTGCTCAGCACAGTAACTTATTATTCAACTGTATTATACATATGAGAGAATAATCTGTATAATAATATAGTAGCAAGTGGATGTAGTGTCATACTGAGAATGTGTTTGTTTTATCCTCTAGGGCCTCCAGATCGCCATCCTTGCCACCTACAGGCTTCCTTATCCTAAGTGGTTGGTGTCTATGCCCTCTCATGCCTTACTGTACTACAGTACAATCCACTTCCATGGAACCTGTCTTTGTTAGCTGTTAGGTTGGGGAAAGATCTTATAGACTCTAGTCACATAAACTGGTGTTCTCATAGTTGATCCATCTGATTAGAGGATACAATCAATGAAATACTGAAGGACGCAAAGATGTAAAAAAGATTTGTGTGTGTGTGTGTGTCTAGGAACCCCGAGTCGCGAGGCATCATGTCTCTGTGGGACATGGTGCGTCTGGTCAACCTCCTCATCGTGGTCCGTTTCCTCCGCATCATACCTGACATCAAGGTCAGTGTCAGCCACACCTAGCTCTGCAGGTGCTCTGGAGCGAACGCAGCTGGCTCATATACTTGAGGATGTGGTCTGGTGGGTGACTGTATTGGTGTTCTGGTTGCGGTTCAGCTCATGGCCCTGGTAGCCAGTACCTTGGTGGACCTGGTGAAGAACCTGCGGGCGTTTGCTGGCATCTTGGTGGTGAGTGGCAATATAGTACCCTGTTCCTCCTCTAGGTGGTGCCCTCTCCTAGCTACAGTACCATGTCCTGTCCTAGGTGGTGTACCATGCTTGCTGAAGATACAGTACCATGTACTTCCCCTAGGTGGTGTACTATGTGTTTGCTGTTCTGGGGATCTGGCTGTTCAAAGGTGCCATCTCAGCTCCAGGCCAAATGAGGTACTAGTCATTAGAGTCTTTGTCATTCTATTCTATGCAATTCTGTTCTATTCTATAATGTAATGAGTTCAATAATGAGCTCTAATGGATGTGTGTGTGTGTCCTCAGTGACATCTCTAACTCCAGCATGGAGAACATCACCACTAACTTCACCATGGAATGTGGCTCCTATGAACAGTTGGGATACTGGCCTAACAACTTTGACGACTTTGCCGTGAGTGACCTCACTTCCTGTACTTGGGCATAGTCCTGGCAGAACATAGAAGCTGTGAGTCCCCTTACCTACCTACCTTGCTCTCTACGTGTCTTTCTCTAACTCTCTCTCCTCCTCCTCTCTCTCTCTCACTTTCTCTCTCTCTCTCTCTCTCTCTCTCTCTCTCTCTCTCTTTCCCACAGTCCTCCATTGTACTTCTGTATAACATCATGGTGGTCAACAACTGGCAGGTCTTTATGGACGCCTACACCAGATACACCACAGAGTAAGAACACTGAATTGCACCTGACATAAAATTCACATCCACTCTCTGTTGAAGCAACAGTGTGTAATAATCTAGTGTGTGTGTGTGTGTGTATCCAGGTGGTCCAAGGTCTACTTTGTATCCTGGTGGCTCACCTCCTCAGTCATGTGGGTCAACCTGTTTGTGGCTCTCATTTTGGAGGTAGGATATCTACTTAAGCTCATCTTCATCCTGCGCCCACTCCTTCCTTCTCATTGTCATGTGACTGTGTGATGTCATGCGTCTGCATGTGTGTGCCCATGTGGTTGTTTCCTCAGAACTTCATATTCAAGTGGGACCACAGTAATACGTGCTCCGTGACTGACATCGAGAGGACAGGATATGAGACCACAGTCCAGCTCATGTTCAAGTAGGTCCTCTCCCCTCCCCTCTTCTCTTGTCTTGTCTTCTCTCCTCTCCTGACCATGCTTATCCCTGTCTCCAGAGACCACATACAGGAGCCCACAGAAGAAGAACTGCTTAACCAGCTCCACCACCATCCCCACCTCCACCTAAACTGGTGATCCTGCGTCCCCACACCCTCTCTCATATATCACATGTGTCACAGCCGTCATTTGACTGCCCATGGATGAATATTTCAGTACTTTCTATGGCATTTAGTGAATATTTAAGTTTTAATTTAAAAGTATTTCATGGTGTGTAAAAAGGGAAAGGCTAGCTTGTGGTTGTGTAGATGTCTCTTGTGGGGATTCCCAGCTGTGCGCTGCCCTGAGGGGCCGCCAGCTAACTGTCTGCTTGCTCTCAATGGCTGTCACTGAGAAAAAATGAAAGATTAAAAAATATGAGATGTTTTACATGTACATATATATATATATTTATATGTATATATATATATATTTATATGTATATATATATATATATATATGTGCCTGATAACTACACTGGAGTAGCAGTTTTATGTAAAGGTTTGTGTAGAAGGGTGCTCTTTTTTTAAATAAAAGTAAAATCCCACAAGTGTTTGTTCTTTCTATAGCCTAGGTTACCATAGTTACCATGCCTAATGTGACCCACATATGTGTACTTGGAGGCACCCTACTGTTGGAATAACTTCAAGAGGCCATACACACACACACACACACACACACACAAACAAACAAACATACAAATATACAAACACACACACACACAAACACTAACAAATACACACCATCTGTGACAAACCCAAACACGAACACCCAATCACAACAGAAAAATACAAACAAACACACCTAATCACAACATAAACAGACAAACAGACACACACAAACACACTTACACAGGCATTCCAAAGGCTATATATTCCTCCAACACAACATATGTTTACTTCAAACAGGACAGAACAAACAAGCCTGCCTTTAGAGGGGCCATCATCAAGTTACTAATCCCCCGTCTCTTCCCCTCCCTCCCCCATTTCCCCCTCCCTTCCCATCTCTCCCCATTCTCCCCATATCTCCCAACCCTCTCAGTCTATACCCAGCCTTTCCTAATTGTCCCCACCCCCCACACTGACACAGCATCCTGTACAAACACACATGTACCTGTGTTTCCTGTCAGACTGATGTGCCACCTGGCAACACTGATGTGTGTAGACCTGGTGGCGTGGGAGCAGGAATACTGGCCTCGTTGGCTGTTAGGGGCATGATGCCATACCTGCTCTGGCCTGAAACACCTTCTTACACAGCAGAATCCCCCACATACCTGAATACCCGTCTGGCACCTTTTTTCACTCTCTCCCTCTCTCTTTGTCTGTCTCCCTCACTCTGTCTCTCTTTCTCTTCCCCTCTCTTTCGCTCTCCCTTTCTCTCCCCTCTCCATCTCTCTCTGCCTCTCCCCCACCTCTCTCTCTTTGTCCCCCTCTCTCCCTCAGTCTCTCTTTTTCTTTCTTTCCTCTGCTTTTCTCTCTCCCAGCCTTTCTCTCTCTCTCTCTCTCTCTCTCTCTCTCTCTCTCTCTCTCTCTCTCTCTCTCTCTCTCTCTCTCTCTCTCTCTCTCTCTCTCTGTCTCTCTCTTTCCCTCTCTCTCTCTCTCTCTCTCTCTCTCTCTCTCTCTCTCTATCTTGCATGCCTCTCTCGCTTGCCTCTCGCCTGCCTCTCTCTTTTCCCCTCTCTCTCTCCCTCTCTCTTGTCTTGCCGCTCGCCCCTCTCTCTCTCTCTTTCTCAGTGGAGGGTTATTAGCATACAGGTGAGAAGAAAAGGCAGTTGGGGGAGGCTGGGTGGCTCAGTCTAAAAGGTTAGGTTCTGTGTACAGGAGAGCCCAGCAGCTGTCCTCCGGCTGTGTGTTTGTGTGGGTGTGTGAATGCATGTGTTTAAAGGGTGGGTATTTACAGTAACATAAATGAGTTTGTCTGCATGTGTGTGTGGCAAGGCTTGGAGGGGTATGGTGGGTGGCGGAAGGGTGTTAGAGTGGGTGGATATTATATGTAAAGATAAACTACAGTAAAAAGAAAAAATACCAGCAAGTGTGTGTGACAACAGAGTGTGTGTGTGAAGGATTTTGTGTGCCCACCTAAGAGCATTACTCCAGTCCCCCAAGAGATGTCAGTATCATACCCTGGATGCCCCCGGCAAGTCAGCTTTCCAACACTGTTGCTGATCAACTTCTAACCTAGCCCAACTGATTCTAATTGTTTAACAATCTGGTTAGTTACACCTGGTTGGAGCGTAAACCTACATGGGGTAGTGGTATGGCTCAACCTTTGACCTCTGAGAATGAGGGAAAGTGTTTTGAAGGTGCCATCGTAACATTTACATAACACTTCAGAGATTGGTTCGTGTTTAGGTGTGCAGTCTAGCATGGTCATTTAGCAACATCATCAACACAGGGAAGTAATATTTATTCATTGTTAAATTACCCCTCTCTGATATTTAAACAACAGCATATTTTTCACTGGGCTTAGTGCTTAATGCTTGGTGTGTGTGTGTATGAAAGAGAGAGAGAGAGAGAGAAAGAGAGAGAGAGAGAGAGAGAGAGAGAGAGAGAGAGAGAGAGAATGAGAGAGAGAGAGAGCAAGGCAGGTTTGTACCTACTTGTGTAGAATGTGAGAGGGGTCAGTTATACGGCATCTTGAGTTTCCCTCTAATCACTCTTGAAGGAAGTGTTCCTGGATTCCCACACACTCCGGACAATAAGACCAGTATTAGCCTCAGGAACGAAGCTTACTCCCCCTCCCCCTTTATCCCTCCCCCGCTCCTTCCTCCCCCTCCATCCCTCCCTCTCTACCTCTGCTCTTTCTTCCCTTCCCCCTTCTCTCTTTCCAAAGTTATTTTAACCAGATGAACGTAGCTACTGGTCTCACCCGTCTGTCCCCCTCTCAGCCTCCCCCATCTCTCCTTTCCTCCCCCTCTTTCTCCTCCCATTCCAGTGTCTAACCTCTGCATAGTTTCCCCTGATCACATCTCCTTACAGAGGCCATGTAAGAGACACTCCTCACCGAACCTGGCTGACTGGAGACCAGGACATCTTCTGATGTCACCGTGGGGACCTCAGTGCTAAGTCCTTCTAAAGACCTGATGGACTCTGTCTTCTGTGATGTTGTGAACATGGTTTGAAAGAGAATATTGTGTTGTTGTGATCACCATTTAAATGAAACCTTGTAATTTTGGGTCTGGACAGTAAACCCCAAACAGTGTAGGAGAGCCTCCTCCTCATCCTGTAAGGGAAGTGGAGGTGACAGGAAGTGGAAGTGGCAGGAAGTGGAAGTGGCAGGAGGAGGGAGTGAGTGTTTATGTATTTGTATGTGTGTGTACATGTGTGTGTTTGTGTGTGTCTGCCTATAAGTCTGTGTTAGTGTCATTTTATGTGGTTTGTCGTTTGTGTTGTAAGGCTAGTTAATGCTGGTTGAGGTTGTCAGTGGTTTATCTGCACTCCAGTTCCCGAGCCTTGCGATGTGGGAAGCAGCTAAGCTCCTTACAGGCTGAGCCCTGACAACCCCTGGGACAGAGGTCAACCTGCAGGGGTCAGGAAGGGAGGAGATGGGGGGGGGGGAGGGGGTTTAGGGGTGGGTGGGACAGTACAGGGTGTCGGACATGAGACATAAGACTGTAGTACACAATGATCATGGTGATTCTGGGAGGAGGAGGAGGAGGAGGAGGGAGAGAGGGAGGTGGGGGAGAGGTGGTGGAGGGAGAAAGATAGTAGGGAAGAACATTAAAAGGACATTTAGAGATGTGGAGTGAGAGAAATGGAAGAATATGGACTGAAGATAGAGAGTTGGGCGGGGGGGGGGGGGGGGTGTGTGCAGCTGTCTGTAAAGTTAGGCTGGACTCCTATGATCATCCAGCCGTGAAATCAGCCCTGGACAGCTCTGCATTCAGAACTCTGTGAGAGGCACACACGCGCACACAAACACACACATACACACATATTCAAGCAAGCATTGACACACACACAAACACTTCATATTGCTCTCTCCCTCTCCTGGTCTATCACTATCCCTCTGTATTAATCTCACCCAGTGTTGAGCAAACTGTAAACTATAACCTTCCTCAATGAGCAGGAACTTACTGTAATGTCAGCAGGCAGATGCAGCATAATTTGCATGTGGTGGACTGTTGGAAGATAGGGATTGGTGAATAAGGCATTCTTTTCCAAAGTTCTCTCCTGCTACTGAGGTCTTTGGTGGGGGAGGAGATGGTGAAAAGGGGTAGGAGGAAGAGGGGGGGGGGGGGGCCTTCTCCAAAGTTTTGAGAAAGCCCCTATGTTTTTTCACAAAACTTGTGAAACTCCTGATTTCTACAAGTTTTGTAGGGCTACTCTGTCACACAGTCTACAGTAGTCTACGGTTACAACATTGACCATAACTCTAACCCTAACCCATAGCCCATGACCCCTAATATAATGTAGGAGTTCTCTTCCCTCTCAACACATGAGCAAACATTGGTGGCTGGCGATTTCAATGCCAGGAATCCAAAGAGGGTATGGGCACAAGCCCTGACAGGTTGGCGCAGTATTACCGGTGGTCTGGGCTGCAGCCCTCCCAGCCCCTGGTATGCCTCCACCCCTTATCTCCCTCTCACTACGTACCCTCTCACCATCTCTGGAACTGCTGACTACCACCTCTGTTTCACCTCTTAATGAGCTACGTGTGTGTGTGTCTGTGTGTGTGTGTGTGCAGTCCGGATGCCTTGTGCTCTGCACTCTGTCTGTTTCACCTCTGATCAGTCGCACATGAACAACCTTTGAACTCTGACCTGAAAGCCAGGCATTCCATCCGTCAGTCTACTCTGGTGTGTGTGTGTGTTATGTTATGCGTGTGTTGAGATGTGGGGTACTGGTGTTTATTTACTGTTGGCTTCTTGCTTCTGGGGAAGCATAGCATTTCCTGTGCCTGCAGGGAGGGAAGAGAGGTCCTGTTTCTCTTTCTCAAACACACACAAAGTAGGTAGTGTGGTTTACCCCTAACCCCCAAAGGTCAAATGGAACTATAGAATTCTGGGATGCATGTTCTTTCATGTTTTTAGATGTTAAATCTAACCACCTTCTGCATCATGCTGCAACAACATTTCTACCTTACTGTGAGACATGCTCAAAGTCACAGGACTACCACAATGAAACAATGCTATCAGCAAAGTCAATCCAAGGACTGCCTCTCTCCCTCCCTCTCTCCCTTCCTAAGTTAACCTCACCTGGCCAGTCCTGATCTGAGACTCTTCTCTCTGTATCGACCATAAAGACAGCTGGGCTGAAACCTCGACTAGCAGACTGTGGATCTGGTTTCCTCAGCAAGCCTGTCAGATTCAGGTGAGCATCTTTCCAGACTCAGACACTGCAGGACAAAACATGTTAGCATTAGCTTGTGTTACAGTAGCACAGGCAGAACTCGCTGTGTAGAGATTGTATTTGTCAGTTTAGAGTTTGTCTGACTGCTTAAAATGGTCTGTCTCTCTCCCCGTGCTTACCTGTCTGACTGCCTGACTGTCTGCCTGCCTGTCTGTTTCCCCCATGCCTACCTGTCTGTGACTACCTGTCTGTCTGTTGTCCCCCTGCCTGCCTGTGTGTCTGTCTGTCTGCCTGTGTGTCTGTCTGTGTGTGTGTCTGGCTCATCCAGCCTCCTGTAGATACAGAGGGCATGACAAACGGAGTGGTGGAGTGACAGACCTTTCTAGAAGGAGAGAAAGAGGCTGATTGTCTCGGCGCCCCTCGTCTCCCGCCCAGCCACGGCCTCACATGCCTCCGCAGGAGCAGAGAAAGGAAAGAAAGAGACTGAGAGAAAGAAAGAGAGGGAGAGAGGGAAGGCAGTTTCGCTCTGCAGCTGCTCCTCTGGATGTTTTGGGATTACATCAGAGCCTGAGAAGAAAAGAGGGACGGAGGGAGCGAGGGAGCGAGAGAGAGAGGGGCACAGAAGAGAGGGGTGTGAGGCACACTCCACAAATCAGGGGTCTCTTTCTGTTGGGGCGCAGTGAGGGGGTGCTTCCAAACTGCTCTTCACACCGGCTTAGGGAGAGGAGAGGAAAAACACGAAGGAGAAGGGGGAGCCGGAGAGACAGAGACAAAAAGATAGATTCATATTGTTAAGGAGGATAGATTGATTTAAAGAATTCTATACCCCGCAGTTGGAGTCAGTCATTTGTCAAACCAGAGTCAGCTTTAGCAGAACTTTGCCCTGGTCCTTTGTTGTTACTGTACTGCAGGGTTCCACAATGTTCTCTGGATCTCTGGTGGTCATCCTATTGGTCCTGCTCCTCTGTAGGCGTGTCCTGTGGAATGGCCTCTGTCTTTTGATTGGCCAGATGTGATTCCAGAGGAAGCCAAGCCCTAGACAGGAAGCGACAGGCAGACAGGGAGATGGAAGACAGGATGTGGTCACCTAACTGTCATGGCTGCCTCTCCACTTCCTGTCCACATCCTGCCTCATCAACATCATGTTGACTCCCAGTGTAAGGACCATCTAGTACAACTGTTTTAACTGTGTTGGAATAGAGCTGGTTTATGTGCCATTCTGTCACTAGAGAAAGAGTGACAAAAGAACAAAAGAGAGAGAGAGAATGCTCACAGTCATGTGATTGAGAACCAGTTCTTGCAGTTCTAACTTGTTATTACTCATCCAAGTGTGTGAAAAACCATGTAATGCCTTTTCTATAATCCATTAAACTACCATTTAAAAGATTCAGAGAATGAGTCATGACTCAAGGATTTCCACATCCATCCATCTATCCATCCATCCATTCTTCCATCCATCCCTCCGTCTTAAATCCATGCTAGGACAGATGAGTGCAGCATTGTTGTGGCCTTGTAAGACCCCAACACCAACACACACAAATACACACACACATACACTCACACTGGCCCTGTGAGGTCAGAGGCCGAGAAAAAGAATATTAATCATACAAGGGCAGTTAGAACTGAAACACAAAGCCTACTGACAGATTTACACGATGGGTCGCCAGGGAGACAGAAAGCTGTTGTTGACCCCTCTGGCCTCTGTGGCCTGCTGTTGGTTCTCCACCACATTTAACTCTCATTTTAAGCTGGAATGGGGCATTGTGAACAGGAGGGTTTATGACTGTTTTTGCCGATGTCATTGTGTGTGATGTGAGTGGCTCTGCACTGGACGTCTTTGTATCCTTTGGGGGCCCGGGGAGGTTGTTGTGGAGGGGGGGTGTTGGGTGGCACCAGGGGCAGTGATGTCGGGGGTGTGGCTAGGCCTCGACCTCTGCAGACCCTCATGGTTGATGGATGTTTATGGTCGCTTCTTCTTCTTCTTCTGTGTTGGGATGGCCTCTCAATGTCAAGGCTCTTCTCAGTGCATTCTGGAAAGGGGGAGGGGCAGGGGGAGGGGGGGGTGGAGGGTGTTAAGTGGCTGCTTCCCCTTCCTTCCTCGCTGGCTCTCAGGGATGAGAAGGTGAGGGGGTCAGATGGGGAGAAGAGGGCAAATGTGTGGTGGTACGTAGGCGAGGCAGCGTTAGCTGTAGCCACTGCAGCAAAGGAAGGAGGAAGTCTACTGGGCTGTGAAGAGTCCTGGGGTCTGGAGGAGGTCTACTGGGCTGTGATGAGTCCTGGGGTCCTGAGGAGGTCTACTGGGCTGTGAAGAGTCCTGGGGTCTGGAGGAGGTCTACTGGGCTGTGAAGAGTCCTGGGGTCTGGAGGAGGTCTACTGGGCTGTGAAGAGTCCTGGGGTCCTGAGGAGGTCTACTGGGCTGTGAAGAGTCCTGGGGTCCTGAGGAGGTCTACTGGGCTGTGAAGAGTCCTGGGGTCTGGAGGAGGTCTACTGGGCTGTGAAGAGTCCTGGGGTCTGGAGGAGGTCTACTGGGCTGTGATGAGTCCTGGGGTCTGGAGGAGGTCTACTGGGCTGTGATGAGTCCTGGGGTCTGGAGGGCTTCAAACAACACCCACATACCAACAGATGTTTCTCCACACCTTTCATTCACAAGAATGAAGAACTACTACTGTAACACCTCAACCTGGCAGGGGGCAACATCCTCTTATATGGTATCATCAGAGACATACTGGATAAACACACACACACACACACACATGCACACACACACACGCTAAGAGTGTCCTTGATGTCTTTGTCATCTCCCGAGTTTGTGAAGGCACTGTTAGAATTCCTGGGATGCCAGGGCTGGTGTGTGTCGGTGTGTGTCTCTGTGTGTGTGTGTGCGCATGGTGATGGTATCAGATCATGTGTATTGTCCTACATTCCTTTACAATGATCTCCTTTGCCTAGCCCTGTCTCCTGACCATCACCTCCATCAAGCGGAGCAGAGGGGTTTGTATAGAAGGTCTTTCCCCCAGAAGAGGCCTCAGGTCTGGGTCATGGTATGGAGGCAACTCCCTGCCCCCCAGAATCTGAGGGTGCCATGGCCTTAAACACAGACCGTAAAGTTTAATGACTCTTTATTGGACCACCTGTCTGCAGTAGGGTATGGAGTCGGACCTCCTTCCCCAGACCAGACCAGGGCAGGGAGCTTGTATAGGAAACATAACTAAAAGGGTCTGATTTAGCTTTTACATGTAAGCTTAATATGCAAATTGGAACACCTGTTGTATGAGAGAAAGAGGAAGGTTAGGAGGAGAGAAACACATTTCCCACTTGTAAGCAAGTGGATGAAGATGCAAAGTCTGTGAATCCATGGGCCCGTGAACGAGGTACCCCTCATCCAGTCTTACAACACCATCTCTGTTGGCATAAAGGGGAAGACAGTGTGAACCGATTACAGTCTCTCAACTACCACCTGAGCTGTCATCCACTACCATTTCATATGATCTTTAGAGGATCGTTACTAATTTAGTAACTAATATTACTAAATATTGTTTGTTGTTCGTAAAAATGTTGGGTACAGTCATATTGATTTACGGTTAGGACAGCTTTGTGGACATTAAGATTTAGAACTTAGGTCAGAATGCTAGGAAACTATTGAAAAGAGCAGAACCAAGAATTCCAATGTGCCTGTCCAAATGGCAAACCCCAACCCTAACACTTAAAGGTGATATGTTGTCATAGCGACAGCACCTGGGACCATGCTGGTGACCTAAAAGGTGACAGGAGATAGTAAAACAGCTTGTCACCCTGCAGCTCAGGAGGGGGTTTCCCCAGCGCTCTACCTAATGACTTACCTGACTGGTTGCTTACCACCACACCAGGCTGGTCTAATGAGAGGTCTGAAGTATGCTTTTGATCTCCTCCTCATTTCCCACCAGGCTTGGCTCTCGACCCCCTCTAACTAGGAGTTGATAATACATAATACATATAAATGGCCCTCACCCCCCCACCCCCACCCAACCCTATTTCTCACTTCCTCTCTGGTCTCCCCATTGCTGCCCCTAACCCTTGGAATGGCTTAACGGTTCACACGTCAGTGCAAACTGCTAACCCCCCCCAGCTTCACTCCTCCTCTCCCTTCTACTCTGCAAGCCTCCATAGACCCTGCTCCTTATGGACGCAGCTCAGCTCTCTGTCATTCATTTACTTTCATTCCCCCACAGTGGCCCTCCTGTGGTTTTCTCACACCTCCCTGAACCCCTCTCTCTCTGCAAGGAGGGGGGTTGGGGGGGGGAGGGTTGGGGAGGGGGGGAGGGGCTGGGGGCTAGGGGCTGGGGGCTAGGGGCTTGGGCAGGACAGGGCCTGGAGAGGGGGATGGGGAGGGGGCCCAAAGGGTGGGTTACCTCTGTCTCGGTGTGGGCGT
Organism: Hypomesus transpacificus; assembly: GCF_021917145.1. Taxonomy (NCBI): domain Eukaryota; kingdom Metazoa; phylum Chordata; class Actinopteri; order Osmeriformes; family Osmeridae; genus Hypomesus; species Hypomesus transpacificus. The sequence continues at coordinate 7,354,191 of NC_061078.1, read as the reverse complement.
ATGTGTGTGGGTGTGTGTGCATGTGTGTATGTCTCAGTGTGGGGCTATTTAAAAGCACATCTGTTTTCTGGCTGCATTAGCATCAGTGAAAGCATGTAGCCCCTGTACAGCCCCCACTGTGATTGGCTGGCTGTAGATAGCCCATCTGTCAGGAAGTACAGAGGACAAACATGAAGACATTCCTCCACTCTGCTCCATCTGTCTGACCTGTACACAACACTACACAACAACACAAGACAACTCAGAACCGCACACTACTACACAACCATACCACACAAAACACACAACAACACAACGCTACACAACACTACACACTACAACACAACAATACCACACACCAGCAAACAAAATCCGAACACCACAACCCTACATGGACACCTCACCGTGCAAATAATGGCCTCAGAAACACATCCAGACTTAACTCTGAAATTCTGACCGGAGAGGGGACATGATCCTGGTTCTGACCAGAGAGGGGACATGATCCTGGTTCTGACTAGAGAGGGGACATGATCCTGGTTCTGACTAGAGAGGGGACAGGATCCTGGTTCTGATCAGAGCCCCACACTCTCTCTCAGCTCTGCTCTCACTTCTAAAGACCCTCGGTCCTTTCTGAAGGGCCGGTTTAGATGCTTGCATTTTGTGAAAGCGTAATTATGGGATATTGTGCGTGGTGACTATGGCGATGGGCTCGGCTGTCCTCTCACATTAGGCAGACCTGGTGCAGCAACCATCTTTGGGGTTTGGTCTCCATGGGTTGGTTTCACAGAGTGGGTATGTGTGTGTATGTGCTTGCCGGTGTGTGTGAGAAAGAGAGAGATGTGGAAGAGGAGGGGTGTGATTGTGTTGTTGTGTCCTGTGATCTGGGTGAATTGAAGCTTTATCAAAGAGAGTTGTAGGATTTATGCCTGTAGAAACTCCCTCTTCTCAAAGCCTGTTTGTGTTTCTGCTGCTACCCCCCATTCATCAGGACTCATATTAGCATGTGGGAGCAGCAATGTTGCTAACCTCGGACCTGGTGCATTGTGGAAGTCTTGTTAGCACGATGGTACACACAGCCCCCCTATACATATTTACCTAACAATGCAGAACCATCCAGTTAGGGCATTCCAAGGGTTGGAAGAACTGGTGGGTGTAGTCTATCAGATCACCTGGCGATGGTGCTCTTTCCCCAAATGAACACTTGTCCAAACACTCAACTTAATGTAAACCAAAGTGTGTTTAGATGTGTATGTGTGTGTGTCCGTTGGGGGGTGGGGGGTGGTGGAGGGGAGCAACAAGAAAAGAACTTCCTAAATCTTTAATTACTTCCTAAATATTTCATTACTTCCCAAATCTGCTTGGTAGAAGGGGAAAAGGTTGTCATTCAGTATTTCTAAAAATAATGGCTCATCATTTTGTTTACCCTGAGTCTGAATGGAATAACCCTGATCCTATGTGATTTGTTTAACTACATGCTTTTCTGTTTCTCCCCATTGGCACTTATTTGCTTTTCACAATGTATGCTCATGTTTTGGCAATGTTTTTGGTGCTATCTCGTTGTTCATGATCATTGACCTATGCACTTTTTGTAAAGCTCTCTCTTGTAAGTCGCTTTGGATAAAAGCATCTGTTAAATGACTAAATGTGAATGTCATATGACCTTCTGACATCTTGAGCAGTTTACATTGAGGTTGTGTAGTGGGAGTGGATATAACTTTATGATCTTGACTTGATCTTCCTCCATTGCTTTCCTGTCAGCTTCATATTGACTAATCTCATAGCAGCCTTGAGAGTGGGGCTATATCAATACTTGGGAGTATATCAAAGTATTTGAGGCTGCCCATTTGGGGCCTGTTTGGCAGATATGATTGCGCTGGGTGACATAAATCAAGTGCACCCCTGGTGTGTCAGTGAGGCTGGTGTGTGGAGCTACAAAGACACCGCTGCTGAGCTGCTCTCTGTTTGCTCTGCAAGACAAACAGGCTGAGGCTCCAGGATGGCTGCACCCTACTCCCACGCTCAGGTGGACGGCCTGGTTCAGGAACAACCTGGGGCAGGACCTCGGGACTGCGTCTCCTTCGTCTCACCCCCCATCTCACGAGTCGTGCTCACCAGTTAGCCATGTGCAATTTGTGTTGTCATTGCAGCATCCTCTGCTCTCAACTGGCACTGAACCAGCCCAACCCTACTGTACCCCAGTCCAGCCCAGCCGCATTCTGCCCCAGCCTAGCCCAGCCAATTCTGGACAGCCAGACTGGTCCTCTGATGGACCACCTGGGCAGATGCCTCATGCCAACTTGTTGCTCTTTTTATATTCCACATGGACTGGAGGGCAGCCTGTTATATCTGACCCTCTGGACTTGTTCCCAGGGGCCACTTTACAGCGGCATGCCATGCTGAGCAGATGGAAATGTGACACGCAGCACACGGCCACACTCTCCCGCCAACTGACCCAGGGGTGAGACATTACACCCCCTCCCCGGAATCCTCCTATCCCCCGCCCCTCACACACACACACAGACACACACACACAAGTCCCCCGCCAACACTTGGACTTGAGCGCCAAAAGAGAGGGGGAAAACAGGCTAACAAGAGAGGCCTTGTGTCAGGCACATGTCAGGCGTGTGTGTGTGTATGTGTGTATGGACTCATGGAGGAGCTGGCTGAGAGTGATCTGGCAGGTGCTTCTTTTGTCTCGAGGACAGTAGCCCCCCAACAATAGTGCTGCCTGCCTGCCTGCCTGCCTGCCTGCCTGTCTGTCTGTCTGTCTGTCTGTCTGTCTGTCTGTCTGTCTGTCTGCCTGCCTGCCTGTCTGCATGCATGCCTGCCTGTCTCTCTCTCTCTGTCTGTCTGTCTGTCTTCAGTGCCTGCGTGCCTGCGTGCCTGCATGCCTCTCTGTCTCTCTGTCTCTCTGTCTCTCTCTGTCTGTCTGTCTGTCTGTCTGTCTGTCTGTCTGTCTGTCTGTCTGTCTGTCTGTCTGTCTGTCTGTCTCTCTCTCTCTCTCCCTCTCTCTCTCTCTCTCTCTCTCTCTCTCTCTCTCTCTCTCTCTCTCTCTCTCTCTCTCTCTCTCTCTCTCTCTCTCTGTCTGTCTGTTGTCATGGGTGAAGCATCCTGTCAGGGCAGAGACAGTGTGAGCAGTGTAATTACAGTCTCATAACTCACACAGAGAACTTTGATTCTCCCATGCAGCCAGGATCAGGATAAAAACAATACAAGTTTAATATAATTATGGCTTTGGAGAGTGTTCTGTCTAAACATCAGAGTATTTACCGCCAGGAATAGCTGTGGGCTTTGTGTGCTGTGTGTGTAGTCGCAAGGACTGGAGCACCTTACACACACCCAGACATGTAACTACCTGAGGAGTCTGCCCTTAGAGAGGCATTTCTTAAGACAGAGGTGTGCAATATTCTAGGGTTAAGGTCAGCGTTCTGACTCATGTTTCTGTCTTTTCTCTCATTGCTTTCTGCATCATGAACCATGCCTTTGCCACTTCTACTTCCTAACAGTAGTACATCTCACCGCACACCCCTCTATATCCCACAAAACTCTGCCGGCACTGAGGGGAACAGACATGCATTAGCATATCCTTGACCTCGATGCGAAGGCTTCCCTTGCATGTGCTTGCGTGTTTTTTGTGCACAAGTGTGTATGCGCGTGCTCGCCTGTGTAACAATTAATGTGCGCTTTGTGTGTGTCTACATCTGAATGTGTATGCGAGTGTGTGCATGTGTGCGTCTTCTTACATGGAGTGTGCGCATGAATGGGACAGCAGCATCATGTTTTCCTTTAGACACAAGCTGGGATCCTCAACTTTTGTTTGTCTAACGAAGTCTAATTAGACATAGTTTGTGGTCAACCATGTGGAACAGCAACTCGCAGGCCTTGTTGAACCTGACCCTCAGCTTGTTTCTGCCAGGGGACAGAAGGTGGTGGGATGGGAGGTCAGTCAGCTGCACCATCCTCTTTGTCCTGAGTTAGTCTGGTCTGGGCCCTGGCTGTCCTGCGAGGGCGGAGGACAAGCGGGCGAAGGGGCGCTAACAAACAACAACATACACAAGAAAACATGTCGAGTAATTGAGTGGAGGGAGCTGAGAGGATAGACGAAACACACAACCGCACGTACACCTTCTGTTAAGTTAACTGTTACGTAACATGATGTGAGGACAGATCAAAACTGTACTTCAAATCGTGATGTTCAAACTCAGGGGAGTTCATGGGGGCCTGCAGGGTGGGGGGCAAAAAATTACCCTACAGATTTCTGAACATGAGGTCCAGGGAACCCCCCCCCCCCCCAAAGGGTGCTGCTGGGAAACCCCCTGGCAGCAGAGGGTCCAGGTGCAGTGTGTGTGTCCGTAATGAGAGGCACACTCTGGACGCACGTCAGAAAACACCAATGAGTTGTTAGGATTAACAGAACGGATGAATCAGCAACTCAATTAAGACCGGTAACAGGGTGTGTGTGTGTGTCTGTGTTTGTTTGTATGTCTGTGTGTGTGTTTGTGTTTGTGTGTGGGTTGAGGCAAATGCTTGATTATAAAGAGATTACACAGGCTGAGTGAACTGTCCCATGGATGCTTTGTTTATAGTTAGGTTTTCAAGCTGGCACAGGTTAGAGTTACAGTTAGGGTTAGACAAGGGGAACATAAGCTTTAGATTTAGCTGGGGAAATATTTACTGAGGTTATGATAATGCCAATGATGATGAAGACGACATGGGTTAGGATAACGATGATGATGATGACAATCAATCCACAGAGAGGGATGTCTGAGTAAAATCAGTGGGGAATACTCGAGGATAATGTAAAGATGATGTACACGCACACACATACACAGTCTGTCCCTTTCCCCGTCCAGGATCTATTCAGTGGGATGGCGGGACCCTTCTCATCCCGTTGACAGCTCTGTCCTGTGGGCTGCAGCCGGGGGCCGCTCTCCAGACCCTGTCATTGTTCTGTCATATCTGCTGAGGCCTCCAACTGTCCAGCAGCATATGACTGGCACACACTCCTCTATCAATAGAGGCATCTGCACACTCACGCACACACACACACACACACACACACGTGTTACACACACTCTCTCTGTCTCACACATACACACTTACTCTCTCTCTCTCACACACACACACACACAGACACACACACACAGACACACACACACAGACACACACTTGTTGTCTGATGAATGGATGCCTAATATTGACGCTCCCTGCAGGGGTTGAGAGTGGACGCAGGCCCTCCCTGTATGACGGCACACAAACACGACTCTGACAACACCATGCGTAGAAACGTGTGTGTGTGTGTGATGAGTCCACCCATACGCGATGAGCAGCGCCTGGTTAGTGTGGCCAGTGGAGCAGCAGTAACACGCTGTAACGCGCGCCTGGACATCGTCATGGCAGCTGGTATTGTGTCGGGAAGCGAGAAACCTCCTCCCACCTATTGTCCAGTCTGCCAAGCCACGGGTGACGCCAGCGGGAGGGGGCCGCCAGTATGCGTGTGTGTGTGTGTGTGTGTGTGCGTGTGTGCGTGAGTGTGTGTGTGTCTATGTGTCTGTGTGTGGGTCTCTGAGCATGCAGATGTCACTGGTAGTGGCCGTTTGTGGTGTGTGTGTGTGTGTGTGTGTGCCAGTCACTACCCGGAGGGGGCATGGGGGGGTGAGTTGGGGGTATAATATGATCAGATCATATCTTATTCATGGACATAATAGTTATCATGGGATGGGAATTTGTAGGCGTCAAGTCGGAGTGAAAGAGCCTCCAGGACAGACAGATGCTCCGACGATACAGTATGATGGGCTTCAAGCCGCCATTGTCCAGTGTGACTCATACACAAAAGCAATGACAGTTCCTGAGCAGATGTGAACCAGGGGAGGGACTCCAGAATGGGGAACTCAGCAAGGATGTTACATAAGTCTGCAGAAGTTCCACATAGCTGCGCTGTGGTCGGGGTCCCCCCTGAGCGGTTCTCTGAATGAAGAACCAACAGGTGTTCTGTTGCGTTAACCCCCCCCCCCCCCACCCCCACCCCATAAAAACTTGTTTGAAGAGCATGTTAATGGATGCCCGGTGGGTAATACCGTTGTAACAGAGAGAGGGACTTCCTCCTTTTAGACACTGGCCACCTGCACTGGTTTAGGGAACCACATCTAGCTGAGCAGCCTGCCAGGTGAGACAGGACAGGCCTGCATGTTAGACTGGGAGGGCCAGGGAAAGGTCAGTCCCATTTTGGGTTGGTCTCATACAGTACTAGGGTTAGTGTTAGGGCCAGTCTAGCACTGAACTAGGCCTGTACTCCATTAGACATTGCTAGAGTGTTGTTTTTCACAGGATGTTATCAGAGAATGTCCTCTGGGATGCTTACAAAGTGTAGTTTGATGTTCCGGTTGGTGCTAAGTGGTGAGATATGTGTACAATGACAATTTAATCTGTCCAGTTGAGTGACAAGGTCATGAGGATTTGAGGTGTGCTGCACACACTGAGGGTAATGAACTCATGAAGCAGAGCCTTTGGCTGCTGTTCACTTTACTGGCTGTGACATAAAGGAAAGTGTGAGTGTGTCTGTCTGTGTGTTTGACCATGTGTGAGTCACACTGTCAAACATAACAACCTGAATCACCAGTTTTATACTTTCCAGGTCAACAGTTTCTGAAGGTCAGGCTTGGTTCTGGAACTAACCATGCCCGTCAAGGACAGTTCTAGATCAAACCTTGCCAGCGAAGGATAGTTCCAATACTACGTCTACTTCTGTTCAGTTCTAGAAATTTCCCAGCTCCTGTAAAACAGTCCTAGAACTTACCCTGTCTCTGAAGGACAGTTCCAGAACTAACCCTACTCCTGACTGACAGTTCTAGAATCAATCTCAAAGAGGGTATGTACAAGGTTAGGGTTATGAGCCAGCATTGTGTTCAAAGTCCGACAGCAGCCAACACCTTTCACCATCAAGTTTATTGATCGTTTACAGCATCATATCTCAACATCAAAGTGTCTCAACACCCGTTTGCGGCGGATAAAAGAGTTTCTTTCACTTTCATTGTTAATCACGCAGGTCAGCATGTTCCGACTGAGTGGTCGAGAATCGGACAGAGAGCTTCAGCTTCAGAGCCAACAGGTCAGAAACCTGTGTAGGTCTCTCTAGTGTATGTCTCTCTTCAGTGTATAACTCTCTCTAGTGTGTGTCTGTCTAAAGTGAGATCCATCTGCCCTCTCATGCATGGTCAGCTCCCACCACTGATTGACCGATCACATGCAGCGGAACCTCATGAACAGTCTCCATTCAGCTATTCATTTGGAATGAATGAATGACCAGAATGAGAGTAATTTTAATGACAGTTTCTTAGATTGCCACAAAGCTTTGATGTGTATTTTATCTGTTACATGTGATTGGTTATAAACTTTTATAGTACTGTAAAAGAGTGTTACATTGTAGAAGCTGATAGCTTCAATAAACAGTTTGGAGCACGGAAGAAAACACTTTCTTGAGCCCTTAATACTCTGACTGATGATCCTTTGGAGACTTCATGAATCAGCAGAACATTGTTATATTGTACACACACACACACATACATCAGTACACACACACGTACATCAGTACCAAGGCCGTAGCCATGGAGTCAACATTGGGGGGGACAAATATTTTTTTTTACATGATAATTCCGGACAGCGTGCGTGGTTGCCTGTCGTAGCGTAGCACATTTATATTTCTATATCAAAATATTGGGGGGGACATTTTGACCAGATTTGAATATTGGAGGGGATGTGTCCCCCCCAATATGTATTATAATTACGTCCTTGATCAGTACACACACACTTACATCAGTACACACACACTTACATCAGTACACACACACACACTCAAAGTAAGGATCCGGCTCAGGAGTGGGCGTCTGAAGACCATACTCAGTCACAAGGACATTTTCATTTTACTGTAAAAAGAAACTATTGTCTGTTACCATGTGCAGACTGTCTGACTGTGTATGTGTGTGTGTTCGTGTTCGTTTGGTGCAGCTGGCCTCAGCGCCTGCCTGATAACGCCTGTCTTTCATCCTCCCACGCAGTAGTGATACCACGGCCCTGCACTCTGGTCAGACGCACACAAACAGACACACACAGCATAACCAGCTCAGCTTTCCACCTCTCATGGACCTACAGTAGTGAGGGAAGTTTTATCAATGACCTCTGCTGTGATCAAAACTTGCACCATTTGATTGATAACACAGATAAGGACAGCCAGCTGACCAGGGACAAAGTCTGCCCTGGTACAGCGAGGCTGTGCTGTGCTGCAGTGTACCCTGAACAGTCCTGGGTGTCTGCAGGTGTTTAGTGTCCGTCAGGGGGACAACAGCAAAAAGACTGAATAGCCAGACAGGCTGGGTGGGCTGTAGATGGAGACAGGCAGCTACCCCCAACTACACAGCAGACACACACACACACATAGAGACTTACACACAGAGCCACATGCACACACTCACACACACAGGAGGGGGAAGATCAAGGCTAACCGTGGCCATAGCAGAGGTCAAGCCTCAGACAGCCCACTCGCCTAGCAACCAGGCCAGGAATGTTCTCACAGGCCTCTGTGGGGAAGTGGTGAGCCCTACACAATCACCTCAGAGTTCATATTGGCCTTCCAGGTCAGAGGTTAAATGCTGCCAGGTCAGGGAGGAGGAGGGGAATGAGACGAGGTGTGGCAGGTCCTTTAGAGGAGACCGAGAGAGAGGAGGTGGTCTTGGTTCTATAGAAGAGAGCGAGGGAGGAGATAGAAGGTTGCCATTGTATGTGTGTTCAAAATGTTGGTTATAGTGTCTGTTGACACATCTTTCTGTAAAGGTTTACCAATGAAAAAACTGTTTCCTATTTGATCAACTGCCTACAGTTCTGTATAAGCTTATTTGAGAGGGTGTGTAGGGGACCAGGTGTATCATGTTACATTGTCCACAAAACGGGAAACTGCTCCCCCACCACCCTCTTCCTCTGACATCAGGTTACACTGGGGGTTAGGAATGTATGAATGACACACACACACACATACATACACACACAGTTTGAAGGGGCCGAACACCTTCATTCATAAAATCTAGGAGATAAGTCACCCAAGCTGAAGTGCAAACAAGGGTGTGTGTATATGTGTGTGTGTATGTATGGGTGTGTGTGCGTGTGTGTGTCTGTGTGTGTTTGGGAGGGGCCAGGGGGTTGCAGGGTTGTAGGTAGAAGCAGTATTGACTTGTCATTGAGAACCTGTTAGGGCTCACCTACAGGATGTAAATAGAAGATATCTCTGTAGGTGTTCCCTCAGAGCTGCCTGGAGCAAGACCATTATAATTGTGTTCCGGTTCAAACAATCAAGCTATCAGAATTGAATGGAGTTGAAAACTGTAAAGTAATTTTGATTAAGTTGAGTTTAATGGCATTGGACACATAGAGTGAGCTTTTAATGTGTGAGGAGACAGCCACTGAATGAACTAGAGCTCCTACACTAAGTCTACTGCCTCAAGGGTCCATCCCTGAAATTCCTGACTTTAGTAGACTAAGAATGTTAATTAAATTGTCCACAGTTCTTTACGTTCATCCGGGTTGCAATGTGCCCGGGGAGAACATGCAAACTACACAGAGAAACGGAGATAGCACACCTGAGCACTGAATAGTTCCCCATGAAGGAATCACACTCAAGACTACTCCTTCTTGCTACGCCTTGCCATGCCACCTTACCAGCTTGCATGCTTGCTTGCTAGTTGGTATATTCGCTTTGCAGTTTATGCTTTCTGGTTGAGACGTATTTCAGCTTATGTGCCAATTGCTTGGGCAGAGAACAATGATCTGTGTCTGTCTCTAGCCTGTTGGAATGTTTGAGTTTTAACAAGCGCTGTCCTTCCAGACATGCAGGTCTGCAGGTGGACAAACCTCAAAGTTACAGATCCTGTCATTCAAGTTGCCCCGGACTGTGACCCTTGTCCTGCCCCAGACGGACTCGAGGGGGGTGGGGTGGGATGTATGTAGACGAACAGGTGATGAGGTTTAGTGATTAGCCATCGTGAGAATTGTGGAGGCGTCAGGAAACGGCCGGATGAAAGGAATACGAAAGTGAAAATGTGAACTAGAACTAGTTGGAATATTAACTAGCAAGGTCAAGGTTTTACCGGCTAGAGCGCTTCATAGTCTCTCTTTTCGTTACATTCTGACTCACACATATCTGGAATGCAAGGTTCAGCAAACACTAATCTGGAGAATAAAATAAGTTATTTATTGAAAACCCCAATAACAAGTAAATGCATGTGATGGAGAGAGGGTATGAAGGGATGAAGAGAGAGAGGCTGATCCAGGTTCCTCTGGGGTGTCCTTGATTATGTCCACCTGCTGCAGTACTGCAGATCCACCTCTAGGTGGCACTTGCTCTCATTCATTCCTTATGCCATGCTTTGAGTACAGTGAACTCACTTCTGTGATAAAAAGAGACAACAAAAACTTGTAAAACGTCATCTTTTGCTAACTGAACATGTACATGTATTGTCTAAGATGGCGTCACTGAAAACACAACGTATGACACGCACCTGTCCGACATTAGCGAAAGATCTGGACATTTCAACCAGACACTAGTCCTCAAATTTCACTAAGAATATGAAAAGGAGATCTACTCAGCCCTAAACAAATGAAGGAATTTAGTTTTTATGAACTCAAAGCTCTCAGGGAATCCAACGTTTGGCTCTTCATATAAATAGACTTTACGCCAGCGATACGTTAAGCAAAGTCAAAGCCGATGGAATTCCAGGCATTGATCTTTCATCAGGAAGGAATATCTGCCTTGGAATTCTGCTGCTACTGCTGGCCCCAACCCTCCACTGCCCCTGTTACCTTTGCTCCCCCCCCCAAACCCACCTCTGTCCATCCCTCCACCACAGCAGGTCTAATCTTCTCTCAGCCTTTCCATCCTGCTCCTCTTTTTGTTCTGTTCAAGTCATCTGTGTTGTTGAACCTCCACCCTGAAAACGCAGCTGCTGCGGGCTGTGTGTTCTCTATCTGATCGGGACTGAGGGACTGTGTGTGTGGGGGGGAGGGGGGGGATGTTTGTACCTAGACACCTTTTGTCTTTGTCTGTCTGTGTGCTCTGGGACGAGGATCCTGAAGGGGTAGATCAATATCAAAAGGGTTTTGCTGGAAGGTGTGCCAAAGAAGTGGCTGGAGGATGTTGACACACATGGGAGTCTACAGCTCCTGTGAGAGAGTGAGGAAGGATGCTGCTGTCGTTCATCAATATGATCTCATTTGTTTACTACTCCTCGGAACAGATTCGTTTCCACACGCTCAACTGTCTTGTCTATCTAAACTGCCATGAACTTTCTAAAACAAACTTTGTTGACGGACTGGTGAAATCCCAACTAACAACAACAATATCTACCCCCCCCATCCCTCCTCCCACTCAGATTTCCACAGCACTGGTATGGCTGGTTTTCTCTACTGTGTTGTTCTTCTCTACCTTACAGTAATACAGCTCTGACTCTGTTCAACTGTCTGTGGGAGGAAGTGGAGGGACCGGAAGAGGAGAAAGGAAGAGTTGTAGAAGGAGAAAGGCAGACAAGTGAGGGAAAAGTGGAGAGAAGGACAGCATGTCTTTGTAATCATTCCACACACAATTGTTCTAGTTGCTAAGCCTCCACCCACATCAACCCTATAGATTCCTTCCCCCCATGACAGGCAAGGGAGAAAAAGGGGGGATGATAAAAAGAGAACGGGAAAAGGAAGGGAGAGAAACAGAGAGAGAGAGAGAGAGAAACAGAGAGAGAGAGAGAGAGAGAAACAGAGAGAGAGAGAGAGAGAGAGAGAGAGAGAGAGAGAGAGAGAGAGAGAGAGAGAGAGAAAAAAAGAGAAAAGAGAAGAGAAGAGAAGAAGAAAGTGAGGGAAGGAAGGAAGGAAGGAGAGAGGGAAAAGAGAAAGTGAGGGGGTGGAAGGGTGGATGTTTTAGGGATATGGGCTTCATTACATAAGCAGGCTAGACAGTGTTGGGGGGCAGGAGGGGGCAGGCGAGCAGGGGGGCTGGGAAGGGGCTCCTGTTACCCCTAAAATTCACCAGAGGGATTTTGATGTCTGAAAGCTGACCTTGTATATGTGTGAGAGAAAGAGATTGAGCGCACAGGAGAGAAATAGAAGACAGAAAAAGAGAAAATAAGAAAGATAATTTATTTTGAGAAAAGCAGTGACACAAGGATAGGCAAAAGAGAGAGACTAAGAAACAGAAAGATGGACGGAGAGGGAGAGACTAAGGTGAGAGAGAGAGAGAGAGAGAGAGAGAGAGAGAGAGAGAGAGAGAGAGAGAGAGAGAGAGAGAGAGAGAGACTAAGGTGGGAGAGAGAGAGAGAAACTAAGGTGGGAGAGAGAGAGAGAGAGAGAGAGAGAGAGAGAGAGAGAGAGGGGAGAGAGAGAGAGAGAGAGAGAGAGAGAGAGAGAGAGAGAGACTAAGGTGGGAGAGAGTCCTTGCATCCCCCATGCCCCCAGTGGAGGTGGACGGAGGGAAATCTAATTTGGGAGCTGGGGTCCCACACGCCCCCAGTCTGGCTCCTGCCGGGTCTCTGAGGTGTGGAACAGGTCGCCATGGCGCCTTGTCTGTAGGTAGCCCAGGGATTAAACATCAAAGCTCCACAGGTCTGGAGGGTGGCTGGGTCCTCTCATGCAGGAGTGTGGGTGGCCTCAGTGCAGGAGCAGACCTGGGCCTGCAGACCTGGGCCTGGGAGAGTCAGACATCAAATGACCATTTCCATTGCTTCAATTTGTAATGATCATTAGGATGAAAAATGTATATGTACAGTAGGGTCCAAGAGTCTGAGACCACGTGGAACATTTCATGGTCTCAAGATGCTATGTCATACATTGTCAGATCCTGCTGGGATAACATGGGTCGTCAGGTTTTACCCACACTGGTGGAGTCGGTGCAAACTGTCATTAAATCAAAAGGGGAGCATACCAAATACTAAGATGTTTTTACATTCATGTACGTTTCTTATATTTCTTATATCTACATACAGTTTTAACTTTTCTCTTTTCTGTTAAGAGGACAGAATTTGTGATTAATATATTTCTCTAAAGTACATTCTAAACAAATGCAAAATAGAAATACCTTGACTAGTGGTTTCAGACTTTGGACCATACTGTAGGCTATATGTATTTTATTTGTTTAGTGTTTTTCTGCTGAGTTTGTTTGTTGCTTAGTTACTCTGTGAGTTTGTCAGTTGAATGGCCAGTGTGGCCTTAACCACACACATTTACTTCCTCATTCCAGAGAATGCTTTCTCACAATGGTAGCAATGTGTGGGAGAGTTTCTTTGAGGTTTTTGTGAATGAGTGAGACACTGAAGAATCAGGAACTATTGCTGATTGGTTAGAAAAAGTTGAAGTTCCACCTGATTGGCTGTGAGGAGTCTGTGGATTAACTCAGAGATTGGCTGAACTGAGGAGATCAATGAGCAACTTAGGTGCAGCTGAGAAGCTGTTGCTGTGCAAGTTAGGTGGTTTGACTGAATAGATTCTACTCTATTCTATTCTATTTTATTCAACTCTTCCATGCTCTACTCTTCTCCACTCTACTCTACACTAGACTCTACTCTATTTGAAGTAAACTACATATCAACTTGATTTCAAGAACAACTTTAACTCCAGCCTATATAATTCACACACAGAGACACACCGGGGGACTGGAGGAGCCAGCTGTACCTAGGAGAGTGTCAGTGACTGTACACAGGGGAGATGGGGGCTTCATTGATGAGCTATGAAGCAGATAAGGCTGTGTCCCTCCCCACCCCCACCATGAGGCCTACACCCCTGCTGCTCCACCCTGTCCCCCACCCTCCAACTCCTCTCTGCTCCTCACCCACCCTGCTGATAGCACTATCAGCCAGTCAGAAGGTGGAGAGAGGGAGGGGTGGAGGGGTTGGGGGGAGTAGTGTGCTGTCTGTCCTCCCGGCTCCAGACGGAGTGACAGATGCTGGAGGGACAGGAGAGATGAATTTCACAGAGCTGACCAAGCCTTCTCTGCCCATCTTGCTGATCGAATATCAAACGCTCCAAATCTAGCAGACCTCTAAAAGCTGCTGAACTAAGGAGCTGGGAGATTAGATGACTGGAGGACTGGGACTCTTGGTGACTGGGGGCCTGGGGGCCTCAAAGAGGAAGTAGAATGTCACCACATCCTATAAGGACACAGGAAAAGGAAGTTTGGAACTTTCAACCATAGCACAATAATAGACAGATAGTCTCTCAGAAAGCAGACAGCTGCAGAGGAGAGGGCCTGTGTATGTGTGTTCGGTGTGTGTGTGTGTTCTGTGTTCTGTGTTCCGGCCTTCCCAGTAATATCTGATCTCATGTCAAACTCACTTGGCATCGAGGCACAGATCCACCCTGAACTCTGGTTCTCCAGCGCGTCAGAAGGAAGCCACCGGGTGCTGACGGTCAGTTTCGAAAGACCACGTCGACTTCTGCTGAAGAGGTCATGTACCAAGCATGTGGACAGCAAGCACGAGAAAAACACACATTCCTGGAGTAGTTCCCTAGAGAGTGACCGTTCCTTTTGATTACAGCCATTCACATTTGTCTTCAGAGATTTCCGAATGACGAAACGTTAATAGCTGAGACGTCCTCAGACAGAGCTGGAACGACAGGTATTCCATGATCGTGTGTGTCTCTCCAAAAGCATGTTAGAAGACTGAGAGGGAAGTAGGAGATGGAGTAGGCAGTAGGAGGTAGGAGACTGAGAAGGAAGTAGGAGATAGAGAAGGGAGTAGGAGACTAAGTTAGGCAACAGGAGACGTTCCTGAGTGAGGAGTGTCTGGAGAGATGCATTGTGTGAGGATCCAGGGCAGGTCCGGATAAACGCTTCTGAACATGTCTAAACTGACGCCTTGCTCAAGCAGCAACCTTTGAAAAGGACAAGATCATCTTGGGAAAACTGTGACCTACCTGGTGAGATGCTCACCAGTAAAAGCATGGAGGGAGAGAGGGGATGACAAGCAGGAACTGGCCTGGGCCAGAATCACACCCAGGCTCCCGCGGTAAGGTCACAGCCCACGTGTAACGCACCCTTTCCAGTGATCCAGCTCAAAGTTATATCTGATGTTAGTACTCTCCACCGCTGTGTGTCTAGCTTCCTGGATATCTAATCTCAGCTATCTCTGGGGTTTTCCATGAGAAACTGTAACTGCACACAGACAAGCAGGGGTTGCCATGCAAATTGTATGCAAATCATACAAATATATGCAAATATATGGAAACCCTGTCTGCCAAGGATCACTTGGAAGAGGCCTCGGGGGCCGTGTGGTGTAATTTAGGAAATTATTGAGAAAGTGAATATTTCACTTTCTTACTTTCCCTCTATCTTCTTCCTCCATGTGAACTCTCTCTCACCCTCCCACTCTAACTCATCCTCCACAGTGTAATTGTGTACGAGAGGTGCAGAAATAGCTGTGTGGTCACCGACCCTGTGGTTCAGCTGATGTCGGATTGGTGGAGTGAATGTTCTGCGGAATGTGAGATGATGAGGAGGGGACGCACCCTGTTACCGTGAGCAACCATGATGAAGACCTTACCCCCACTGAGGGGAACCACCCAGGGCTAAAACACACAAAACGGTACGCACAAACACACACACAAAAAAGTACGCACAAACACACGCACAAACCAGTATGCACAAACACACACACAAAACAGTATGCACAAACACAAACACACAAACAATCAGTTCAATCCCACTTATCAGACCATTTGTTTAGAGTTACCCCAAATAAACAACAGGTTAATAACCATCTTCTCAGGAACAAGGGAAGAACAGGGTGGAATGGGGAGATTTGAACGAGCATGAAGAGGCAGTATGCAAATATACTGTTGACATTCCACTGAGAGGTGGGAATGGTGCCCCTGGTGCCACTGTAGATAAGGGGTTAGTGAAGTCTGGAGGAGTCTGTATAGATGTGTAGTCCAGTCTACAAGCATGATGTGAGCTGCAATTCTAACTGAGGTCATTGTTAAATCGGCTTCTGATTGGCTCTCTGGCTGAGGAAAAACCAAACACAGTAGCCCCCATTTTCCAATTCTTTTTTTCTCTCTCTTTCTCTCTATCTCTCTGTCCCTCTCTTTCCCTCTCTCTCTGTATCTCTCCGTATATTTGTTCTCTCTCTGTTTCTATATCTTTCTTTCTCTTTCTTTCTCTTTCTCTATCTTTCTCTTTCATCCACCCCCTCCTCATGGTAAATACTTGTAATACCTTGACTGCTTGGGTTATAAGTCATCTGTGCTGTGGAGCCATCAGTAAATACCTCACCTGCACAGACATGCTGACACACCCGCTAAGGAGGACGCAGTAGAGAGATGGATGGATAGTAATAACAGGTAGAGAGATCAAGAGATAGAGTGAGGCTATCCTGAGGAGATGAGGGGAGAGAAGGGAAGATAGGAAAGAAGAGGATAAAAAAGGAGATTAGAGGAGAGGAGAGGAAGGGGGAGGGGGAGGTGATTAATTCCTCTTCTGTGGCGGGACTAGTGGACAAAAAGTGGGGAGGTGGGCGGGGTTGAGAGCAGCCCCCTCAGCTGTTAGCCAATAGTGCGGCAGCAGGCGAGTGGGCAGCCGTGCGTCGGGCAGAGATGGATGTGTGAGTGTGGCTCGCGCCCGGGCACGCCACCACGGCAGACAGTCCCCCTCCACATCCTGGGGCTTTGTGTCCCTGAGGACTGGCGGAGGGGGGGGGGGGGGGTCTGCTCTAAGGGTGAGGGAGGGGTGAGGGAGGGGTGAGGGGGCACCCGACCCGGAACATTAGCATGTCGGAGCGGCCCCTGAGAGAGCCTCTGCCATCTGCTGCTGTGATTCAGATGCCGCATGCCAGAGCGTGTGTGTGTGTGTGTGTGTTTCATGCCACAGCAGCCTCCCAGCAGCGCCCGCATCATGCCAGGGCCTCCGAGACAAAGACACTGACACAAGCTGCACCGGAATGTTCCTAGAAAGGGGCTCCCTCTTTTCTCTCCTCTCGCTCTCTCCCTCGCTCTACTTTTGTCTCCTCAGCTCCCCCACGAGCTAACTGTTCTCACCCACCAAGTAGAGGAGGTGACACCAGTGAGGGAGGCCTCTCTCTCTCCCCCTTCTCTCTTTCTTGAACTATTTCAATAGCCTTGATCCCCCCCACCTTCTCCTCAGCAGGTTCTGTTTCTGATTCGTCTGTCAGCTAAGTGGATTCTTTAGTCAGTCAGCCACATCAGGCCTGTTTCCCCTCCTCCATTCCTTACTATATAAAAGATAAAATGAATATTATTTTCAAGCCTTATGTTTGTGTCTCTCTGAACGCAAAGATTGAGAATGATATTCGATTTGCTTTTTCCTCTGTGGTGACACACTCTGAAGCAAACATGAACTGAGAAAGAGACTCTGGACACCATGGAAAGACAAATCATCTCCAAGTCTGCTGCACTGTGCAGACATCAGGATCAACCACTGTGGAAGAAATTGGATTTCCTGTTTGCTTATGTTTATCACAACCCGTAGATCAGCTATTACACTATCATCAATTGATGTAGTCTGTTTTATTATCCATTCATATATATGTGTTCCAACTGTAACATACTGTGTTCTATGATGTCCACCTAGATTGCTGGAGCTTCAAACAATATAGCATTATAATACAAGAACTGGGAAAGACCAAGCTGACCCATGTCTGTCATTGAGGAGGCTGAGAGGCTGGGAGGCTGAGAGGGTAGGTGGGGCATATCCTCACACAACACACTGGGAGCTACTCTCCTAGCCCAGCAAATCACACACACACGCACACACACACACACACACACATTCAGATAGGTCCAGAGTGGCTCTTCCTTCCAGTCTGACCTCAGGTCTAACAGACAATAGAGTTATATTTAACACACCTTCCTTCCCTTTAAACACACACACACACACTGAAACACACAGACAGACACAC
This sequence comes from Hypomesus transpacificus, assembly GCF_021917145.1. Taxonomy (NCBI): domain Eukaryota; kingdom Metazoa; phylum Chordata; class Actinopteri; order Osmeriformes; family Osmeridae; genus Hypomesus; species Hypomesus transpacificus. The sequence continues at coordinate 7,336,276 of NC_061078.1, read as the reverse complement.
ACATGCCAGGTTGATGGGATTGGCGTGGGTGTAGTATGGAATGAGGAAAGTACAGAAAAAAAATACCTGTATGTTGAGAGAAGGCAGGTGAGCACTGGAAAGAGAGAGAGGGTGTGTAATAGAAAAAGAAAGAGAGAGAGGGTGTAAGAGAGAGAGAGAGAGAGAGAGAGAGAGAGAGAGAGAGAGAGAGAGGGTGAGAGAGAGGGTGAGAGAGAGGGTGAGAGAGAGGGTGAGAGAGAGGGTGAGAGAGAGAGGGTGAGAGAGAGAGAGAGAGAGAGAGAGAGAGAGAGAGAGAGGGGTGAGAGAGAGAGAGAGAGAGAGAGAGAGAGAGAGAGAGAGAGAGAGAGAGAGAGAGAGAGATAGAGAGAGAGAGAGAGAGAGAGAGAGAGAGAGAGAGAGAGAGGAGAGAGAGAGAGAGAGAGAGAGAGAGAGAGAGAGAGAGAGAGAGAAGCAGGAAGGGACTCCCTACACCCCCTCACTAACAGGTTGAGCTAGCCTTTGTAACACAAACCCGGATGGACACACAACAGACACAAAAACCTACACACCTGCACACACACAAACACACACACCACATAGATATACAACTAAGCACAAACAAGGACATGCTCACAGTCTAACTCTGAAGCTTCATGTGTGACGTAGAAATCTGATCTCTGCAGCTGTTCTCTCTGGTCAAAACATTAAGTGTTCAGGGCTGACTCATCTGCACAGTCATACTGATACTGTTTCCCTGGAATCCACAGGTCAGTAACCACTGCAAGGGTAAATATACCATGACCAGAACCAGTCCAACAAACACCCTTATTGACATCATGTTCATAATCTGGGCATCAGCATAGCCGGGTAGGATGATGTTGAGCACACACACACTGGATCACACACACAAGTGTGTGTCAGCAGATCTCAGATTCACAGACGCTAAGTCATTGTGTGTCACTCAGGATTGACGCCGTTCCACTTAGGTAGTTCAGGCCCGAAGAAACTCAATGTGTGTGTGTGTGTCATAGTGTGTGTATCTATGTGTGTGCTCCGATGGGTGTTTGGGGACGTATGTATGTCTGTACCAAGGTGCCTATGTGCCATTGTGTTTGTCTACTTGTGTGTGTGTGTGTGTGTGCATGTCTCTTGAGTTAGAGGAATGTGCATATCCATTTGAGGGGGGTCCCTGTTCATACATCCTCCCAAATGGCAGCTCATGGTGGTGAAGGTCACTGGTGCTGAGTAGGAGGGCCCAAGCTCCAGACAGACAGACAGGCAGACAGACAGACAGACAGGCCTGTCAGAAACAGAGCTGGAACGTGTTTGGAGTAGAGAGGCTCTGGGGTTGGAGAGGGAGGGGGTTGGAGTGGGGATGAGGTTAGGGTGGAGGGCATTTCCACTTGTGGAGCTGAGACAAATAAACTTCCCCAGAACTAATATTTGACCAGTGAGGCTTAGCTGCTGTGTTGGTGCCCTGCCTGCATCTAATTATTTGATTGGATCAAAATCTTCAAAGCTGCCCTTGCTGAAGATTCCCCGATGGAGGAGTCCCTCCAGGGTCTGACAAGGCACCACACTGGTGTGAGCCAGGACCAGGACAAACACCAGGACCAGGACAAACACCAGGACCAGGACAAACACCAGGACCAGGACCAGCACCAGGGACAGCACCAGGACAAACACCAGGACCAGGACAAACACCAGGACCAGGACAAACACCAGGACCAGGACCAGCACCAGGACCAGCACCAGGACAAACACCAGGACCAGGACAAAACACCAGGACCAGCACCAGCACCAGCACCAGGACCAGCACCGGCAACTCAACCAGCACCAGCACTAGGACCAAGGACCAGAATCATCAACACTAGCATACACCATATAGAATGATATTCCTCCTGTTTCATACAGAACATCAAAGCAACTCTACAATTCGAACCCCCCTCCATTATTTGAAGTAGGTGTCACTTGATAGGATTTTACCCTTTGGTGGTGGTGGTGGTGGTGGGGGGGGGGGGGGGGGGGGCGGTGGGGGGGCGTGCGTGGGGGTTGAATTAAGTTTGTGAGCTTACTCAGTCCTGCATGGATGAGTGAGAAGGGGCAGAGAAGGAGGAAGAGGACCTGGGGTCCATTCAGCAGATCACTGGGTTGCCAAGGATTTGACTGTTTAATCTACTCAGCAGGTGTGTGTGTGTGAATAGAGTAGAATAGAATAGAGACAGGTCGACGATAGTTAGAAATCTGCAGATGTAGAACAGAGCCAGGCGTGTGGTCATGATTGCATCCAGGGCTGCCTCCCCTACTCCTTCACAGTCACAGCATTCAGAGCACTATGCCGAGGCATGTGTGTGTGATTTGGTCCTGGCCCGCCCCAGCAGACCACTAAGCCAGCCCTGTGCGAGAGAGGGGCGCCCCTGGGGGGGGGGGGGGGGGGGGGGGTAGCGGTTGAATGCGGGGACAGCCGTACCTCCAGGGCTTTCATCAACATACCCTCCACCCCCCTCCACCTCCCAACTTCCAAAATAAAGCCCTGGGCCACATCTGAGGAGGACTGCCCACTCTGTCGACCGAAGAAAGAAACCGTTTGGCTTCTCTTGCTCTCTCTCTCTTCCCATCAGCGCTTCTCTCTTCCCCTTAGCGCTTCTCTCTTTCCCCACCCTCCCTCCTTCCCTCCACCCCCTACCCTATCCTTCCCCTCCTTTTTCCATCCATTTTCCACCTTCTGCATCTCTCTTCATCCTGTTCCTCCCTCTTTTGCTAAACTGCCCATAAACAATTCTGTATGGCTTGCTGTGGTGGAGGAGGCCTTTCATAATCAAACTTCCTGGTAAGAGTAAAGAGTATGCCTGAAACCTTCAAACTCACAGACCCTAGTCATGGAAACATCTGCTAGCAGCCATGGTCACATGGCCTGGGGGGTCAGAAGGAGTGTGTCCCTGGCTGTTCACAGTCCCATCACACGCCGCTGCTCCTCTCACTCTGTCTTCTGTTCATGCCTCTAGTCCATCTTCACGTACGTTCCTGCTGTATTCTGTTGGTCCTTTACTGAGTAGCCTGTGAGCCACTCATTGCTGTTCATGATAGACTGATGATAGATAGTTAACTGTTCTAAACTGAGCCCATATCACTTCTGGTGGGACAGATGAGGTGTGTGGGATCTCACTGCATGCCCCCTTGTCAGTGAAACCCTAAACTATGCAGTCTCCAGTCTCCTCTGTATGGAGACCCCCCAGTGACCCCCCCCCCCCAGTGATTCCCCCCCCCCACACACACACAGATGTGGGTTCCAGTCCTTACGTGGGTGCATTCAGTTGATTATCCCTGTTCTAATTAAACCACATCAATACCACCCTTTCAAGCAAACATGCAAACTATACCTGAAATTAGCCGGCGACACCTGTCACACCTGGAAGACTGCCGTTAACAACAATGATAGCTTTAACCTTTTATCAAACAACTCACCGACGTGAGCAGGACACACCCAGAATATTAACCCAGACGGGGGGGGGGGGGGGGGGGGAGCAGGGCTATGTGCCTGACAGACAGCACTTTGTCATTCAGTTCAAGATAACAACCCATCCCAGGACAATACTTGATCATCAGCTTTTAACCACTGCTCCTAATGAGCCATTGTAAATGGAAGGCAGCTCTGCTGAGACTATTGTCCTACTGCTCCTCAGCCACACCACTGCTGGGGAGACCTCAGCAGCAACGCCCTCCATAAGCAAACACCCTGCATACCGTGCAACCACTCCAGGTGCTTTCACCTCCTCAGCCCCGACTTCCACCCTCCTCCCTCCCTCCCTTCTTCTGGCCCTCTCTCCGTTAACCCCCCTTTTGTTCCGTCTATCCATTCATTCTTTCTTTCCTTCCACCCTTGTTCTCTCCCACAGTTCCTCCCTCCATCTCTCCTTCCCTGGCTCCTACCACCCTCCCTCCCTAATCCTAAAGTTGGTTCGACCCTATAGGGGACATCTTGGAGGCATGTTTTTCGTTCATTAGGTAGCCAATAGAATGCCTGCTCAGAGAATTAGGCCCCCCCAGGGTGGTCCTTGGCCCTTCAAACTCTCCTCTGGGATTCTTGGGGACAGGCTGGGGGGTGGGAGGGGATCTGGGGTTGAGGGAGGGAGGGATCTAGGGATGGGGGATGGAGGATGTAGGGTTAACAGATGAAAACAGTGGAATTTGTTCTTGTCTGTTTCTCATTTGCTGGGGGGGGAGGGGGGGGGGGGGGGGAACTCAAGAAGCTAAATTCTTGTTTCTACCTGCCTCACACTCTTTCTTCTCTTCTTCTTTCTCTTTCACTCCCTCTCTCTATCTTTCTGTCATTGGAATTTGTCCCTGGTATTCTCTAAATTCACCCTACTTGTTGTTCTTGTTGGGTGCCCTGAGAGCCAGGGTGAGGAGTGAGGGGGAGGAGAAGGAGCAGCCAGTGATGGCTTGTGGGATGGGGGAGAAGGAGGGGGAGACGTTTGAGTTAGACCAGGATCAGACATCGACAGGTGCTATGGAAATGTTTTGTACAATAGATTTTTTTATATACAAGGAAGAGATGGGAATATCCCTGGGCGAGCAGAAAACCCAGGGGACTGTTATGGTTGTACATCTAGAGAGACAGGTGCTAAGGACTATAACCTCAACACTCAACACCCTGGGTGTTTGGATCTCTGCCCATGCAAATAAACCTGAACTTTATCAACGGATAGTGTCACTATTATGTGATGCCACCAAGCTCTTGAACCAAACATTTTTACGTCTGACGGCATATAGCTATAGCTATGGAAAGCTATAGGATCTTTTAACATGAATTATCTCTATGGTTATTTTAGAGTGTGGATGAAGAAATAGTACTGCAAACTGGGATCTGAGGCTTATCAGTGAGGCAGGGTGTGTGTGTGTGTGTGTTTCCCTACCAACATTGATAAGCTTCATGTTGATAATGGATTTCTACTGAAACAAGGTGGGACCATAACGGAATAAGCATGAAGACATGGTGTCACAGTCTTCTGTTAAAGATAACTCCACATCCCCCCCCTCTCTCTCTCTCTCTCTCTCTCTCTCTCTCTCTCTCTCTCTCTCTCTCTCTCTCTCTCACTCTCTCTCTCTCTCTCTCTCTCTCTCTCTCTCACTCTCTCTCTCTCTCTCTGTCTCTTTCTCTCTCCCTCTCTTTCTCTCTCTCCCTTCTCCCTCAAACACAAACTCTCACACACACAATATATAAGTTATACAGAGCTTCTGAAGTTGGCTTTGGCTCAACCAATAGCATCTTCAGGAAAACATCTTGTGTTTTAGCATTGTGTTGTAAGGTTGTACAATTCATTTATTTATTACTCGATTGATCATTGAACCAATTGATCACAAATTGAACCAAACTATGAATTCATCAATAAAACAGAATCTCTCCTCTCCTGTATGCTGACGTCTGGCCCTGACTCTCCCCATCCTTAAGATCATGAGTCCTCACCTTGCAGTCAGGGTAGCCAAGAGGAAAACCTGGAAGACAGAAAGGAGAGGGCAGGGGAGGAGGTGCGGACAGGCGGTAAGGAAAGAGAGACACGGAAGATGAGTAGGACAGGGGTTGGGCAGGGAAAACAGAAGGGAGAAAGGGCGAGTTTTTGTGTGCATGTGGAGATAGGTGGCCCCTTTGTTAAAGCTGCAGTCTTCACATGCCCCACATGCACACACAGGACTCCAGCCTTGCTGTGATTGGACAGCAGTCCAGCCAATGGGAGACCCCCACCGTTTCATTCATGAAAACGTTGAGAAGGCATGTGGAGGAAGAAGGGTAGAAAGAGGAGAAGGAGAGAAAGTGTAGCAGGAGGAGAGTGTGGGTGAGGAGAAGGAAAGAGAGAGGGAGGAAGAGAGAGAGAGAGAGAGAGAGAGAGAGAGAGAGAGAGAGAGAGAGAGAGAGAGAGAGAGAGAGAAGGAGCAAAGAGAAGGAAGGAGGAGAAGAAGGAGGGGGAGAGGGAGGGCTAACAGGAAGACAGTGGATGTGGCCTCAGCTATCACTTGCCTGCACTCCTTCCTTCTCACGCCCTCTCTCTCTCTTTCTGTCTCTCTCTTCAGAGAGGGAACAAGAGCTTCCGAATTTCATCACCACTCAGTGTCTGGACTCAAGAACTTTTTTGCTTCTCTCCCTCCCTCCCCCTCCATTCCTTCCTCTCCACCCATCCCTCCCTGTCGCTCTCAGTCTCAGTCTGCAGGGTTTTTTTATGAGTAATACTGATTTGAACTTCTGTTTTAGGATCAATTTGGTTGAACAAAAATTTGAGTTGGAGCTTTTTTATTGACATAAATTGTATTTTGCTGATATGAATACAGATCCATACTTGGTGTTATGAGTTTAGCTGTGTTGTGCTACATTGTGAAAGAAGAGGATTCTCACATTCTCTCCTTTATTATGAGTCCAGAACAACACCCACTCTGTAACCAGAGACCTGGGAATGTGCCAGATCACCTGCTGGTTTCTTTCTCTTTCTCTCTCTCTTTTCCTCTCTCTCATTGGAATCCATGCCTATCCTCTCTCTCCTCTTCTTTCACGTCCCTGATTATTGAGACATGAGTAGAACTCATGGAGAGGAGTGTTCTTTTAGTTGACTGGAATGTGGGATGAGGCCAGTAGAGGAGGAAGAGGAGGAGGAAGAAAAAGAGGGTGAAATATATAGAGAAGGAAGAGGTGGTGGAGGAGGAGGAAGAAGAGGAGGAAGAAGAGGAGAACAAGATAGATATGGAGGAGGGGGTAAAGGAGTAGAAGACTGCTGATCTGAGCTTCTGCAACCCCCCCCCCCCCCCCCCGCCCCCCCCCCCCCCTCCCCCCAATCCCTCCTCTCCCCCTGCCTCCCTCAGCTCCAGTGTCCTTATCTCCCCAGTTCTGTTTGCACTGATTACATGTTTATTATTGTTCATGGGCTTTGTTGAGTCTGTTTATACATTTGGACTGAGACGTCTCTCTCTCTCTGTTTTCATGTTTTCTTTTTCTCCGAATGGGCTCCTCCCTGGAAGGGCTTCCGGCACGGTCTATCAACTGGGCTGCGATTGAGTCCGGGGCAGATCGTGCACGACCCATGTGTGTCCCAGGCGCTGTCCTGTTCCAGAATGTGACTCATTGTTCCCAGATAGCCTGTCTGTTTAGAGCTTGCTTCCTGCAGATATGATACTGAATGTGTGTGTGTGTGTGTGTGTGTGAGACTGTACTGTTGTCTCTGTACTTTACTATAGGACATCCATTGGAGACATACTCATCCATGTAAAACAATGCAACATGCTGAACAATGGTCATGTCTTGCCCCCTTTTAATATATACGCCCCCTCTCCCCACCCAGGCCAGTCTGGGGTCTACACCCTGGACTATTGTTCTGAGAAGTAGGTCAAACTTACCGAGCTATCACAACCAATTTACCCTGTGGATTGATAAGGTGGCATGGGGGGCCTTGGGGGTCCATGTGAACCCATGGTTGATTACACTTGTTGATATGAGTAGCAGCGGCAGTGGTCATCTGCCCCCCCCTCCTCCTTGCCTCCTTGTTAGTGGTAGTAATTAGTCTCTCTGGACAGATGGACAGCAGAGTTACGTAACCGCTGCCTAGAGTCAGTCACTCTAAAGGTTCATCTTCTTAAATGTCCGGAGAGGTCATCCCTCTTTACTTCCCTCCCTCTTTCTATCAATTGCTCCCTCCATCACTTCCTCCATCTCTCCACACCTCTTTCCTTCCATCTCTCTCTCCAGCCCTCCATCTCGCCCTACCTCAGACTCGCCATCCATCCCGCCATTCATCTTTCCCTCCATTTCACCCATCTCTCAGTTTATCTCTCCCTCCAGTTTTCCCTCTATAACTCCCTCTGTCTCTTCATCCATCTTTCCCTCCACATTTCCCCTCTGCATCTCCCTTAATCTCTCCCTGTGTCTCTCCATCCCTCGATATCCCCTCTCTCCACCCCTCCTTTCAGCCCAAACTGGTTTTACTGACACCTTGTCAGTCCATCTGGACATCTCACCATGTTTTGAGAGCCTGGACCACAATTAGCCCTCTCTGTCATCCCTCCATCCCTTCATCCCTCCACCCTGTGGGGTCTAATCCAGGTTAGACGTCTAAAATCTGGGCTGGGCAGTGCCGCTGCATATTGAAGTCTCAGATTAGCTGCTGATCCTGCTCTATGTGTGACTGACGGCTACAAGCTGCATCTGATTGGATTACATTGATCCCTGTCAATTCATGTAGGTCCCATCCATGTCAGGTCACAATATTATGTCTAAACAATAACTCTGACATAGTATGCCAGACAGAGGTTAGACTCTGGATGACCTCTGACAAACAAATAAACACACAAACACAAAACCTCTCTCTCCCACACACACACACACACGCAAAACTTCTCTCTCTCTCTCACACACACACACACCCACTGTGTGTATGACTGTGCTTCCCATCACCTTGAAACATGCTGATTAAATCCACAGGGGGGAGCAGGCTAATTGATAGACGTGTGATAATCAATGTGTCCAGCATCTGTGTCCCAATGCATGGGTGTCTGTGTGTGTGCGTGTGTGTGTGTAAAGTGGGGGGGGAGTCAATCTAATGATATGGATTATGTCCAGCCTGTGTCCTCATGTTCCGGCTGCCTCTAATGACCTCTAACAAGCACTGATATGACTAATTAAAAAAATCTATGATGGCCTAATATAGTGTCTGCCTGAATGTAATTGTTGTTCTAGGGTTAACTATCTATAATCTATCTGTCGATCTGTCCACTCTTTTGTCTGGAAGATTGATTGTCTGAAAGATTAAGCAAATGGGAAACCTGTGTCAGTGTTTGGATCGAATGTCTATTTGTGAAATATGAAAAGAATTGTCCAACTCTACCAAGAACATTGTATGGTGTGGTTATAATCAGATCAGTCAGATTATGTCCCTAAAAAAGAATGACAAGTTCCAATCTATCAAGGATGAGCTAGACACTCTCTTATTCGCACACAGACACATACACACATGTATACAACCAGTGGTATAAACCTTTTAAAGCTAACTAACACAGGGGAGCTAGAACTTATTCCTGTTCTCTTCCTGTCATTGTCCTTGATAGGCTCCCTGAAGGTCAGGTGATATCAGATGCTCTCCAGGACTGTACAGAGCTATCAGACATGAATGGAAAGATCAGACCAATTCCATTTTTACATGTACTGCTCTTTTTACAAAAATGTCACAGAAGGCTTCACAGATGACCATAGAACTGTAGCCTGACGTTGTCATACTCATAATTCTAGTCAGAATATGAGTCTGAGAACTCTCCGTTGGGCTTTGACTACAGGGCGTGTTTCAAACGAGCCTGGAAAACAAATGCCTCTTTGCTCAATTGGATAGATCTACAACCAATCAGAGCAACAGAGTATGTGACGTATGTTAAGCACCGCATAGTTGTTGTCAACAGAACTAAACTACAAGTAGACTTGAAGTATGCTTGAAGAATGAATACAAACGATTGTTGCCGGTGTTGTAAAATTAATTTAAGGGTAAGGGGAGTACTTGTTCACACGGTCAACCTTTTTGAGCGAAACAATAAAGGGCAATGCACATACGAACAAGTTCTCCGTTTAGGATTACAACTCCACAAAAGAAAAGGAGAAACCACAATGGCCACTAGGTTTTCATTGTGTCCCATCTTCTTCGCGACCATCAGGGCCAGCTGATAAATTACACTTTTACCGAATCCCGTAGGAAGGATGGCAAAAACATATTTTCCATCGACAAATGCCTTGATTGCGTCTCTCTGTTTCTCTTTCAAAATTAATGCGCTGTCGATGTCTTCTAAAACAGACTCGATAGCAGAATCATAACATCCCATATCTCCAGCGGTAGCCATGTTTGTTCAAAACGAATTCAACTTAAGCGCTGTTTTGTGACGTGGGTGATTACGTTACTGTTGATCATCTGTCCATCATCGTATAAAGCCCGCCCTGGCAATTTCATTGGTTCGCCCAGATTCTGGTTTTCTGTAGTTGGTCCCCAATACGAGACCCTCCAGACCCAACTTCCCGACCAAATTTTCTTTAGGGCGGGGAGAAGTTGGGCTGGCAGCCAGGCTAATAGAACTGTGCCTAAATCAACCGAAAACTGAAATGACAAAGATGCCAGAATAACTAGTACGCTGTTGTGTTGTGTTCATGTCGTCTTGCATGTGAAACACCCTGCAGACAGCTCTCTTCTTCTAGGTCGTTCTCTTTGTCTCTCTCTCATTAACACAGTCCAGTGCTCTCCCTTGTCTCTTCTCATCTAACTCTGGATCTGCATCCTCCTTCCTCCTCTATCCTCGTTAGAGTTTTTTGACAAAAGCAGTTTGAGATGAGGAAGTCTGCGTGCTTCAGACAGGATGGGGGAGAAGGACAGAGAGAAAAAGACAAGAGTGAGAGAGAGAGAGAGAGAGAGAGAGAGAGAGAGAGAGAGAGAGAGAGATGGAAAGAGAGCGAAAGAGAGATTCTTGTCCTTCATCTCTTTCATTGTCTTCTAGTGGGAAACAATGTGTTAAAGGTTTTTGGTGGCTGAGAAGCTCTGGGAGTAACAACACAGAGTTCTGACACAATGAGACTGGAGTCAGAGGTCATTCGCCCTGCAGAGAGAGACCCGCGCAGAGAAACTCATGACAATGACCCGGGGAAGACCAGAGGGGGGGCAGAGAAAGACAAGAGACAGACCAGAGATACAAGAGAGGCCATCACGGCTGTATCCCGACAGGAGAAAGAACAGAGAAAGACCAGATCTTGACATGAAATCTTCCGCATCCCTCCTCATTTTTACACCCTATCATCCATCCATCCCTCCAATGCTCCACTTGTCCCTCCACCCTTCCATCTCTCAATTCTCCATCTCTCCATCCCTCCACCCTTCCATCTCTAATCTCTCCATCCCTCCACCCTTCCATCTCTAATCTCTCCATCCCTCCACCCTTCCATCTCTCCATCCCTCCACCCTTCCATCCCTGGCCTGTTAGGCTGCCGGAGCTCAGAGGGATAATCCAGCTAGATGTGTCACCTGGAAAGTCAAGAGCAAACAGTGGAAACTTAACCAGGGATTATCCCTGACAGATTACAATATCATCAATACGCAGACACACACACCCACATGAAGCGTGTTTCCAGGAGGACTGGTTCTGGCCCGTGCAGGCCAGATGGGCTGAGACTGCACGTGTTGAGCTTCACCTGCTGCTTCAGCAGCTCAGGCTCTGATCCTATTAGTGAGTGGATGAGGAGATGGACATCAGACTGGCAGGGCCTCCAGGCCCAGCCGACACGTCTGTCCAGGGGATTGGGCCACGCCCCAAACTCCCTCCGCCCTCCCAGGCTCTGAACCCTGACCCCTGGTCCTCATTAATGGCCAACATATGTCAGGTCAGCCCGTTGTTCTATACTGCTAGACTTGGGGAGGAGTCTCCATGCATGGAAAAGTACATTCAGATTATCAGATAGTTACAGGGAGTCAGATGGCTGAGCGGTGAAGGAGTCGGGCTAGTAATCAGAAGGTTGCCAGATCGATTCCCCGCCACGCCACATGATGTTGTGTCCTTGGGCAAGGCACTTCACCCTACTTGCCTCGGGGGAATGACCCTGTACTTACTGTAAGTCGCTCCTGATAAGTGCGTCTGCTAAATGTAATGTAAATGTAGATCATCTGTATGAGAGGGGATTTAGATGACAACTGGTGGGAAGGGGGGAACACTGGAGGAGAGAGAAGAGGAGAGGAATGGAGAAGAGAGGAGAAAAGAGGGGAGGAGAATAGAGGAAAGGAATGTCCTCCATGCTATGCTGGATGTTACAGATGAGTCTCCAAGCAGGAAACAGTATTCCCATGTGACAGGAAGTCAAAGTGATTAACATATTCTTGCTTGCGAGTGAAAAGCTTGTTGTTGCTCAAGTGTGACAACTAATATCAGGCTGTGGGGGGGGGGGGGGGGGGGGGGGGGGCAAGACACAGGAAGGGAGGGAAAGAAGAGAGAGAGAGTGAGAGAGAGAGCATGTGTGTGATGTTAGTGCCAGTATGGCTGCCAGGTCTCTGTGAGTGTGCTGTATTCTATAGAGAGACACAGGCTAGCCTCCAAACTGGCAATAGAACCAAGACACACACACACGCACACATAAATACGTACACACACATACGGTCTGGGCTGAGATGAAAGGCGTCAGGACCAATCAGAAGTGAGTTAGGGGCGCCCTGGGAGGAAGTTGGTTGGCCACAGGCATTCTGGGATGTCTAGCTGAACGACTCCCAGAAACAGAAACAAACCATAAAGGAGTTTGGGAGCGAGGGATGAGAGGGAGGGATAGATGAAGAGGGGAATGGAGCGTGGCTGAGGGAGGGAGGAAAAGGAGTGAGGAAGGGGAGGGGAAAGAGTACTGTGTGAGCGCTATGTTATTGTAATCAACTGAAACGACATTCTATTCTAAAGTTTACTTTTCATTCAATCCGTTCTCAAAAACGGTGTGTGTGTGTATGTGTGTATGTGTGTGTGTGTACCTCTCTCTCTCATCAGTCTCTCAGAGAGTGTGGCATTATTGGTGTTGGCCTGACTCAGTGGGATGGAGGATGGAGCAACATGCTTTCTGCATTTTCGGTTCTCTTCATGTGGTGACAGGAAGTACACACTGGAAGAGGAGAGGAGCAGGAGAAAGAGGGAGGGAGAGAGAACGAGAGGGATGGAGGACTCAGAGAAAAGCTTATCTTTTCTTTTTTGCTTCAAACCCAAGGATGTCCTCCTCAAACTCCTTCACAACCTTTCCCCTCCTCTTCTTCCTCTCTGTTCCTCTTCTCTCTGTCCTTTACTTCTTTCCCTCTTCCTCCCTGTCCCTCTCCTCCTCTTCCTGTGGTGGGGTGGTCTCAGTGAATGCTATCTCATCAGGCAGCCTTTATAATCTAACTAGAAAAATATGGAGCATGGAGAGACTTCAAACCCCCCAGACACACGCTCATACGCCACAGCGACTGCCCTGTGCACACACACATGCACATGCAGTGAATACGTAAACATACACCCAGGCAAAACACTACATGCACACATACAATTATACTTCACATGTATACACAAACACCACACACATACAAACAAACACATAGATAAATACCGCACACATACACACACACACCACCCATGTGAAGCATGGCATGCATCCTTGTAATAGCCTTTCATCCGCCCCAGAGAAAGCCGGTGTTTATTTTTCCTGGAGGGAGGAGGGCTGCCAGCCACACTGATGATAAGGTAGGTCGAGGGTCAGTCTGTATCTAGAGGGGAGGGGTGGGCGGGGAAGAGGGCAGGAGTGTACATACTGGATTTACCGTAAAAAATTTTGACAACAGGATGATAATATGGCAGCTCAGACAGGACACAGAGGAAGGCTCAATCCCGCAAGCGCCTCAATCTCAAACCCGAGCAACCTTCCAAAAACCTCCCGCTCTGTCGCTTCCCCTGGTTTGCCCCACGGTTAGACTACCCTGAGGTGATCCAAGAGGGGCCGGGTTATCCATAATATGACAATCAATGAGTGCAATGAATTAAACCAATTATCCAGATTATCGTGTGGACAGACAGAGGGAATGGGGAACATGTGCTGATTATAAGATCAATAAGGGGATCTCAGATTTTCAGGTCAGTATGGTAACTGATGCCACAGATCAATACTTACAGAAGCTACACTATGCAACACGCTATCTTTATTAACAGCAGTGAAGGCAATACCAGGAACCTCCAACCCTGCAGAGTTATCCTCCTGGAGGTGTTCCGTCCAACCCTGCAGAGTTATCCCCCTGGAGGTGCTCCGTCCAACCCTGCAGAGTTATCCTCCTGGAGGTGCTCTGTCCAACCCTGCAGAGTTATCCTCCTGGAGGTGCTCTGTCCAACCCTGCAGAGTTATCCTCCTGGAGGTGCTCCGTCCAACCCTGCAGAGTTATCCTCCTGGAGGTGCTCTGTCCAACCCTGCAGAGTTATCCTCCTGGAGGTGCTCCATCCAACCCTGCAGAGGACAGTTAATCTGACAAGGGCCCAAATCCCAGACTCTCAGCATTCCCCTTACTGTCATCTGAACGTAGTGTCTGTTCATTGGCAAAACTTAAACACACATACACACAAGCATCAGTAGAAGGGAGAGTGGCAGGTGTCCGTGGTAACCTATGTGTCCAGCAAGGTTACTGTGGCGACAGCAAACTCAGCAGTGAGACAGAAAGTTTAGGCCTCACTGGACAGGCCTTTTGATAGGGCACTGGGACCACCCAAAATGTGAGCTGTGCCTTAAGTGGACACACATGTACACAGACATGTACACACACATAACTTACTGTTCTACCTGCCAAGTCCACACCAAGACAGTGAGTTTTGTGTGGAAAGTGTAGGATGTGAAACCAGTGGAGATATAAAGAGAGAGGTTATGGAGAGAAGGAAAGGTGGAAAGGGAAAACAATGAGAAATTGAGAGACAAGGAGGGGAAAAGGATAAGGAGAGAGGAGAGAAATAAGGAGAACGGGTGAGAAGTAAGTCAAAGAAAAGGGTTCCCCAAACCCCCCACCATGCTTATTAAATGACTGCGGGGGCATGTCTGGCTGTACCCCACACAACTCAGACCTCCAGGATATCATAAGATTAATTGTGACAGCCAAAAATAACAACAGACCCGTTTCCACGGAGACAGGGGGCCTCCGAGCGCACACTTAGGAAATCAAGGTTTTCTTTTTTTCTCTATTTTCCTGAAAATGATTCATGTTGATGTCATTGGTGTGTGTTAGATGGCACATGTGGAGGGGTGTGAGGAGGAAGGGGAGGGAGGGAAGGAGGGAGAAGAATGAAGAGCGGGGGGAGAGGAGGAACAAAGACCATGGTGTGCTGAGGTTGAAACATACAATGTGAAACAGCTTTAAAATAGGAGGACTGAGTTAGAGTTAGCTTTATAGAGGTGTGTGTGTGGGGGGGGGGGGAGTACATAGGCTGCTACTGGTTGTGCGGGTCAGAGGTCAGGAGTCAGGGTTGAGGCCTGGGGCTGACTCTGCTGTAGATACCTGAGAACAGGAAACAGGCAGGAATGGAGGCGTGAGAGACCAGTGAGAAACACAGTGGTGTTGCTGCTATGTTAATCCATGCATACATCTCTCTTTCGGCATCGTTCACTGCAGACAACCAATCAGAGCACTGCCAGGGAGACAGTGTTATGTGGGCCTATCACAAGGCGTTCCTCTGATGATTTTGTCCCGTGGTGGGGGTGTGACTGGATGCATGGTGACTTGTTCCCTGCACACCCAAGGTCCCTGTCCAAATGGACCAGACTCTTCCCAGAGGCCTCAGTCTGCTGTCTCTGTGTATGTAAATTCCACAGGGTGGTAGCCCCCCAGCCTCCCTTTTGTAGGGGTGGTGTCTGCAGGGTTCTGATGGCCCCCACACAAAGACAACAAAGGAACAGATATGCAGCCCTTTCAGTTTTTTGAGGAGCCCTGAAATGGCTGTCGTTCCCCCACAACTCTCCACCATAGAACCTTAAAGCACTGGTAGTTAATGAATGAATGAATGAATGAAAGAACGGAAAAAAATGAACATTTGAATGGGGCTGGAGTTTGTGACCTCTGACCTTTACCTGCAGAAAGGAAGATATAGGCCATGTGACTCTGCCCCCAAGGACAGCAGGGCCTGTGGATGAGGGCTCAGAACTGATGAGTCATATTTAAAGCCTATTGGTAAACAGAACACACATTGGGACTTGTCTCTGGTTGGGCCATGTTCCAGTACTTTTCCATGCTCCTGGCTCTTTGACAGTTAGGTAAACCTGTAGAGGACTTATCTATCAGGAAATGGTGGAGCCTTGAAAGCCCCATGCAAACACATGCAAATGAAGACACAGAAACATCCAATAGCACTCCTGGAGGAACATGCTTTATCCCTTTATTACTGTCTTTATTGACCCCTTCATTCCTAATCCCCCTCGCTCTCTCTCTCTCTTTCCTTACAGTCTGCTCTTTCTTTATTTTCCGACTTACCTTTCCACTCCTCCCTCTGCCCACTTTCTCTCTCTGCTATCTCTCTCTTTCTGTCCTTCTTTTCAATCCAGATGGTTCTACAGTGTATGTTGGTGTATTTTTACGCTCCTTTCAGTGTTGACCATGAAACTATGGAGAGGTGTCTGTATTGAGAGTTCCAAGTTTCATTCAACCAGGGGTTTCCTCTCTGCCATCTTCTCCAAGACTCTGCCTCAATCCCGGGGTCTCTCCTGCGATAGCTGCCCTTGAGCCTGTTCAAGCTCCTCCCACCCTGACCATGTCACACACGCACGCACGCACACACACCATCACCCCCACCCACTGGGGCCACAAGTGTCAGGTCAAGCATGGTGCAGGACACACACACACACACATAGAGGACCCCAGCTTGCTCCCTGCTCCCTGTACAGTTCACTGAGCAGGACAATAGCTCTATCCATCTTCTCAGTGCTCATTGTGGAGCTGACCAGAGAAGAGAATGAAGCTCCTTTCACAGAGAAACCTTCTCTGTCCTCTAATCATCATCTGTTCTCAAGTTAAGAGGAGAGAGGGTGGAGCTGTAGGGTGGGTCAAGAGAACAGAGGTCCTCCCAGACTGTTTGTCTGATAACCGACCCCACAGTGGCATTACGGCTTTAAAAAGACTACAACAAACTTGTAGAGAAGGAAAAAGGCAGTTCATTTATCACGTTTCAGAAAACCATGTTACGGGAACAATCTCTTGATCCATGCATAGATGCACACACATACATACACACATTCCTATTTGCAAGTGTGGCCCTTGCCCAATTTGACCCCGGAGTCTCAGTACCATGTGGCCCCCAGAAAGGAGGCAATGCCAGTACACACAGGCCCCCTGTCCCCTGGTTCTGGGGAGAGCTGTGGAGCAGGCTTCCACATGAACAAAGCATGGAGCTAGTGGGTATGAATTAACATAGGTCATCGGGGCACACAGATACACACGCTCACACACACATGCTCACACACACTCACTAGTCAATAATGTATTTGGCTGAAGCTAAGACTAATGTATGTGGATGTGAGAGAAAGAGAGAGACAGGAAGAACGAGAGAGCAATTGTTAAATACACTGTTTAAGTATTTTGTGTTGTGTACCAGATTACATCTTTGAGTGAATGCCATGTGGTGTGCCATGGCTGCAGTAGGAAAACTTTAAAAGGGTGCACTGTCTCCTTAAGAACCACCCAGACTCTGCTCCCTTCCTGTTCTAGGTACCGTAACAAAGGAAGTAGAGGGCCAGTCCAAAAGTCACATGCTCGGTTTGTCTTTGTTCCACAGTAGAGGTGTGTGTTCTGCTGGGACAGCCTTCTGGGAGGCCTGCATTCAGACATGGAGCCTTCAGACTTTCATCACCCTCTGATGTAGGAATACAAATGACAGAATAGATCCAAAGGAAACTCTTAGAGCAGTTAAAATAGCACACTCATTAAGTTTGCCATTTTATAGTATGTTTAGCACTAGCACCAGGTTTGCAAATGGGGTAGAAGGAGATGTTTTGATAGGTGTGTGATAAATGTTTCACACTTTACTCTAAGTAAACTGCCACCTTTGATTAAAAAAAATCAATTAGAGAGTTATTGACATGTTCCAAGTGTTTAACCGAGCACTTGTATTAACCCAGCGGTGGAAGGAACAGACAGAGGTGGAAGGAACAGACAGAGGTGGAAGGAACAGACAGAGGTGGAAGGAACAGATTGCATAAGATGAGTTTAAGCTCTAAATCGGAAAGCTCTGAACATTCTTCTCTGGTCAATGTTTATCAAAATTATGTTGATAGAGATCTACGGGCGAACCATTGTAACTTATTGATAATCAAGAAATCTCCCTGACTGCTGTGGGAGTGATAAAAAATAGTCCTAGGATCAAGCTAATGACATTATACTAGGTTTAGGCCTTGGTCTTGTAACAAGAGATCCTCCATTCTAGCTGTAGCAGTGGACCCAACCAAAAGACAGTTTTCTGGGTTTTACGGTAGTCGGTAGCTGAGAAGAATCCTAGGAATGTGGAAAGCTGCAATTCATATTGAAACAAGACCAGAATGTGTGGGAATGAAAGGAAAATCGTACCTGATTACAATGTAGCTAAATTAAAGAAGCACATATACCACACACAAATATACAAATATAAGTCTATGTTAGATGCAGTTCTATTCAAGATTATGAGATGTGTCTGAGCTTTTAGTACAAACTTTTAGATTGAGTGCCAGAATACTGCACCAAGAAGCATTGTGTTTACAGCTATACTTGCTAGTATGTGATATTACAGTAGTCTATCTCAAACTAAAACAATGAATAAGAAAAACAGAAGGATACATTTAATTTCTTAGTACAAGTTTTATCAACCTATAAAGAGTTACATAAAGTTGTTCTGCTAACTTAAGTTGTATGAAGTTACATCAAGTTGTATTAAGTTACATGCATAACAACTCTTTCTCTTGGTTATGTGCAGTTTTACAAAAGCAAACTTCCCTAAACTCCCCTACACAGCCGCCTCACTTCTGCCTGGTAACAGCAATTCCTTCCATTGGTTTAACACTAATTTGTGTCTCCTCCCGCCTGTGTGTGTGTGTGTGTGTGTGCATGTGCGTGTGTGTGTCTGTGTGTGTGAAAGAGCGCGAGAAATACATAAAGAGAGAAAGAGAGGGAAAGAGAGAAAGAGAGAGAGAGAATGACAGCACAAAAAATAGAAGTGTGTGGGGTCTTTCCCCAGAACTTTCCTAACTTTATTAGACACGTTTCTCATACTGCAGATGGTTGACTTGAGTTGAGTATTCCTGCTGTTGCATCAGACTCAGCAAGCATGGCAGTAAAATGAAACCAATCTATTGTTACTAAACCAAAGCCTGAAACTGTCTTTTGTTTTAACCTGCATCACTCTTACTCTTTAAGTGATTATTTCAAATGTATATATAGGCAAGGATATTTACATAGAATAAGATTAATCATTTTTGTAATTTTCCATTATCACTGAAAGTGCACAATGCATTGAATTAGTCATTGACCACCAACAGGGAATGGTGAGGAGAGTGTGAAGACGAAGCCCTCATAGTGCCCCCTATGGTTCAAAATAGCAGCTTAGAATGTTCTACAGCCTACCAGACAGGGCCAGTTTTGGGGTGTCCATAGCCCCCATCCCCCTAAAAATCTCCCCCCTTCCACCCCCAGCGTCCCCCTCACCTCCTCCCTTTCGGCCATCCACCACCCCGGACCCTGGGCCCTCCCAACTCCATGCCCATAGCAGCGAACCAGCGGCCGGGGGAAGGACTAGGAAGCAGAGGGAGGGGGGTTCTACTCGCAATAGACTCTCCTTCCCAGTGCGCTCCCTCACAGACTCGCTGCTGGCTTTGATCTCCCCCTTCCCTTCCCCCTCAACCCCCCTCCTTAACAACAAGTAACGTCATCGCAAGGTCCCTGTGAAACGCAGCCTAGTCTGGCAGGGATCTGCGCTCGAGCTCTCAGAGGGCTTACGTACACTGACGGAAGAGCAGCATCCGCGCGCAACAGTTCCACGAGCAGCAGCACCTTTTCTAAACACTTTTTTACACTTCTTCCTGCAGTGAAGGCAATGAACCCGACTAAACTAACTAAAGATATGGAACACCAGCTGCTTTGCTGTGAAGCCGACGCGATCAGAAGGGCATACCAAGATGTCAACTTACTCAACGACAAAGTTTTAAAGACTATGCTAAAAGCGGAGGAGATCTACCTTCCTTCTCCAAACTACTTTAAGTGTGTTCAAAAAGAAATCGTCCCCAAGATGAGAAAAATAGTCGCGACGTGGATGTTAGAGGTGTGTATGGTTTACAAGCTGCATGGCTCTGCACAGCCAGTTAGTTCTTAAAGCATTATTGATCAATGTCCATAGACGGCCGTGTAGGCTACTCAATCGATAATTTCGGTAGGTTATAGGAGGCTATAGTTTGGTTTAAGTTTGGTGTCTATGTGTGGTTCTTCCTCTTAGGCCCCATAAAGTTGTGACTAACGTGCCCTCCGCGTCCCTCGGCCTATGTGACAGAGCAGTAGCTGAATTCTGCGGTATCTTGTTGCCTATCTGCGTGCATAATAAGGCAGATGCAACTTAATTGTCCATTTGCTATCATTGTATAAAAAGTAGGCAAATGTGCTGACTTGACTACAGATATTCCGAATTAATATCAATGTACACGTATGCAGTCTGACTCGTGCCCGTATTACGCGCCATCTTTGTTGTCGCTTGGGAATGTTTTTAATATTATAAAAAATCCACAATAATCAGAAGAATGACAGTTTATCGATCAGAATACTGAAAAGTGTATCTTTACGATGGCTGGCTAATATTTCTTAATTTAATGCAGATGTGAGTGCAAGCCCCTCTTGTTTAGCTTGGTCTTTGAGTCTTAATATAGGCTACATCACTTTGTGAAGGTCTCCCCACAAATAGCTTATGGTAATTATGGCATCAAGAACGTAATTTCAATAGTCGGATTTGGTACTTAATCGATATATCTACATTTACATATATTTAGTGTTGGCATTCCCGGTTAATATACATTTTCTATTAATTTCCGAAGTTGTGAGACCGAACAGGAGGTCCATGTCGAGAAGTGCATGTGGAAAATAACTGTTTCTCAATAACTAAATTGTTTTGGTGTTTCCTGTTTGACAATTCGACATATTTGGACGGAGATTGATAAAGCATGACTTAACAATCATTTACATAGCAACTTTATCAACGGGGATAATTTTAAAGTATTTTTAATTCTTTTTTGAAAAGATGGCGAACTATAAATTGAACTGCAAACTCGTATTAACGCCACCTTTGTGTCTTTGACTGAATTGACTGAAAACGACTTAACGACTATTTAATATGACGGCAAAACATTGGAGAATAATTGAGAACAATACGACCTGCATATTTATGAATAAGTTTGCATTAGGCGGCTTGTAGTGAAGGTAGCATATAGCATAAGAACCATTTAAAGAATTAGGCATAGGCTATAGGCTATAACGCACCTTTTCAGTTTTTGGGGTTGGCACAAATAGTTTATAATTGGCAAGAGGCATTTCGTTCACACTTTAAGGTATAAAGTTAGTCAGCAACAGATTATCGACTATGTAAGGGTCTGATTCCTTAAATTTGGATGCATGGTTCTTATGGCCGTTTTGCTTTTTCAGGTCTGTGAGGAGCAGAAATGCGAGGAGGAGGTATTCCCCCTGGCTATGAACTATCTGGACAGGTTTCTATCAGTAGAGGACACAAGGAAAACCAGATTACAGCTGCTGGGTGCAACTTGTATGTTTCTGGCGTCCAAGATGAGGGAGACAGTTCCTCTGACAGCAGAGAAACTATGCATCTACACAGATAACTCCATAGGACCGGATGATCTGAAGGTAAGCCATGCAGCATGTCTTCCACTTTGGAATATTACATAACATGTCCAACTAACCAATAGCCTATGCGTTTTCTATATATGATGTGGGAAAGAAACTCTAGGCCTAATAAATGGCCCTTTAAAATAAATTAAGAGCCCTAAAATGGCCTTCTATCAATTGATTCGAAACAGCAGGCCTCTCTTCAGAATGTAACTCTCATGAGATAAGTCTTCAAATGGTAGGCCCTAGCCGGTGGGCCTCAGAACTAGTTCTTGTGGGTAACAATGCAGAAAGTATGGCAACATTGCCCTCTAACGGACAACATAAGAACTGACTCAGACCAATAGTCTCTGTGATTTCTTGTACCTTGTGCTGTTAAATAATTGACTGAAACCATTTACAATTTTAAATGTAGGTAAGCATAATTAAGTGTCTTTTAATTCCTCATTTAGACCTTCTCTCTTATCACATTTGTACGTTTCTTGTTACAGCATATGGAGGTGTTGGTCCTGAACAAGCTGAAGTGGGACCTGGCCTCTGTGACACCTCATGACTTCATAGAGCACTTCCTGTCTAAGCTGCCTATCCACCTGAACGTCAGGCACACCCTGAGGAAACACGCACACACCTTCATTGCTCTCTGTGCAACTGGTACGGATCCAGGCAGCATCCATTCAGACGTCCATCCATCCATTCTAATTTCCTTATCTCAATCCTCCATGGTCCTGCCACTCACCACAACCATCTCCTCCTCCCTTCCTCTCCCCTCCAGATGTGAAGTTCATTGCCGTCCCTCCATCCATGGTGGCGGCAGGCAGCGTAGTAGCTGCGGTCCAGGGTCTGCTTCTGAAGCACCACGACAACACCCTCTCCTCCCAGAACCTCACCTGCTTCCTGTCCCAGATCATCAGGAGCGACCCGGTAGGTGTCACCAATTCTCCTTGGCTATGGCGGCCATTTTAGTTTAGTCTGAATGTGTCTTTAGTCTAACAGTAGGGGCTTATTCATTTGTGTTAGAATGATGGAGCAGGTTTAACCCTCAAAGACAGTTGACTTAAGTTCTTCGAAGTAGATGTGTGTAGGTTGCTGATAACTAACTGTTGATCTCCTCTCCTTTTAGGATTGTCTGAGGTCTTGTGTAGAACAGATTGAGTCTCTCCTGGAGTCCAGTCTGAGACAGGCACAGCAACACACTGTCTCCACGGAAACAAAGAGGGTTGAGGAGGACGTGGACCTCTCCAGCACACCCACAGATGTCAGGGACATCAACATCTGATTGTCGTTTCACTGTCGTTTCTGACAGACAGCAATATCTGATTGGCCTTGAATGACTGACATCAGCATGTGATTGGCTGGTTGGTCCCCTTCTCATCTGTGGACACACCTATGAGGTTCTGTCTCAGCCAGGATGATTTATAGGAAGGGAGGACACCAGAGAAGAAGGAGCGGGTCATGTGACCTTCTGGTTAGCCCTGCCCCCCGCCCGCTGTGGGGGCCCACCTCCTCTTGTTTACCCATGCCTTGACATGGCAGCAAGCAGGATGGAACACCTCAGTAGTGTCTAAAGGGCCAGTCCCGGCCCTCTCCCTTTCTACTGCCCCGCCACTCCCCGGCTGAGGGCATCCAAAACAAACACACATAAACTTCTTTCAGAAGCTCTATTGCTTCAGCCAAGCCACAGATTGAAACTTTGTAACCCTCCAATATTAAACTAGGATTTTGAAATACTCAGATTAGACCTGCCTACATCCAGAAAGGTCTGGCTAGTCTGGCATTGTTATTGATGTTGTTTACCTTTGTTTGGAATAATGATAAACAGAAAAAGCCTTTTATGTTTGTTACTTTCTTATCTTGGCTTAGTGTGGTAAAGATTACAACCTGGGCATTTGTGTATCCTTGCTTCCTTATGTGTGTAGTGTCTTCATAATTTAGGTTTCGTTAACATTTCTGAGATTGTAGTTGGTCTCTGTCAAAATGGCTTCCTATCTCTCCAGTATGTGCTCAGTCAGTGTACTGCTTGGTTCTATTTCCTACACGGGCTCACTGCTAGGGCTGAGGTTTTAAGGAAGACCCCTTGACAAAAGCTGTCATCTAACCTTGCTGACCAATTTACAGTCTGTAGTTTGAATTTTGTTTATTTTGTTTTTGTTTTGGTATAATTATCTAGAGTTATATCCTTGCTAATGCCATTTCATTTGATGAAAGCACTTTTGTTCAGATTTGCTGACTCATGAAAAAATGAAAACATTGTAACATTTTAAAACATTAGCAAAAATGTCATGGGGAGGACATGGTGTATTTTTTAACGGAAAGGGTGCTGGGTTTGGTCGGGGGATGGGTGGGTGGGTGGGGGGGTGCTTTGGAGATGATTTTGCACAAACCTGAAGACTTGGGCTGCGGTTTTGTTTGAAGTGGGCCTAAGAGCAGGACAAGTGGGAGAGGGGAGAGAGAAGGGAGGGAGGAGAAGGGAGGGAGGAGAAAAGGGGAGGGAGGAGAAAAGGGGAGGGAGGAGAAAAGGGGAGGGACCCTCAAAGCCACCAAACTGGGCTGGAGGGTTAGATGCTGAGGTCTTATTGTTCAAGTAGAGAGGTGAGCAGAAGAGAAGACAAGACAGAACAGAGGGAGAGACACTCCTTACCAAGCTGCTAAGGACCAATCCACGGCATCGTGTCAAACCTTTTATGAAAAACAAGAAAGAAAAAAAAAAAGCTTTTTCTCCTATTGTTTTGCTGCTATATATTTTTTGTTTTGTTTTTACATATAAAATGTCAATGTACTACCATGAAATAGATTTACATTTTCTCATAGAAAATTATGTTATTGACATACTTGTTTTTATGTAGATTTAAGATGATTTGTTTTTACACATGATTTCTGTGCTATTCCAAAAAAAAAAAAAAAAAAGACAAAGAAGAAATATGAAACAATAGACCAAGGTTCTGATCCACAATACCTCATCTTACAGTCAAGATGTATGTCTTAATTTAGTCTGTTTTCAATTGTAGATCTTATTGTATTGGACTTGGATGGTTCAGATGGGTGTGAGGAGACTGCTATAGGTGGACGTTTACTGGTGGTTCCCGGTCTGGGTCTAGCGCTGAGCTGGGGAGGGGGTGGAGCAGAGCAGTGTGTGCGCTGCTGTGTCTGGCTCCATAGAGTGTTAAGCTGTCTCAGTAAAGAGACATGGTTCCCTGGAGACCCGAGCAGGCTCCATCTTCTATATTTATAAATCTTTGTTCCAGTTAAAAGTCTGAATGCATTGATCTGTTGTATATAAACCATGCTGTTTTATCAAGCCATAGATGTTCTACAAATTACACACACACGCACACACACACTCTCTTCTGTACGGTCTGTGTCAGTGTTTCTGTGTCAACTGCACAATAAATGACTAATAGATGAATATCTGTCTAGTCAGCTATTTTACATTTACAATACATTTTATTCATTCCGTGCACACTTTTTATCCAAAGTTTTCTTGTCCAAACTTTCATCCTTCAGAGCTTAATATAACAGATTAAAAAACAAGTGTTCATGAATATGAATCAACAATTTTTAAGTGTCCTCACCAACCCAATTACCGGCTACACGAAACATTCTTATAATGGTGGATAACTGCAGGAGTAATATACATGTTTACATTAATATATTGATCCTGACCATGACCATACTAGCCACCAGACCTAGGACGTGGTAGCCAGGGTTTGGAGGGCAGAGGGCAGCGTTCTGAAGCCTTCAGCTGAGGACCGTGTGAAGGAACTCTGGGTATTTCACATGGAGCCGCGTCCCTCTGAGGTCTAGGAGAACACAGTCTCCACTGACACACACACACCACAGCGTCAGTCTCCACAGACACACACCACAGCGTCAGTCTCCACTGACACACACCACAGCGTCAGTCTCCACAGACACACACCACAGCGTCAGTCTCCTCTGAAACACACACCACAGCGTCAGTCTCCTCTGAAACACACACCACAGCGCCAGTCTCCTCTGAAAAAAAACGAGGACACGGAGAGAAGAAGAACGGTAGACAGAGACAGCGAAGGTTCCAAGCTCCTCCTCAGGTCCTCCAGGATAAAGCAGTCCTGTAAGACAGACACAGGAAGACACAGGCAGAAGGAGTCCTGTAAGACAGACACAGGCAGACACAGGCAGAAGGAGTCCTGTAAGACAGACACAGGCAGACACAGGCAGAAGGAGTCCTGGAAAAAATACACACAGGCAGATAAGATGGGGTCTGTGTTTGTTTATTCAGAGAGAAAAAAAACTGCCACAAATACATAGTTAAGTATAATATCTTATTAAAGTTGAAACAGTGGAACAACTGAAGACGCCACATGGCTCGCATCATGACTCATACTGCTTTTACTATGCCCATTATTACTAGGTAAAGAACAAAGAAATCACACGTAACAAATACTACATCGTTTTTTTGCATGATCTAGCCTGCCCTGGACAGCTCCCTAGTAACAAGTCTAGGACTAGAACTAGGACCAGACCAAGGCCGAGCACCAGAACAACCAAGCAAATCTGACTCATCTGCTGCAGTGTCAGGAAAACAAAATGGCACCCAGAGTCACTTCCTCTCTGGCCAAAACGGCGTCCTGTTCAACAGGCAAGTACCAGGGCCTAGGGCGAGGTTCAGGTGTTCCTGACGCTCAAGCCAAGCTAGAACCAGGCTAGGTCCAGGCCCTAGACCTGGGACACCATAAGTAAGATACAATCTATCATGGTTGTTATGGGCAATCCATGGGAGCAACAATACAAAGGGTTGAAACATATCAATTTATAAGGAGGTAAGGGAAGGTAAGCATGCTCCATATAACATAACAGGAACAAATTAAATAGAGAATGTAATATCAAAAGTCTTATAAATTGAAATATATGCTACAGCTATAGATGTGGACCAGACAATACCGTACATACACTTAGAAGAGTCCTTATCAACGACTACCCTTTTGTGTAAATCAACTAAAAAAAGTAAGATGTCTGACCCATCTACCGGGTCCCAGGAGGGACATGCTTCACAAGCCTCTTCCGTGTCTGCAGCTTGTCACCCGCTCCATCTGCATTCCTCCGAACACTGGGGTCCAGGCAGACCTGGGTTAGATGGATCAGGTCCTGAGTGCTCGTGGACTGAGTGTTCAGACCATCTCAGTGTAACAATCATCAAGAGGCCCATTCTGTCCTGCTTTCACATCTGCTCTGTACAACAGAACCGACTGACTGACTGCCTTATTGACAATGGCTGACAGCATACTGTGACTTTACAGAAACACTCACTGGTTCCTCCACAGGGACACACAGGGTGCTCACGCATTCTCCACTCATTCAGTTTCTCCAGTCACACCTAAAATAACTAGAATAACATTTCTGCTCAAATATATTTTTGAATGAATTCATAAAGTGCCATTTCAATGCATTCTTTGTGTAGGAAAGATATTGCAACAAAATTAAAAGAGCACAACAATGCACATTCCATACCAGAGACATGGCAAAGTCTCACATCCTCAATCATGTACAACTCCCTGTTTCCCTCCCTCTCTCTTAGTCCCTCCCTTCGTCCCTGCTGTATTTGATGAGCTCAGTTTCTGTCAGGAACTAGAACGTCTACATGAAGCCAGTCAGAAAGACTAACAGTTTCATCTTAGTTCAAAGGCCTTTATGAAAACATGCATCCTTTGATTAAGACATCGTTATTCTGACCTGATCAGACCACTGTGCCATCTCTCTCACAGTTATTTTCTGTCATGTGGTGAGGGGGGTCAGAAAGAGTAAGATCTACACAGTAGTGTAATTGAGGGTGTACAAGGAATACCCACTTCTCTTTACACGGACACACACTAATGTCAGTCCTCAGTCAGCCATTTAGCCCTGTCTGCACAGCAGCAGAGAACCTTATTTCTGGAGCTTGGTTGGTGGTGAAGGCCCACTCCTATGGATGTGGCTCCCTCAAGTGACTGAGTATGTGTACTACGCCACACCAGTGCAGAGTTCATGCTTGCTCTCCCTCTCCCTTGCAGAGCCAGAACGCTGCGCAACAACAGTACAAATGGTAAGATGTAAAAAGAAGGTAAAAGTCCCCACAGACATGTGTTTTACTTTCTTGTTAATAGTGCACCATTTGAACATTGTTTTCTTCCAAAAAAGATATATCTTCTTTTAGTTTTATCTGGTAGTGATGAATCATAAAAATATCAGTGCAGCAAGGTAACAAGGTAAAAGGTAGATAGAAGCAGAAACTGATTCCTAGATGTTTGTCCCTGTACTTATAAACCAAGAACTACAGATCATTTATGTAGAAAATGCTGATTAGAATTCACAAGAAATCTAGAATAAAAAAGGTTGTAGCTTGTTGGTTTTGTTTTGAGGCGGTGGCAGTAGTTTGGGTTGTGACAATGTTTACATGAATGATGGATAGATCAGTGATCTTCTGGTCATGCCTAAAGCAGGCAGCAGAACTCAGCCAATCACAACCTGCGCGTAGAGGCCAAACACAAACAAAGACAAACGCACAGCAGTCTCTGGAACACTGACAGATGCCACTCTCCTCAAATGCGGGACACCATCGCTTGTTGAGTCTTGACAGAACCCCAACGCCAGTCCTGTGGTCTTGATGCTGAGATATTTCCATAGAAACGACAACAATGAGGATTGTTGCTGATGTTGAAGATTCTAACCCTGTTGGCAGAATCTTCTCATACACCACTCTTTCTCACTTTCTCTGTCGCTTTCTCTCTGACCACAGAGTGGGACACATCTGATGGGGACAGGGGCACTGAGGGGCGTGACAGAGATTGGCGTGGCAGAGATAGGTGTGGCAACATGGTGTGTGTGGTGGACTCAGTTTTCTGCCAGGGAGAGAGCCAGCGCGGCCTGGAGAGCAGCTTCCTCGTCAATACTGTAGTCCTGCAATACACACACTCACAAATAGACACAGCAAAACACAATTGTCCTTCCCTCCCTTCCTCCATCTCTTCATCTCCCCTCCTTACCACAAAGGTGTCGTAGCAGAACTTGTGTCTGTGGAGAAGGTGTTGCAGGAAGTTGGAGCTCTTGTAGCTGGGGTCTCCCCAGGGCATGGCTGAACACACAGGACACACCTGCTAACCACACACACACACATGGACATCC
Source organism: Hypomesus transpacificus (assembly GCF_021917145.1). Lineage (NCBI taxonomy): Eukaryota > Metazoa > Chordata > Actinopteri > Osmeriformes > Osmeridae > Hypomesus > Hypomesus transpacificus. The sequence continues at coordinate 7,307,789 of NC_061078.1, read as the reverse complement.
ACACCACATCCACACAGACATCCACACCACATCCACACACACCACACACAGACAGACACACACACACACACACCACACACACACACACACACAGACACACCACACACACACAGATATACATGCACACAAAAGCAGGAATACTAAACCTTTACATTTAAAAACGATATTTATAAACTAGTAGTACTACACATCCACACAATCGCGCACACACACACACATATATACCACTTTGTTGGGGTCGTTGCGGTGATTGTCCATGCAATGTTTGACCAGTTCCTGCTGGTCCAGGTGGCAGGCACCACAGTAAGGACACACAAAGGTTGAGCGGTTTGGAATATTACTGCAACAACAACAGCAACAGTTTACTATCAGCTACTCAGGATTATTTAGAACTTTTGACTCATAGCTATAATACACTTCCGAACGTACACCTACAGGCACATACAAACACACAGAGTTGACAAGATTTGTCCTTGATTTATCCGAACCAATTTATCACGCTCACTTATCACAACCATCCTCCGAAGTTGTACGTTTGCTGTATTCTTATATCTCTGCAGTCCATATATATCAAAGATACTCCTCCTGTCCAATGACCTCTCTCAATAAACTCTCATTTACAAAGCAGTACAAATATGCACACACAGTGTGCTTACCTGGGAATGGGCTGTGTTGTGGGAACCACTGGTACAAACTTAGGGCAGTTGGCCATTTGCTCCTGTACCTTCGTACACGAGGTGATGTGGGACCTCATTTTAACTAAAGCCACCTGGGGGGCGGGGGGGAGAGAAGGGTGTTAGTTCAGTTTGTTAGTGTGTGTCTGTGTGTGTCTGCGTGTGTGTCAGTATACACCTTCTTGCTGCAGCCTCTACAGGGTGCCTTGTAGGAGGACAGCTGCTTCTCCACACTGGAGGACTTGTCCACCTTCTTAGGATCAAAGGGCATCCGGCACAGGGGGCAGAGAGGAGAGGTCACCTGCAGACAGGGCTGCAGACACTCCCCACAGAACCTGGAGAGCAGACGGGAGGTCAGCCCGCTCTAGAGTATTCATCTCTCTCATCGCAGAGGATGTTCAGCATCATGAATAAATACTGAGATATTCTCCGGTGTGTCTTCAGTAGAAGACCACTGTGAACACCACGGTAATTATACATGGAGAACACACCGAGCCTGGGTACCCTACTGTAGCACCTCTAAAGCAACAATACTGAAGTCCACAATCTTGGAATGCACTCCACACTCTGTTCCTTTTATTGTTAGGTATAGAAGCAAGAGCAAAGGGGAGGAAAGATGAGAGAGGAGAGTGGGAAAGTGGGTGTAAGTGAGAGAGCAAGAAGGATAGAGAGAGGAGTGTGGTAGACAGATAGATGGAGGGGGTAGTGAGAGCATATGAATGCAGGTTCAGCTGGTCCTCAGAGCCCTGAGGGCCAACTTCTTATCACCATCTGTACCACGCTTATCTCCGCACACCCCATAATGCTACACAGTACTGCACCTGGATACTCCACTGTACCCTGTGCTTCCACACCCTGTGATACAGTACTGCATTCTAGTTAGTCTATTCCTAATACATACACTCCTCTCAGACAATGTGCTTGTCTGTCTGTCTGCATGACTTATAAATAGAGGTGTGTACGTTAATAGATACACAGGTTAAGGTTGTTCCTGGACTGACAGGCTGACTGGAGCTAAGTTCTGTCTCAATGAACATACTGGGAAATGGGGGAGGGGGGGGGGCAGTCAGCAGTGATAAACTGTGGTGCAGAGACAGACTCAGCATAGCGCATATTCAGATCAGCCCAGACTAGATCAACCTAGCCCAGCCCGGACTAGCCTAACTCGGCCCTGCCTAGCCTAACCCACACCTGACCAAACCATCCTTGCTGAGCCTGGTTAAGCCTCACCAGCTGTGAGCCTCAGAGGAGATGTCAGGAACAGGAAGATGAGATGAGACGATAAAAGTGATTCACTGTCCCACACACATGTGGAACTGCCATTTTAAGCCTCTTTGTCACTCCCTCATCAAACATTCATTTTATAAAAAGGACAGAAAGTGTCGAAGAGAGAGTGAGAGAGAGTGAGAGAGAGAGAGAGAGAGAGAGACAAGGCCTACATGCACACTAACACAGAGAGACGTATATATTGTGTGTATTTAGTTTACATTGGTTTGTTGTTGTTGCATGGGAAAACTGTGCTAGCCCATCTTAGAGGGAGGGAAGTTATTGTACACATCATACATAATTCATACCAATTGATGATTCTAGTGAAAAGCAGCAAAAAAACGTTACGATGAAGAACTATCAAGATCACACACACACATCCCCCATTTCTGTTTTCGAAGTAACAGGGCAGTGTTGCATTGTGTTGCATGGCTACTTCCTTATCTGACATGATGTGTTTTCTGGTCCTTCTCACTGGCCCAGACAGCTTCTACTGAGAACCCCCTTCATGCTCACAACATGGCCCCCGCTCCCTTGCTCCCACTAAACAGACGTACACACACACGACCCCCCCCCCCCCCTCCCTCCACACACACACGCACGCACACATACACACACGAGCACACACACGCAGACACACACACACACACACAGTGTTCAAAGACAGTTATCCATTAACTGTTTGGATGTGCCAAGCGTCTGACCGGTACAGGGTTTGGGTGGACAGTAACATTTGCTTTGTGGACGAAAGGCCAAAGAAGCGACTGGCTATTTTCGGCCATCTAGACTGTGTTAAGAATGTTTTGTCCAACATCCTCTTGATTAAGATTAATGGACACTAAACAGACCATCAATAAACGCACTTTGCTTCTTGTATTAGTTGTATTACTAAGTCCTCACGTGTGAGCACAGCTGGCAATGCTGACGGGTTTGTGGTAGACCTCCAGACAGATGGGGCAGGAGAACTGGCTCTCGACGCTCTCCCCTGGAGCCGTGGCGGAGGATGCCCCGCTCGCTTGCTGATGCTGTCGGAGCTGGGTAGCAGACACAAAACTGCGGAACATCGCCATCACGAACAATAAGCTCAGTTCGCTATTCACTCTCGACAACAGATATTCCTTTTCCTTGGGAACAGATGCCGCAAATTACAACATAGATGGTGCTCTAATTAACGAATGATTATCCGTATAAACATGTCTAATGACAAAGACTACGTTTCACTTGAGGACACGCCGGAGCTGGAAACAAGTAAACATTAGAAGATAGACTGTTCGTTGACGACAACTAGCTAGGGTAAAATGCTGTGTAGATTACTAGATGTGAAAACGACGTAAACCTTCAAACGGTAACGGTTCAGAAGGTACACATGCTACTAAGATTTGTGATTTTGCGCAGTGCCTTACCGGTCTGATACTTGCGAACGAGCGTCCCAGCTACAACAAAAACCCTTTAAAGACGCTTCACGTTCTGGATACTGAAGTCCCATAGTAGCCTTCGTGTGATACCTTCAACGGAGCGCTCTTTTGGTTAGAACTACACTCCCAGTCACCAATGCAATTCGGCGTTGAGATGTGGTACACTCGTTTTGAAATCCGTGGTAGCTTACAACACGGCGGAGTCAGGAGCACCCAGTATCACCCAGTATAAACAATTGTTATCTATACACAACTCAGACGGGAGTGTGGGGTGGGGTTAGTGGAAGCAAGGTGTAGGCCAACTCTTTGATCTTAACGTATTGAAATACAGTATAACCATTCCTTTATTTTTGTTGTTTCTTACTGGAATGAGTTGCTTAGTTATTTAAAGCAAATTCATTATTCGAATTTACAATGATTGTCCGTCCCTAGTGCGGCCATGAAGCCATACTGGACCCTCCCAGGGCTGGCCTGTAGCTGCCCCTAACACAGCCTCTGGATGTGTCAACTCACCCAACTAACCTGCCCTGACAGCAGCTAGAGTCAGGGTCTGCTAATTGAATACCCTCACTGTGCTTTTGTCTCCTTCTTTACCCTCTAGTTTCTCTCTCTCTCCTTCTCTCTCTCTCTCCCTCTCTCTCGCTCTCTCTCTCTCTCTCTACCTCCCTCTGTATATTTTTAGACCCTTTTCTCTCACTCTCTATCTCTCTACTTTCTTTACCTTCTTTATCATCCTCCCCCATCACACAACTCCTAACACCCCATCCCTTCACCCCCTCACCTGTTCTGATCCGCATGACCAATTATTAATGTTCCTCTCCTTTCCTGTATGTTGTGTTTTGGTCTAAACAACGTGTCATGGTGAAAAGCCAGCAGGGGGCGCCAGCGGGAGTTGTCTGGGTCCCCGAGGCTTCAGGGTCTCTAGATTTCTCAGTGAGATCTTTCCTCCATGGATGAAACACTAACCTCTACAACTCTGGTAGGTTCAACGGTCCTCTACCATACACACACATCCAGAGTACTCTAACTCCGCACACACACACACACACACACCTTACCTCCACACTACATACAGTACGTCCTATCCTCACAAGAAAACATGTGATCCCCCCGTGTGTGCCCTACGTCACACACAAACCAACCCCACATTAAATAAGTATAGCCAACACATAGCACATTCCTTCACCTCTGTCCCTCTCCAGAACATCAAACATACTAAAACAAGCAGCCTTTTCTGAGGCAGGTGGTCCTAATAGTGACACTGTCAGATTGCAGGGCTGGATGAGTAATAAGTATAATTTGTTGGGTTTTCAGTTGTTGTTATATAAAACAAGAGACAGGTCCAGGAAACTCTGCATTCTTAATTTGTTGCATGTTAAGAATTCCTACCTTATCAAAACATAGCTATTGATGACAGCATCTCTGATATCTAACATGATTAAGGTATCATGTCGAGATCAAGATGAGGAATGATTTCTGAAGTTTAGTTAGGGTACATTTCATGTTTTCGTCTCATAATATTGTGTCTCATAATCTTTGATACCATCACAACCTCCGAAGAAACATCAAGGCTACAGATATACAGAGTTGTCATTGGTCCATCCTTTGAATCAATTCAGTTTACCCTCCAGTGTATGGTTCAAAGTCACACCCATCCGCTGGAGTCCTCACCCATCTTCTCTCCCCCTCCTTCTTTTCTATGTCCCCAACTACTGTTAATTTGGTCAAGCAGACCCCCCCCCCCCCCCCCTCCTCCTCAGTCAGGCAGGAAGTCCCTGAAGGAGCTGAGGCTGAAACTGCGAGAGGGGGGCCCTGGGGGTCCGAGGCTGCGAGGGGGAGGGCCAGGGATTCCTGCGGGGGCAGACGGCAGTCCGGAGCTGATTCTAGGGATCTTCTCCAACAGTTTAGACACGCCCCTTCGCCGGAAGGAGGCCGGACCGGATTCCCCCTGCTGGAGCACGTCTGCGTAGAGAGCCTGGAACACAGCTGCCGTCTCCTCCCACCCGTCACGCACCGAGACCTCCCAGAACGGCAGCTTCAGCCCCCGTGCCAGGCCCTCCCCCTCCTCCCTGGTCACCATGCGGTCAAATGCCAGGTCCTTCTTATTGGCTACTATGACCATGGGCGGAGGGCGGGCCTCTAGGCCGCTGCGGCGGCCGCCACTGGCATGGGTGTGGTTAACCAAGAAGCAGAGACGCATGACCTCATCAAAGCTGCAGCGGTCCGTTACAGAGTAGACAATGAGGAAAGCGTCTCCCCAGCGGATCTTCTCCTCGATCAGGAGGGCGTCTTCCTCCTACACACACGTACACACAAACAAACAACTCTCAGCTGGACTGACACAAACATTAAGGATGTCATCAAGGAGGCAGCTACATAGATCTCAGCTTGTATGGTCTCATTTGTGAACACCAGTCTGAACAGGGTTCCCCATTTACATATTAAAGTTAAATTATGTGTGTGTGTCTCCAATGCCATACAATGATATTTAGTGTGCGTATGCAGCCGTGCGGAACCTCGAGTGTCCTCTAACCATCTCTGCTGCATGTCTAATGGTTTACCGCAGGACATTAAACCCTTACCTGTCCTGCAGTGTCCAGTATCTCAAACTGCGCCACGTCTCCGCTGATACACATCTCGTGTCTGTATATTGTTTCTGCAGACACGTGCCACACAAATGGGAATCAATAGGCTACATTATTATTGATCGCTTTCAACAGATTTAGGCCTATCGTGAATGACTAATGATAGCAAAACAGTAGCCTCTTGGTAAAGGTTTAAATTTGAGAGTGATCGCTTCACTAGTTATTTACAATCGGGCTGCCCTCACCTACCGAGTGTTGGATCGTACTCTCCGATGAACCTTTTAGTGATAAATCGCACAGCCATTGCTGCAAAACCAAATTCGTGTAAAAAGTTTAGTCAACCATGTAGGCTAATTTATTAAACAATTATATACGCCATGCATGAATCACAATAGCACGTATGAACATATTTTAGGTATTTTCTATGCAAACGTCAACTTCTTATCCGACAGCCTTTGCTTCTTATCCGACAGCCTTTGCTTGCTCACCGGTTTTACCGACTGCCGCTTGGCCCAATATCACAATCCGGACGGTCCTGGATGGGTGACTGCCCGACCTACGAAGCGTTTTAGATAAACCGAAGTTTGTGGTCATGGTTTCTTTGTCCATTGACGATAAAACGGGTAACCATATAACTATCCATGAAACAGTTCGTCTCCCACTCATAGTTGGAGTGGCAGGTTGCAGGTCTCCGGTCAGTGGATAGCAAGAGCTCTGACATAACTCACACTTAGTTGCGTTTCCTCCTTTACTGGCAGCGGGTTCAGATTCCTCACTCTCAGACGAGACAGCTCAGCAACATCATGTTAGTGTCACTCCCTGGTCTGTCTCCACTCATACCTTCTCCCCTTTCTTCATTGCCTAAAAAAGCCGTTTTCTGCACTTCCTCAATTGTCAAAATGGTTGATCACAGAGCAGTCAAACTAAACACTTTGTTAAAACAAAACAAAAAGAACAGAGACAAAGCAGATGTAAACACTTTTGGACAACTTTATTTCATAATTGTCACAAACCATTTGTTAATTTCAGCACAGTGAGTAAGCATATTTACAAAGAGAAATACAGAAACTGAAATCATGAGAGCATAGGAGCCACTTCTATGGAGTTGATCCTTAGGATGGTCTGTGGCTGGATAATAACTGGAGGAGAGAGGAGAAAGGACAGGAGTAACCATTAGTCAGACATACAAGTTAACTGATACATTAGAATCACTGATAAAACATATAAAATATAACACATGATAGTATTGTATGTATATTTTTTCGATATAATTTGTTCTAATAATACTTTTTTTAATAATCCCTCATCTCTTCCAATTCCTCCCCCTATCTTTCTCACCCCTCCCACTTTCTCTCTCTCCATCCCTCTGTCTATCAAGTGTGGAGTATTGTCCCCTCCAGGCCACATGCTCTGATCTTGTTGACTGTGTTAGACCTTAACACAGTGTAATTGGCACGTTTGGAGAAATGTAGGTCACTGATTCAGACTATTAACAGAATCTAACTAAACAGCATGATCCCACTCAGCTCTCTGTCTTCACGCAGAGACAGACAGATAGGTAGAGATAGATACAGGCAGGCAGACAGACAGACAGATAGGTAGAGATAGATACAGGCAGGCAGACAGACAGATACAGATAGATACAGGCAGGCAGGCAGACAGACAGGTAGATATGGATACAGGCAGGCAGGCAGGCAGATGGACATGCAAGCAGGAAGGCAGAGACAGACACTGTGGTTTAATAATGGAAGTTAGACAAAGTCCACATCCAGACATGGAGCCAGCTGGCCAGGCAGACATCATTACAGCAGGCTTAGTTAGTTCGAGACAACAGTCTGGTCCGACACCTAGCGCTGTGCCAACCTGTCTATCTCATCCAGAACACTGAATAAAAGGGGCTTATGACTAAGCCCTCAATTATATCAAATGACAAAGTTGGAGCGCATCAATATCATTAGTTTTCCTAATGAATCACTGTCTGGGATACCTTCTGTAGTCCATACAATAACATATATAAAGGCAACAGTGGTTATAGGCTGAGGACGTGTCAGTCTATGGTAGATAAGGTTAGCGCCCCCTACAGCAGCAGATGGAACCTACTTTTCTTCTTCTGGAAGCGGTGTCTCTTCCAAAAGCGCATGTGAACTTTGGGCCAGGACTCTGTCTTCTCAAGCACTGTAGCTTCCACTCTGACCAGGTTTCTGCTGCGGGAGGGCATGAGGGGGACATGACTGATTAGTCAACATTTATCTACCAGTAAGATCAATTCAAATATTATATTGTAGGTAACACATGCATCTTGGTAAGATAGATATGTTATGTGCATATCAGTAGCACCTGTAGATGATGTGTGTGTCTACGTGTGCATGTGCAGTATACCCCAAAAGTGGCCTGCCAATCATAGTAAAGTCTTCTCCTCCAACCATCAACACCTGAACAGCAGACAGACAAGATAACACTTGATTAATCAATGAAGACTCTAAAGACACAAACCCCATTTGGGTCCTTAGAGTTTGAACAAGCTATCACCACAGCATTTATTCATTCATTTAGCATACGCTTTTATCCAAAGCGACTTCCAAGAGAGAGCTTTACAAAGTGCATAGGTCACTGATAATAACAACAAGATAGCCCCACAGCATTGCGGGTAGTCAAAAACAAGAAGTATATATTGTGAACAACCAAAAAATAGTGCTAAAGGGAAGAAACCATAAGAGCATGTAGTTAAACAAGTTAAAATTACACAACATTAATCTCAAAGTGCAGGTGTACCTGTAGGAAAGCAATAAAAATATGATTAACTAAAATGGAATACAACAGTTTAAATCTGCTACCACTAACCAACAAGAGCAACAGTCTAAGCAAGAGTCATTGTGATCCTTGAGGAAACTAGCGTTGGGTTCAGCAAACCATTCCTAAGTACCATTGTACTCCCGGAACAAGTGCGTCTTGAGCCTTCTCTTGAAGGTGGAGAGACAGTCCGTGTCTTTGATGGAGGTGGGGAGTTGATTCCACCACTGGGGGGCCAGACAGGAGAAGAGCTTGTGCTGGGACCGGGCGGTCTTGAGAGGTGGGACCACCAGGCGGTTGTCTGAAGAAGACCGTAGGTGGCGGGTGGGGGTGTAAGGCTGCAGGAGAGACTTGATGTAGTCGGGCGCAGTCCCGTTCACTGCTCTGAAGGTCAGTACCAGGGTCTTGAATCTGATGCGGGCCGTTATGGGTAGCCAGTGGAGGGAGATGAGGAGCGGGGTAACGTGGGAGCGTCTGGGTAGATTGTAGACCAGGCGGGCCGCTGCGTTCTGAATCCTCTGAAGAGGGCGGGTTGCGCATGATGGGAGACCGGCGAGCAGCGAGTTGCAGTAGTCCAACTTGAGAGGACAAGTGCTTGGACAAGCAGCTGGGTGGAGTGCTCAGACAGGTATCTCCTGATCTTCCGGATGTTGTAGAGTGTGAATCTACACGACCGGGAGACCGCAGCAATGTGGGCCGTGAGGGAGAGCTCGTCATCCATGGTAACCCCAAGGTTCCTGGCAGAGGATGAGGGGGTCACCGTCACAGATCCCAGGGTGATTGAGAGGTCACGGGAGATGGAGGGTTTAGCCGGGATGATGAGAAGTTCCGTTTTGGCAAGCAACCAACTGTTACTGGTTCTAGTGTATGTATTTGTGTATGTGGTCTACCCACCTTCTCCATCCGAATCCTGTCCCCACACTCGGCCTCTATGTGGTTCTCTATGAGGATCAGGTCCTCATTGGTCACCTTCCACTGGCGGCTGGCGAAGTGCACCACCGCAAACAACCTCCCAAGATCACCCTGGGCAAGCACTCCATTCACCTTCTGCACCACCGCTGCAGGACACAGGAAGAGTTACAGCAGACAGGAAGAGGAATAGTGATTGACGGATATATGACAGAAAGGAGAGTTAAAACACACCAGATGCAGACAACGAGGCTATAGTATGTTAGCACCGCAAGGGTTGCATTCCAGTGTTTCACTAACAGTACATTAGAACACAACAATATCCTACGGCCTGCATCTCCAATAAAGTGTAATGAGAGAACCACTCACATATACAATGTGGAATGAAGCCTAATACTGGGGTATCAGGATACTTTTACATGCTGGGGGTTACTATACACCTTTGTCACAAAAACTACATTATATTGTACCGTGGCCTAGATTTACTGGACAATGTGATAAGTGTGACAAGCCAGAACTTTACAGAACATCAAGTGAACGTTTCCAATCTGTTTTGTACATACAGTGTGTGTGTGTGTGTGTGTGTGTGTGTGTGTGTGTGTGTGTGTGTGTGTGTGTGTGTGTGTGTGTGTGTGTGTGTGTGTGTGTCACAGTGCGCTTCAGACCTGCGTGTTGCTGTCTCTGCTCCTCAGGGTCTATAGGGGTCAACTCAGGCCATGGTGGTCTGGACAGGGAAGTCTCTGGACCTGAACTATTCAGGAAGGAAACCCACACCGATTAACCGAGATAGAGAGAGGGGGAGTGAGAGAGAAGTCGTGTGTAGGCAAAGATGTGCACAGGTGTATGAATATGTCATAGACAGCTTGCAACTCGATTAGGTCGTAATTTGATGAGGTAGCTATTGGTTCACACACACACACACACACACACACACACACACACACACACACACACACACACACACACACACACACACACACACACACACACACACACGTCATCATTACCTCGATGGCAATTTAACGCTCTGAGAACTGCAATGACGTATTAGTGCAGGGAACTGGACACCTGAAAGAACATAGACAAGCCACAGTGAGCAAACGGTCAGTGAGACGTGTTAGCCTTAGGGCTCTGTTATATTACCTAGCCAGCCGTATTCATCTTTTAAATGACTCTCTTCCGATGAGATTACGTTCACCTCAGGTTATGTTAGCCAACAGAAAGCTAGCTACGATTGGCTAGCACTGGTTAGCTTCCAGGACATAGGACTCAAATACAGCAGTTACTAAAGTAACCTGCTACCACACAAATAATCAATTAAACACACACTTGTAAATGTCACCACTACCCACCTATCTGATTAATGATGGGGACATGAACATGTTGACTTTGTAAACTCCGACACGTTCTCAGCAGTTGTACACATCCACCCCTCAAAGTCACCGCCATCTTTCCGACCAGTGTATATGGTGTCACTGAAATGTCCATCCCCACACTATGTAACGCAGATCATGATAATATTCCAAAATTTGTGACACTATTATGTTAATTTTAACAAGCAGAAAACCACAAGTCAAATTAAAATATTTGTTAAATTATTTTTTGATTCTGTTTGAAATACACGAAGGAGAAACCCGAAACGGAACAGTTATTATGATTGGGTGGGAACACTTTCTCACACCGACCCTCTGCCGTCTCCCTGCAACTGCTTCATTGAAGGTGTCTCTGCCTCATTTCATATACAATTAAATGTAGGATTACAATACTAGATCTACTTTTATCAATCCACTTCTTACAATTGCACCTCCACCCTACACACACACTCACACACACACACGCACACGCACACATACGGGGATCTTACCCCACAGTAACAGAGCATGTTTGGATTGCATTCGATTACACCTTTACAGTGTTTAGTATTACACACTTCAAATTAATAGAATTTGAATTAAAAAAAAATGTGTGTGTATGTGTAATATTTTTTTCCTGTCACTGGGTGGCGTTGTAACACCGCATCTTTCTGTTCTGTCTTTGTACAAAATATGCCCGTGGACCTGGTGCAGTGTATCCACAAGAGCCAGGTCTATTCAGCTGTGTTTTCAATATAATGTGAAGGGGCAGGGTAAGGTAGAAGGCGATAGGGGAGTCCAGTGAACAGCTCAGTGCACCTTAATATGGAGAGAGTACAGATGATTTGAGAGTAACCAATAGAGACCAGCTCAGGAGAGATCTGAGAAATCTGGCATCAGGGCTTGAGTCACTGCTCACCAGTACACCAGCCCCCCCTCTATTCTCTTTTTCTCTCTCTCTCTCTCTCTCTCTCTCTCTCTCTCTCTCTCTCTCTCTCTCTCTCTCTCTCTCTCTCTCTCTCTCTCTCTCTCTCTCTCTCTCTCTTTGTCTCCTCTCTCAAACTAATTACGCAACTCTCATCTCTCCCTCCACCTCCCATCCTTTTCTCCTTCCCATAATCTCTTGATCTCTCTCATCTCTCCATCCCTGTCTCTCTTTCCCCCCCCTCTCTCTCTCTCTCTATCTCCACCCCTCACTCTTTCTCACACCTCCTGCTGTGCTTGTTTGTTTCTTGGAAGTTAAATGACGCATCAAGTCATCATAGGAATGTATTGATGTGTATCTGTTTGTGTGTGCATGAATGTTTATGTGTGTGGGTGTATCTGTGATTTTTAATCCATGATGCAGCCGTGTAGTAGCTGTGGTGTAGGCGTGTAGTAGCTGTGTAGTAGCCATGTTTTTTCCACATTGACCTCCAGGCTTGTTGAACCTCAGACATCCACTAGCTCACACACAAGGTCCCATGAATAATTGAGAGGTAGAATTCCAGGACTGCATGTGTTTATGTGTGTGTGTAGTGTGATATTGGATTTCTGAGTACAGCCATATGCTGGACCAGCATGAGACTGATATCCTAGCCACCAAGCCTCCTGACTTTTAAGGAGGATGCCCAAATGTGTGCCTGTGTGTGCATGTATGTATGTCTGTGATGTGTTTTGTGTGAGTGTGTGTCTCTATGTACTTTCCATCCTTGTACTTCCATGACAGGATGCTGTTGCTAAAACATATGAAAGGATAGTGTGTGCGTGGGGGAGAGGGGGTGGGAGGGGTTGGAGGCATGGGCTTGCTTTAGGATTGTGTGGGAGTGAGAGGGTCTGGTATCTTAGCAACAGCACGTTTATGGTGAGAGAGATAGAGAGAGGTGGATGAGGATGCTCTAGTGCTTTAACTGGCTCCACCCTTTCCCCCACGTCTGTTAACACTGTCAGCTCCCTGACTGGGTTCTGGCCTCAGAGCCTCTATCCTTGTCTCTTTGCAGCCCATTCACACCTCGTCCAATCAATAAAGGTCACATTCGCATCCCTCTCTGAGACACTATCCTGGATGATACTGAATGATCCACATTGTAACATATTATTATTGTGTCTCTCTTTCTCTCTTTTCTCTCTTATTCTTTCTTATTTCTCCTTGGCCTGTTCCCTTGTCTTTATCTTACCTCTTTCTCCTCCATCTCTCATTCATCTGTCCTCTAACCCCCCTGCCCCCACTGCAAGGAGGTGTAAATGCTCTGGAAGATGGCTGCCATGCTTGTCAATGTAGAAACGGCCACAGGCCAGGTCCCTTGCCACAGCGACAAACAGATGGCCCATTACTGCAAAAACACCTGGGGGATAGGGGGGCACAGAGGGGGAGGAAGAGAGAGAGTGTGTGGTGGAGGCAGGGGAAGAACCATGAGAGTGGAGTGGGTGGGGGGGGGGGGGGGGGGTGGAGAGGGATGATCATAGAATAAGAGGCATAGCTGGAATGTCCTCCAGAATGTGTGACTATCTTCAAGAACCAGCTGCTTCCATTTAGTTGACCATGTCAGAACCCTGAAAGAAGTGGAGAAGAGAGGCGACTGTCTGTTGCTGTCAGCTATAATTGGGCTCTCAGGAAAAGAGATGGAAAGAGAAAAGAGAGAAGGAGAAGATAGGGAAGAAGAAAGACAAAAAAAGAGAAGAGTATGTGTGTGCAGTCCCAGATTGTGATATCATTATTTGCACTGCTATATCAGGGCCGTCCTATTCCCCCGAATGCTCCGTCCCGGCGCAGAGAGCAGGAGGTAGGTGTGGAGGATCACTGTCACTCTGCAACAAGCTTCTTTAACTAGGTCTCTCATCTAAAAATACTCTTTATGAAACAAAGCCTGATCCCCAGGAGACAGAAGCACTGTACACACAGAAGTATATGTGCACGCATACACACACACAGACACACACACGCACTCACACACCAAGAGCGGCAGTGTGTGTGCAGAGATGAAAAGAAGACATATTCCTATAGTGGGTCTTGGAGGTCATAACAGAGCTTCTCTATCTGCCTCTCTCTCTCTCTGGAGGGAAAGGAGTTAGGGAGAGAGAGAGAGGAAGTTATTCTTAGAGTTATTTTATCACCATGGCACACCTATATCTGAATGTGTGTTGTGTGAGAAAGAGAGTGTGTGTGTGTGTGTGTTTTTGAGTTATCAAACACCCCATTATGTCAAAACTGATGGATGAATGACTTTGAGTATGTTCATCTAGAGAGATGAATAACGTTCATTAAACATGCTCACGGCCAGCTTTGAAGTGTAAACACAAGCTCCAGACTGTTCTCATTAAGTCCAGTGATTGTTTTCGTTTTGTCTGAATGAGAGCGACAGTTAACGAGCGCACTGTTGGGGTGAGAAGAGGAGTGTAGAGAAGGAGAGAAGGGGAGAAGAGAGGAGAGAGAAGGAGAAAGGAGAGGGACTGGTGGGGAGAGGAGTAAAAGGGAGAGGAGGGAAAAAGAGGGGAGAGGAGGTGGGGGGTGAGGTCACAGGTCTGGTGTGTGTTGAGTTTGCTACATCCCAGGCCGAGCTGCTCAGACTGTGTGCAGCAGCGTGGAGACTCCTGCTGTCAGGAGCCATCAGCCAGACAGAGCAGAACAGAGCACACTCACCAGACAGCCTATCAGAGGACCCCAGGTGGCCACACAACCTATCAGAGAGCCCCAGGGGAAGCATGTGTGAGTCACACACAGAGCCAATACCGTTGCAGAACTGCACTCTTCACTGGCCTTGAGAAAAGACAAAGTCTTACATGTGAGAATGTCCATCCCTTTCTTTAGCCTCTCCTCTTTCCATCTCCTTTGTCCTGAACATTCTTTTCTTTCTTCCTCTGGGCTTCCATCTGTGTCCTTCTCTTAGTCTGGAATAGGTCTGTTCTCCAGACATCATCATTCTTATCCTCATCATCATCACCAATGTCCAAGCCAGTGTATTGCCAAACTTATACACACTGTGTGTGTGTGCGTGTGTGTGTATATGTTAACACAGTGTGTGTGTCTGTGTGTACAGTATGTGTGTTTGTGCGTGCATGAGAAGTTTGATTTATGCTGTTTCCATGGAAACTGCATTTATGAAACACACCCTTTAGTTTGTGTGTGTTTTCTGTGGCAGACAGTCTGGTTGACATGTCCTTATTAAGGTATCCAGGACAACCACAACTGTACTGATTAGAACACAGTGTGTGTGTGCACTTTCTGTTGAAGGGTGAGTGTGTGTTTTCTGTCAGTGACAGCAAAACAGCATACAAGAATAAGACGTCAGTTGTTGAGGCATTAAGATAGGATGGAGAGCAGAGCAGATTAAGACTAAATATAAACAACTTTTGACAGATTCTTTACAAAGCTGACAGGTACATTCAGAGGTGTGTTACTAATCCTGCTCTCTCACTTCTCCTTGTTGACTTGGCTACTGCACATCCCTCAGGTTTCCTCAACCTCTCATCATCTTAAAGCAGGGCAAAGCAATGGTGGACCAGTTCTACAGTGAGCGTGAGCTATATTTAGTCTCCAAGATTTTCCTTACAACCAATTATTGACCAAACTAGGCCAGACTGACTTTCACATTCCCTGCTTTGCAGCAACACACACACTTTCACATACACTCACTCACTCACACACACACACACACACACACACACACACACACACACACACACACAAACACACACAGGTTTGTGTATTTCTAAGGACAATGATTTGTAAAATGATCTTTCACACAAACAGTAAGAATTACAAACAGTAAATAATGTGTGTGCGTGTGTGTGTGTGTTTAGAACTGAGTTATTGCAGCATGGTGACAGTATCAACCCCCATTAGATCTCTGGTCTGAATTATTTATCACCAGGAGATTGAGATCACTTGAATAGAAACAGCCAGTTTCATCTATCTTTTCTCTCCTCCCCCTCCTCTCATTTTCTCTCCTCTCCTCCCCCTTCTCTCCTCCCCCTCCTCTCCTCTTCGTGACTCCTCTGCTTTCCTCTCTCCTCTGGATGTGAAATCTGAATGAGATTAGAAATGAGGAGCGGTAGGATGAATTTCAATTTGAGAGGATTACATGTCCCCAACCTCTCTCCCACTCTCTCTTTTCTCCATTCTCTTTCTCTGCCTCCCTCTTTCTCCCCATCTTTCTCCTCCCTCCATCCCTTTCTCTCGCTCCTCCCTCTCTCTTCCTCTGAAAACAGAATAATGACTACTACAATGAGGACTTGGGGAAATTGGCACCATTGTTGCTACATAACAATGCTTCCAGTGATTATACTCTGCCTGTCCTTCTCCGCCCCTCTCGTGTGATGGCACACGTTCTCTTTCACACACACACACACACACACACACAAACACACACACACATACACACACACGCATACACCCACACACATACATACACACACATACACACACGCATACACCTACTCACATACACTAAACAGACACCCACTTATAAACAACTATTCATACACTTCGGCAGATGGTCAGGGGATCTGGGTAGATTCTAGATCTGGCAAAGACAATAATCTTCCCACCCACCTGAACCCCCGGGCCCCCCCATCGCAGCCCAGGAACACATCAACCCTCCAGAGCCCCTTCCACAGCAGCGTCACCCCAAACAGTCTCATATCCTCCATGTGTATGTTTACGTTTAAAGACAAATAGAGAGAGAATAGAGAGATCACTGAGTGAGAGAGAGAGAGAGAGAGAGAGAGAGAGAGAGAGAGAGAGAGAGAGAGAGAGAGAGAGAGAGAGAGAGAGAGAGAGAGAGAGAGAGAGAGAGAGAGAGAGAGAGAGAGAGAGAGAGAGAGAGAGAGAAGAGAACATAAAGAGGTCTAGAGGATGCAGAGGTGGTGGAAAGAACAGAAAGAGAGAGAGAGAGATAAAGAAAAAGCAAACAGAGAAACAGCATAAAGGACGACAGAGAGATGAAAGAAAGAGATTCAGAGAGACAGAGAGCTGAGAGCATAGAGAGAGGGAGACATAGAGAGAGAGTAGAGAGAGAGAACAGACACAGAGAAATAGAGAGGGGGAGTGGTATATACGCGTGTAGCAGGGAACTTTAAAGCAGCATTCTTGCCCAGCAGCCGCAACCAGAGCAGCTCCGAGCAGCACTCTACCTGACACAGACACAGTCCCAGAGACTCAAAGACCCACAGACAGACAGTGACACAGGAGCACAAAGACACACAGGTAAGGAGTGCTGACTGCAGAAAGAGCAGTGCTGGCTCATGTGTGAAAAAGCTGTGTTTTGATTGCTGCTGTATCTTTCTTTCTATCAATCTATCCATCTATCTATTTAGATAGATAGATGGAATAGATAGCAGAATTTGTATCTTTATCTTGCTGCGGGCTAGAGATAGTGGTGCCTGTGTGTGAGCAAGCGAGCATGCAGTGTTTGTGTGTGTGTGTACTGATCCATTGTTCCAATATGTTGCACTAGTAGTGGTATCTCTTGTTTTCTCTTTGGGATGAATGCACAAATGCACAAGTACATACACATACTCACACATAGTATGTCAAGGCAGGTGTGACTGTCATAGAGAATACTCATATGGAGACAGAAGATACATACGGAAGGAAAGATAAAACATTGACTAGGTGTCTCTTCCCGCCCCTCTGCTCTGCTCTGCTCTCCTCTGCTCCTCTCCTTCCCCCTTTCCTCTCTTCCCTTCCCCTCTCCTCTCTTCTCTCCTCTTTTCCTCTCATCCTCTCCTCTGCTCCGCTCTGCTCTCCTCCACCATGGTATGGCTCAGGTATTTTAGGGGTCCAAAGTAGAGCTGAGGAGTGACATTGTCAGGCTGGGTGAGAGGCACTCTGGATGGGGGTGTGAGCAGAGGGCAGCTGTACTGGGGCAGGGCTGTAGGGTGGGGCACAACCACCTCTACTGGTACAAACTCTTTATACGGTAATCTGAACCTTACCTTCATCTGCATATTGTGGAACAATATATGGAATATTTAGGGCTGAGATCTAGTATTCATGTTCACCTCTTACTCTAACACCTGTGCTTAAGAGACCTTACGTGGAGACAGAGGGCTATACTGTTTAGAAATCCCTGAATGACGGTTTCAGATCTGATTGTAAGTGATGGTTGCAGGGATCTGTCCAGGAGCAGATCTAGTGGTCATCCAGTGAATCTCCAGAGGGAGGTGAGAAGAGTGTGTCGACGCTGAGATGGTTACTCACTGTCTCTGTCTGAGAGATCGATCATTACCACAAGTATCTGACTTACGTCATAGACAATAAATATATTATGAATGTCTGTAGCTGGATATTGTAGTTTAATGTAATCTAATGTAATGTAAAGCTATCAAATCAAATAGATCAAAAAGAATTCAGAGATAAGAGGTGACGTGTTGTGCTCTGTCGGTCTCAGCTTCATACTGGCTGCATGCCTCAGACAATTCAATTCAAAGTGTTATACGACCCCTCTTGAAAAGAAAGAAGATGTCATGAAGAATGGGGGCTGATTGGGGTCTGTCAGACAATGTCTTGCCTTCTAAAATCCGCCAGGTGTTAGACATTGTTACAAACGGTCGCACAGTCTGTTTGGTTTGTAGAATTAAAGCTTCTGAAAAAGCGTTGCACAAAATGTAAACTATCTAGACTAGTGCTGAGTAACCATAGAAGAGAAGCCCAGTATTGGCCAGACCCTGAACACAGAGATCATGTGCAGACCAGGGGGTTATATTCTCCTGAACGCTAGTCTGGGGTCTTGTCAAAGAGACTTGTCTTAATGTGACTCCCGTTTTAGTAAATGAAGGAAAATCTATCACTCATGTAAAGGTATTCACACAAACACAAACTCCCAAGGACATACCTGCCACTGAGGGGGGAGGAGTCTGAGGATCATGTGCCACCATGGGGGAGGAGTCCGAGGGTCAGGTGACGGTCATGTCAGTGGTGGTCATGGCAGAGCTCACCTCAGGGGGTCTCTATCCAGATCTTGATGTCCCTCCGGTTCTGTGGTGTGACGGCTCTGCAGGTAGGTAGGTGAGGATGGGTCTCACCATGGGGGATCTCACAGCAAGATCCAGGCAGCCTTGTCAGCCCTGTTACATCCAAAATGCATCCCACCATGTTTTCTATCTCTCCATTCCCACCTCCATCTACTCCTTGATCCATGTCTCAAACTCCCTTTCACACTACTGTCTTTTTTTTGTTTACACTTACATTTTATTAATTTAGCAAAGGCTGAACAAACTGTTGTTTGGCTAACATCAGCCTGCTCTGATATCCAGGCACTCAGAGAGGATGGTGCTTTGATGGCTCGCCAAAGTCTCACACACAGGCGCGGGCGGGTTCTAGCAGGGTTCTGAAGCAGGGGCCATTCAGGAGGAGATTAATCAGAACCTCAGAGACAACCTGAGCCTCTTATCCTGTTGGAGATAGGGTAGGGGCTGTGTGTGTGTGTGTGTGTGTGGCGAGGGGGGGATATAAACAGAGACAACAAAGTGTGTTTGCATTATTGTGTGATTGTATGAGTGTGTGTATGTGTGTGTTTATGTGTGTCTCTGTGTTACCGTAATAAGGAATAAACGTCCCATAGCCTCCACGGTCAGCATTGTTTTTCTCCAAATAAACAGTGATCTCATGGAGCCTGACTGGCAGGCTGTCCACCCAGACCATGCCTTACACCCTGGGAGGAAGTAAAAAATAACAAGAAAGTAAAATAGATTCCTCCTGTCCACCTGTCTGTATGGCAGTTTGCTCTGAGGGGGATGGGAGCTCATCCTTTTTCAGAGATGGAGAGAGATTGGGGTTAGAGAGGTGGGGTGGAGGACATGACGAGTTGAACAGACTAACAATGAGCTACTTGTTTTACATCAAGCGCTGAGTGGATGGTTCACAGCAACAAAGATAGATAGTGTGTGTGCGCCCAGACGCCGCGTGCGTATGTGTGTATATCTGGAGGTGTATGAGTGTCTGGCACCAGTCCCAGTGAGCGAGGCTGCCTCTCCCTGTGGTGGCAGGAGATAGTGAGGATATTCATATGTCTGGAGGAGGAGGATGTGAACATATATGTGCTGCCAACAGCAGACAAAGTGAATCATTTAAACTAACAGCAGTGAGATGTTCTGGTCTAATGATGTCCCTTTATCCCTCCATCCCTCAATCCCTACCTACCTTTCTTCTATTCCCTGTCTTTCATTCTTTCTTTCTCTCTCTCCATCCCATCTCTTCCTCTACTTCCTCCTCCTTCTCTGTCATTCCCAGAGTAACAGCAGTGTTTGTTATCGTCACCACCAGACAGCTCAGTGTGGAGGAGAGCCTCACAGACATAGTGACTCTGCCAGGGTGTGCTGCCCACACACACCTCCAAACACACACACACACACACACAAACACACAATCCCAAGGAGAAAATGTTGGTTCATAATGCATGAATCGAAGTGCATTACATGCTGCAGTCGAATAATTATTCACATTACATGATTTAGCTCATGACGAATGTTCATATTTTCGGTCAGCTTTTGCCCTCCCCCCTTGTTCTCTCTCTCCCCTCTCTCCCGCTCCTTTCATCTCGTCCTATATCCTTCTTTCTTTCTCCATTGTCGTCTTTCCCCTTCCGTGAGCACAGTTATTGATCTCCCTCAACGGAGGAGCTGACAGCTTTGATCTCTCACACTATATATAGAAGTAGGACTCCTGGCAGGACACAACATTGAAATATTCACTCAAGATGCAACTAAAATCTAAAATGCTACTGACAGACTGCTCCTGCCCCCTGCCCATAGATGTCAAGTTGAAAGAGATCTCCTGTTGTTAGGTCTTGTAGACTTCCTGTCGAGATTAGAGATTGAATGTAGAGTGAAGTTTTGTGTTGATTTCAAACAGCGAAGTCTCTGTTTATCAAGACGCCCCCCCCCCCCCCCCCCCCCCCCCCCCCTCCTGGGTGCCCCCCTCTCTGCCGTGTTCTAGAGTCCTGGCACGGAATCATGCCCAAGATGAAGAACATTTTGCCAAACACTACTGAACCACAGTAACAGAACCCTGTGTTTCCTTCTAGAACCTTGCCTACAGAATGCTGTTACTTATTCTAGAAACTTGGGTCTGGGGCTATACAGAATGTGGGCCAGTAGCAGAACCAGATCTCTGGTTGCGATATTAATAGTGCTCTCACATCTGTGGCCAACTCTCCAGGGGGCTCGTTAAGGAGGAGGAGATATCTTGTTTCTGTTTGCTTTGTTTCATAGCTGTTTCAAACTGACAGTCTCCATTGAGCTCTCCTCAGAATGCTTCTCAACCTGCCTACATGGGGGCTGTCGGCAGTGGCTGAGACAGAGCCTTCATCCACATACCAAGTAGCACACACAGGATGTGTGTGTGTGTGTACAGGCACAACGCATTTTTATGTGTGCTCAGACAGAGAGGTTGTGTGTGTGTATGTGTGTTTTGTGTGTGTGTGCCCGGGCACCAAGTACCAGATGTGTGTCCAGAATGTGTGGTCAGATAAAGGTGATTAATTATCTATTCTGCTCCCAGGACACTAGAGAGAATCTGAACCTGTTCACACAGAACAGAAGATCCTGATCACTACTATTGATCAGCCTAAGGGCTGTTTATCACCACAAGCAGGGATTGATCAAGCTGTGATTAACCACGTTTCACCTCTACAACAGCAAATACATGACAATCCTTAGAGATTGCACACAAACACCTACACAGCACCTGTGAAGACTGGTCTCATCTGGTTCACAGTGACCGATCTAGAAAGGTGAGGAGGAGGAGGAAGAGGAGGGAAAAGGAGATTGTTTTTTGAGGAGGTCTTCCCGAGGGAGGAAGGTTGTGTTTTGTGCAGTAGAGACACCTAGGAGGTGTGGAGAGCTGGTTATGAAGCTTCCTGTCTGAGTCTCTCTGAGGTATCATTAGCAGAGAATAGTGACATCACTCTGACAGGTCCTGAGTAGAGACACCTGCTCCAGCTACACAACAGTATCACAGTATAACAGTCACAGTCCCACAGATCACTACACATCTGCAGTCAGGCTTATAGACACACAGTTGCACCTGCAACATCAGCATTCTAGCTCTAAGACTATTGAGGTGTCTTACTAACACATTGACGTGTAATTACTTCTCTACTTCTACTGGTCCATTCTCTCATGACAGGCAGAGAGAGGAGGGGAGAAGGATGGGTTTCTAAACTCTGGACTGTTTTAACGTTTGTTCAGGATCAGCTAGTTAACAAACCTTTTACTTGCTGAGCAATGTAAGCTGACCTCTCCGTCTCCTGTATACCCACAGGTAACCATGGCAACCTTTATCAACCGTCTTCTGTTTGGCCTCCTGTGCCAAGCTGCCAGTGCGTGGGCGTTTGCCCGTCTCAGTGATGACGCAGAGCTGCGCTCTGCCTTTTCGGTGGCACGCACAAGCAGCATGGAGGGTGGGGCCAAAATGGTGGTGACCTTTGACACTGTGTATGTCAACATCGGCGGGGACTTTGACCCGGGGGCGGGGCTATTCCGCTGTCGGATCCCAGGGGCCTACTACTTCTCCTTCACGGTGGGCAAGTTCCCCCACCGGGACCTGTCCGTCATGCTGATGAGGAACCGGAATGAGGTACAGGCCATCGTGTACGAGGAGGGCGGAGGCGAAGAGAGGCGAGTCCAGTCCCAGAGCGCAATGCTGCAGCTGGACTTTGGAGACACCGTCTGGCTGCGTCTCCACGGCGACCCCCGCTACGCTCTCTACAGCAACATGGGACACTACACGACCTTCAATGGCTACCTGGTGTACCCTGACACATACACTTTCCAGCAGACGCGCCTGCCACCGGCTACAACGAGCAACAATGAAGCTGTCATCAGTGAAGCCACCGACCACCACACTCTGTCAGATGAGGTGAAGGAGAAAGAGGAGAAGAAGGAGGAAGTGGAAGGTGAGGAGGAGGAGGAAGAGGAGGATGACCAGAGGTCAGCATTCTCCGTGGGCCGCACCCAAAGCATCGTGGGAGAAGACCAGGGCTTCCCACAGCACCAGCCAGTCAGCTTTGACACAGACTTCGTCAACATTGGTGGGGACTTCAACGTATCAGCGGGCGTGTTCACGTGTCGCATCCCCGGAGCCTACTTCTTTTCCTTCAACGCAGGGAAGCTTCCCCATAAGACGCTGTCCGTGAAGCTGATGAAGAACCGTCTGGAGGTCCAGGCCATGATCTATGATGACCACCAGGGGGAGCGTGCGCTGCAGAGCCAGAGCCTGATGATGTCCCTTCGGCGTGGGGACATAGTGTGGCTATACAGCCACCAGAGGGAGGGCTTTGGAGCCTATAGCAACCATGCTAAATACATCACCTTCACAGGCTTCCTGGTCTACCCCGAGTTGCAGACCAGTCCCCAGGCTCCAGAGCTAGGACAAGACCTGAAGGTGGGACAGTCCAACCCCAACCCACATACATCTCATGCTGGCCAGGCCAAAGCCCACCCTCAGCCCCAGGCCCATCCCCAGAAGCAGGACAGCCAAAAGCCCTGACAGCTGCCTATGTGAGGGGACCAGGACCATACCACTGAGGGGGGTGGGTGTGGGGGGTGTTGAGCTGTGGAGCTCCTGATGTCGTCTTATCTGCATCCAGCTGGGTTCCCTCCTCTGGCTGACTCCACACTCAACGTAGTTGGGCAGCCAAGGCAGGGTTGTGTTTGTGTGTGTTAATATTCTTCTCCTCTGGAATGATACTGTCCTGTACTGTATGTCTTCAGAGGCATGTGATTTTACTTTAGGGATGCTTGTTTTGTGTCAAAATAAGTCCTTTATGAGTTTTTCCCCTCTTTCGCTCTGGAGTGTTGCACCTCAGTTGAGACAGCTGGCAACGGTCATTGTAACAGCAACATTCAGGTTGAATGAACAGCCCCCATGATGGAGATTGGCTGGACCGTGACAGCCCCCTTCCCCACCCCCCCGCCCTGCATCCTTCCTGGCTCAACCTTGCTTCCGTCCTCCAGGCAAGCTGCCATCATTTGTTAAAAAATAAATCTGAGTGAGATTCATTTCTCTCTGGCTGGAAACGGTGGGGAGAAAACGTGATTGTCTCCATCCTCTGTCCAGGGCACTGCTGAATTGCTGAATTCACACTCACAGTTGGAGCCTCTAACAGACCAGACTCCAGTCAATTACTGACTCACTGACTGTTCAGTGAGTCAACCAGAAGAAAAATAAGTCCACTTCAAACTGTGAATATCACACTTATGTCAAGCACACTACCAGAGGTTTTAGTCATTGATGACAGTGCCTACAATAAAGTGTATTTGTTTCTAGAAACATACCAATTTGGACAAGTGGGGCTTTATGCAATTGTGACATGCACAAAGTGACTAAGTACTGGTTTACTTAACCTCTGTGCACACTATCTGACTTCCTGGTCATACAAATAAGTCTGTCAGCCTTTGTGGGATGTTACAACTTGCCAAGGTATTAGCCCAGCCCAGCTAAAACTCTGCCCTTGTCCCTTATGACACAAACAGTTCTAATATCTACACCGCAAAATGTAGATAATCTCACTTTTAATCAAATATTTAGCTCATTTTGTACGGTTAATAAAAAATAGGGATGGCTGCAGCCTTCTGGACATGGTGTGTTTGTGTGAGGGAGATAGCTGTGATTTTGTCTGGGGATGTGATGAAGAAATGCACAAGGGGCCCTCCCAGAAGAAGCTAGCACTCCTACAGAATCACTTTCCTCCCTTTGGGAGGCACGGTTTCTGATTAGTGTTATGGACCCCATTTGGATTCTCTGAAATAGCAATCTTCCCCCATCCTCTGAGAACACACAGGTGAGAGCTGAGTGGAGGTGCTAGGAAGGGAGTAAGGTAGGTCCTGAGAGGGAGAAAGAAAGATAAGTACTAGTAGGTGAGAAAAGTAGGTTCAGTATGTTTGTGTATAAACAGGGTAGAAGCCTGTTCCATCTTACAGGACCACAGCAATCAGTTTCATGCATGCTGTTATGGACATGTCTACGACAGAAATACAAATTAATTGACGATTCCTTTAATAAATACTTGTCTTAAAGCTTTAAAGGTCTACTTTCCATGTAAAAATGTGTTTCTACAGACAGCTTGTTGTACAGTGCATAATACCGTGTAACGTTCCTGTTGTTATTCAAGACTATTCCCAGGATTACTGGGAAATTGTTTAATAAACTGCTCTAATCAGTGGCCTATTAAATCACTCCAGTCATGATAAATTTACTGTTCTGGTGTTTCCTAAAGTTGTACAGTGAATGCTTTATTGAACTATGTCTATCAAAATAAAGAGAAATCCAGTGATTGTTTCATCCCTGAGTTAATGCTAATGACCAACTCACAGGTAGTACTGATGTAGCATCATAGTTGGTGCACATCACGTTAACATTGCAACAGAAAACCATGAATGCTATTTTAACCACATCAACAGAGGCATCTGGTGGTCTATGTCCAGAACTGCAGGAGCCCCCCCCCCCCCCCCCCCCCCCCCCCCCCCCCATAATCTCTCTTCCCGTTGTGGAAATACAATGTGTTCTCTGGGGATAAACAAAAGATACATAGAACACAATACACAGAACAAAATGACACAAGATGACCCTCTTTTATACACGTCTTTATTTACATAAATACTCAAGAGAGAAGAAGCAAGGCTCCACTCCAGTTCAGACAGGTATGTCTACACAGGGTCTGGGACAGTATTAGGGGGGTCAATATGGGGGGTAGTTATTTCTTCTCGGGTGCCTTGTCCCCTGCAGGCAGCTTGGGGGCATCCTTGGGCTCACGGTATGCAGGGAACACCTCCCACGGAGTGTTCAGGTCAAACTTCCGGAACTCCTGAGAGAGTTCCACAGGTTCCGCCACCACACGCTTCACCTCGTCATCGTAACGCACCTGGATAAAGATGAGAAAGGACGTCAAGACGGATTAGATTCGATTTTTGACATAGAAGCGTTCTTGTTGCAGTTAACCGTTCTTAACTTATTCAGTCTATTTAATGATCCGTCAGATCACGAAGACAAATTCAATCTCCTAACATGCCTTACCTCCACATATCCGGACAGGGGGAAGTCCTTCCTGAATGGATGGCCCTCAAAGCCATAGTCTGTCAGGATGCGCCTCAGGTCAGGGTGGTTGGCAAAGAACACCCCATACATGTCCCACACCTGGACACACACAAGTAGGGCATATTGATGAGTCCTGATCTAGAAGTTAGGCTAGATGAGGACAGGGTTTAGGGCAGAGCAGCAGGTATGGGGTACTTACCTCCCTCTCATACCAGTTGGCTGCCTGGTGCACAGACACAGAGGAGTCCACTGGTGTCAACTCGTCTGTGTATGTCTTGATGCGGATACGAGAGTTAAAGCGCAGGGACAGCAGGTTGTAGACAATCTGCCAACACACACATGGATCTACTCACTTTCTAACACACACACCTGTTGTGTGAATGGATCATCTCTGACACAAGCATCACACAGCATGCAGTCAGGCAGCAGCAGGGGCACCGTATAGGGGTGAAAAGTTGAGACAATTCCAAGAGCCCCTGACTGACAGTAAATATAAAAACTAATAGAAATGATAAACTTTTCTTATTTTTTTTTCATGGGGCCCAAAATTCCTGGCGGCACCCCTGGGCAGCAGGGTCAGGTAAGGTACCTCAAAGCGGTTCTGGCGCGTCGGTATGTCGACAGCAGTGAGGTCAATCATGTTCCTAAACTGGCTGTTGGTGTGGTCCCTGAGGAAGGTCAGCACTGGAACCACCCCATCAGGATGGATCATCACCTCCAGCTCATTGTAGCAAGTCACCTGTGTGTGTAGTGTTTGTGTGGGGGAGAGACAACCTGGTCAACACTTGATTTAGTTTGTCAAACAATATAACGCATCCTTTACACAAAACACAAAAGGAAGCATGATGGTATGTTCCAAAGTCTCCAGGTTGGAAAAGCAGGATGGAACTGGACTGACCTGGACCTGCTGAACGTATTTAGGCATCATCTCTGCCACATACTCCCCAAAAGCAGACAGCTGGTTGTGAGTGACGGAATCCTTGGACCTTACTGTGGCTGCAGGGCGACAGAGAACAAAAATCACAACACAGAAGTGGTTTTCAGAGTACCAATATCGGCAACAGATCAAATGACGTGGCAATCCGTGCCGAAACGGCCAAATTGTCAGGCTACCGCGATTTCAAAAATAACATGCTGGGGCCCTTCTCTAATAGAGATCCCGTCTAATGTTTCTCTAATCCCCAAACTTTCTTAAAATACACTTACGTCTAGTTTCAGTCGTTGTGGTCTCCGCCCTCGCCTGCACCAGACATGCGCTTCGATTGGCAACTGGAAAACAGAAAACATTCACTTTCCATGTAGGCAAGCAAGATTGCTGCCTGGTTTGCTACGTCAGTAGATGACTTGGATGTCTTAAGATCATTTACCAGCTAGCATACAACATAGCACCACACAATGATAAACTAAACCTACCCTTCAATCATTAAAATAGTTATTTCTAATTTGCTAGCGAACTTAGCTTCTCTATTACACAATTATCAGTTGCCTATAATTGTGTGGCTGTCGGCAAGCTAGCGAGCCAGTTTCACAGAAGGTCATCGCTAGACAATTCGCAGGTTTAATCTTAACACATCGTAACGTAATTCCAACCTTGGCAAAAACATACGCAGGCCAGGGCATTCTAAATGACAGGCCAAATAAGCATGTTGTGAAGCTCGTATATTGCAAATACCATTTAAACTTCGGCAAAGACCTCCGCGGACGAGACGAACTAACGACGCCGCCATCTTTGTACAAATGTAATCTTTTCTTCTTCGCATAAAGGCAAGCGTGGAGACCAACTCAGGGTCTACTCACTAACGCCAACTTCTGCACTGGAGTCCGTGTAAGTCTGGTGTATTTCGTCTGCAGATCGGATAATCACTTAAAATTAACGGTAACATTAAATTGAATTAGATTAATGGGAGAAATGTGAGAACTTGTTTATTGAATTCCAAGCAAGCAACAGTCTTGTAGAAAATGTCTGGATACAGTTTGAGCCATTTCATAAACAGATAGTAGGCTTTACATTGCTTTATGGATGTTGCTGAAATTATACAAAAAATAGATTTGTAAACTTCAGTTTTTGACACAGCAGAGACAAGTCCTTCGATATCCCTCGTCATAAATATACGTTTTGAATACAATTTAGACCGAGTCAATTCTTGACCCCCCTTCACAGACTTGCTGGTGGTACCCTCTGAGCATCTCCAGTTGTGCTGATCGAACCAAGATGTGTGGTCGGACAGAGGCTAACGTCTGACAGGCTTCTTCTGGACTCAAACTGTGTAACTAAACAGATAGGACGAGTTAAACACAATAAAATACACAGAAAATCAGTCTCACTCTATATCTCACGTACACATGGTCTAATGGTACACTCTTGCTCTCTCTCTCATTAACATTTACATTTACTCATTAACGCTCACTTTCAAGCACACGCACATTCTCTTTCTATTGATACCTTCAGAACACACAAATGCTCTCTCTCTCTCATCTGCTTGGATCTTGACTCACCCGTATGAGGTAGGCAGCGGCTAGGGTGGCACTACGCGAGCGACCGGCCTTGCAGTGAACGTAGACGCTGGTTCCATTCTGCCGGTGCTTCAAGGCGAACTCAACCCCTCTATGGAGGTTCTCCATGCTTGGCACTCCCGTCAGGTCCACTGTACTCAGCCTCAGCTGTTCCACCCCTGCAGCACTCCACTCCTATGCATAGACACACACCCCGATGTGGTTAAAGGGGCAATTGACTGCAAAACCGATTTTACCTTGTCATTGTTGAAAAACGACAGTTCGGAGGGTAAACTGAACATACCGTGAATATCAAAGTCCATTGACACCTCTTTCCTATTCAAATCTCAAAAAGCAAAAATTTGGCTGTAAAACGCTAGCTTTTCAACAAAGCCACCGGTCCTACGTAGGACCGGTGATCGCCCTCTTATTGGCTCTGGTCTGTATCTTTGTCACGCCCCAGAATTTACATCCAGACCAGCCCGAGGTAGCGTCTATCTCCGATACTAGTTTAGCTGCGCGCTGCTCGGGGTAGGCTACTTATAAGGAATTACAAAGAAGAACGTTTTGAATTATAGCAAGGATATTGAAAATGGACCACGGTCGTAAATGCTGTGTTCCAGGCTGTACAGGGAAGGCTAACACTCACAGTCTTCCCAAGGAGCCAAACATTCAACAGGCATGGCTGCTGTTGTCTATGAGAAGATCCCGGCGAAGTTCGACACTCAATCATTCATTTGCTCTGAACATTTCACCCAAAACAGTTTTGACAACCTTGGACAATTTCAAGCAGGATATGCTAGGAAGCTGAACCTGGAAAGAGGTGCTGTTCCAACCGTATGCTCATTGCAACCGCAAGCTAAGGACAGTATGATGTTGTGCTAACAGTTATTAGCAATGCTAACGTTTCCTGTATATAGCATACCAGGTAGAATGCTAAATACGTTTCTACACACATCAAATGACTCTAGCTAGACTAGCTGTAGTCGGCATTAGAAGGGAAGCTTCCGAAAAATAGCCAGAAAACGAACTGCAGTCTGGCTTATTGCTAACGCCTGTCTAGATAATCTATTTGAAAGAACTGGAGAAAGGCAGGTTCTAGATACAGGATAGTTAGCATTGCTATTAACTATTACTAGTAACACTTAGACTGTAGGCATGTAAACAAGTTTAGCTTGCTAGTTAATGCAAGAGCATAGGTAGAATGTGTGATAATTTAGCCTAGTTTATTGGCAATGGGGCTAACGTTGATTCATGTTCCTGACTGTGTTTCATTCAAATAAATAACCTGTGTAATGAAAATCTACAATTCACGATGCATGTTTGTCCAGATCTTTGTCATGTTATTTTACAGCAAGATATCTAGAGCTAGCCTAGCTAACTAACTGAAGTCGAGTAGAATCAGGATATGGTTTGGTTGCTAAGCTGTAGCCTAACGTTCTACCCACCTGAATCAATCCAGTTTGCTTCAACAACAGAAGTGGAAACAAGTAATGTTATCATTTCAAATTATATATAGTCAATCTGTTGAAAACAGTGTTGTGTAGACACAATAGATTTATTTGCGCATTTTTATTTCAAGTCTCTAACTTCGGTGTTGCTGTTGGCCGTGTTGTGTTTTTGCTCCCAGCTTCACTCGTTGATAACCAACCAATCAGCTTGCAGCTGATCTAAATATTAACGAGCATACCATAAAAGGAGAAAAGCCAGTGTTTTTTCCCGGGAACATTTCAGAGGATCTGTCAGAGGGCATAGAACAGCACACGGGCCATTTTCAACCCAACCAATGTTACATACCCTATTCGGAGACCTTAAGGAACAGTGTGAAATACCCAAAAAACCCAGTCAATTGCCCCTTTAACACTTGAATTTTAAAGTTGGGAACCAAATACACCCACCACACAAGTGCATCCCTGTCAATATGGTAACACTGGTATGAATGCCATCAAACGTAGGCTGTAGTAGGACTCATGTTTTCCCTAACTTACCTCAGTCGAGTTGCAGAAGTATTTTGTCTCATACTCTTCGTTCATGGTGATGACTCCCCTGACATGCTCTTTTTGCACCAGCTGAAATGAGAAATACACGAATGATTGAGATTGTATTTCCCAGTCAAATGATGAAAGATGACAGAGTAGCACAAGCTAAATTGTTACCTCATCTGTCATAGATCTGAAAGGCAGAGCCCCAAGTATTATGGTTTGGTCCACCCGGTCGAACCACCGCCTCAAAGACACCTTCTCCATGACAACATTGTAGGCTAACGTGGGGTAAAACAGCAGTCTTGCTAGTACTCCAGACATAATGACAATTACAGTTATCCCTCTTTAACAGACGAGGAACTAGCTTTGGGTGACTTAATGATAACTTAACCGTGTTATACTTTTTACACTATGCATTTCAATGACATAATTCTGCCGGGAAGCTTCTGCTGGTTCCTTGGCTTGGTTTCGCTACACGTGAAGTTGTAGCTCGCCTCTTGTGGACGGGTGTCAAAGTACAGATCCAAGATGATAATAAATTACCGTTTAAATGCGCTTTTCTTAGGTCTCATTGAACATATAAACTCACAAACCACCCTGTCCGTAAATAAATACACGTGTATTTGAACAGACGGTCAATCATTTCACAAGCTACCTCAAGGTAACTTTTTCAATGTTATCCATAACTAAAGCACCCAAGTACAGTGTTGTTGTATTACAAATGAACATCGTCAATCGGATTGGCTTCCCCGTTTTGTCTTCCTGGCAAAATTGATAAAATATGACACCTGAATTAATTATTAAATTGAATGAGGGTGTCAGTGGGATGGCTACTGTCAGTCTCCCATTGCCCTCCTCTGTCGACCACACTATGTACAAAGAGAGGGGACAACTCGCTATCAAAACATTCAAGTGTTTCTTCAACAGCAGCGAAATATTTTTTTGGTCTATGATTTGACACATGTGACATTTGTGTTTAATGGTGAGCATCTTACATGTCATGTTAAAGTAGATAACATGGTTTCTCAGGATTGGTCCTCCACCCAATCCCCTTTTCTTGAAGACGGTTGGACAATTCAGGAAAGACAGCCATTTTGCACAGCTTCCTCGCAAGTGCACACAAGTAAAAGTAGGCTGTTGTTAAATAATATAACGGAGACAGCTATCTAGTTGGAAACAGAAGCAACAACACACGGTCTCATAGTTTCATTCTTGGCTTGTCGCATTTGTATTTAAACGACACAGGTAAGTACATTGAAAGCGAAAATATTTGCCAGCTAATTTGGTTGTTCTAGCTAGCTGGCTAGCCAGCTGTCAAACGTTAGACAGCCCACATATGGCATGTTTGGCCATCTCAGCTGATAAGCTAATGTTAGCTAACCAGCTAGCTAGCACGAATGCGTCATGACTGGAAGATTACAGAGGAATACCAGCATGCTGTCACATAGTATGGCTACCCTTTACTACAGGGACTCGCATCCAGGTCATTGCCACCATGCGACCTCCCGTGTAAACTAGTGTTCAACAATCATTTGAAGCAAGCATTCAGGCCTAGCTATGCCGCTCACTAGCTAGCTGACTAGGCCCCCTATCCGCCCCTTTGAGATGCACACCCCATTGGACATGTCTGCATTTAGACGCACGCTAAAGCCCTGTGCCCGTTGAACTTTTACCATGGGTGTCAAAATCAGGACAGCGGCCTCAAGACAGCCAAAAAGGCGTCTCTAATCGAAAATATGGATGCGCACGGCCGTGTCGTGGGTCTACTGTATACAGTATAGCTAGCATCCCTCGGGGTCTCTGTCCGCGTCACCTGACACACCTAGTCAGTCACAAACTAGTCATACCAGTGTTTTAAGAGACCTGTGACAGCCACAGTAACCAGACTGTGAGCAGCCCCTTACTTTACATGATAGTAAGGCAAATAGCCTGTTTGATAGTGAGACGCAATGAGATGCGTGTCATGTGCCACTGCCAGGCAACATAGTGTACTGAATGCAGCCCTGCCCTGTGCAACATGATCCTGAATGGCATCTTCAGGGGTGAAGGGTTAGGAGAGCAAAACAGTTGGCCACCTATGTCATCACGGGTTGTAACATTGCAGTGTATAGTAGCAAACAATACATGTTAGGATATCATGTTTCTTGTGATTCTGGTGGTTGTGGCATGATTTGACTGACATGTGTGGCTTTCCAACAGCACCAGTGTAAAAGGGCAGGTTTCAACGTGAGAAACTATACAGGGTGAGTACACCTCACTAACACCAGCACTCTGATACACTGACTACAGGCCTTGCAGTCACTTCCACACACTGCCACACTGCTTGCAGAGAACTCCTCACACATATTGCCATTAGCCTCACATAGCAGGTTAGCCTTAGCTTTGTTTGAAAGGTGCTGAGATGTCAGGGTTGTTCAGTTTCTGAAACTGACTGTACTAGTCTGAACCTTGGTGTGGACCTGACTGATAGCAGTAGTGATCTGTAGTGGCTGAATGAGAGGCTATTGGGCACACAGGTTGGCTTTTTTAGCTTAGTGACTGGCAGTGTGACTGGCACACTGAGTGGTTGATTGATTGACTGGCTGGTTTAGACCGTCAAGTGTGGCCTGCTTATGCCCATGGTTTGTTGGTATGTCTGTTGGGTGATTCCGACCTAAGCCATAACAGGCAGCACTGAGACTGCGCCTCCTCTACCTCCTTCCCCCAAGGGCTGGCATCCAGGCCCTCCTTCCTGTAGCACCACTGTGGTCTCCTCCCTGTCCTGTCGCTCAGCAACCTCGTCAGCTGTCTTCCTGTCCTGTCTGTCCTCCTCCTCCGCCCTGACTCTTAGGTGTGTTTGTTTTTCAATGTGGTCCGTCTGTGATGATGTGTATTTGCGTACAGCACTGTACATGTTTGTGTGTTTCTCCTGTCTTTCCCTAAGTGTCATCTGTGTGTGTGGCCTGTTTTGTGTGTGTGTGTGTGTGTGTCTGTTCCTGTAGTGTAGTGATCGGCCCTGGATGGATAGCCTGGAGGCTGAAGCTCTTTACCTGTCCCAGGAGCAACATGGGCAGGTCCAGTGTGACCTGGACCCCAACACCCTGGGGGGGTAAGAATTCCTCACTCTCCCCCTCCCTGTCTGCCAATCCTCCCCTTGGGGGCAAAACCCCCCCTTCCCTATCTTGGGGCAGGAGGATTTGTTTCTGTGTTGGTACAATACTGGTAATAGTCATTTCCTGTTAGCTTAGTGTGCTATGAAGTGGTACTGGCAGCTAGTCTGCTTGTTCAGACAAAGAGGAGAGGAGCTAGGTGTTGTGTAGCGAGGAGTAGAGTGTTGTTTAGAGGGTTTTGTGTAGACAAGATTTAAGGTGTTGTATAGACAGGATTAAGGGGTTGTGTAGAGAAGATTAAAGTGTTGTATAGAGAGGACAAATGTGTTGTGTAGAGAAGGGTAGGGTGTTGTGTAGAGAAGGGTAAGGTGTTGTGTAGAGAGGGGTAGGGTGTTGTGTAGAGAGGGGTAGGGTGTTGTGTAGAGAGGGGTAGGGTGTTGTGTAGAGAGGGGTAGGGTATTGTGTTGACTTTCTGTGACGGTGACTAAGCCAGCCATGCTGAGTGCAGGTTGTTTACTCTGTCTGCTGTTATTATGTCCTCTGTTTATGATGCCACTGGCATCTCCCACAGGTCAGCGAGGTGTGTGCGCGTTGTTGTGTGTGAGATACAGCCACTGTCACATGACCGACTCCCCTTCCCCAGCAGCGCCGGAACCTGATAGTTGATCGTCCCTATTCTGGAGCAGGGATTACCCTCTTTGGCCCTGTCCATCCATTCCTACTGTTCTGACAGCCTTATCTACATCGATCTGACAGCCTGTTTATCTGTGGAGGCAGCAGATCTGCTGGGCTAGGACAAAGCTGCACAATGGCTTCAGGGGCCATCAGCATTTTCATTGTGGCCCCAGGGGCCACAGCCCCTAGTGAGCTGGCTGGACGCAACGCTGCCTGGCTAGTCCTGCTCTCCTCTCCGCCTGCTCCGCGCTGGCCTGTCTGTCCTCTCCTCTGCCTCGCAGTGTTGCCGTCGTCCGGTCAGCGAGGAGCTGTCGTCTCACCGTCTTTTGAGAAGTGTTTTGGAAGGTTTTCTTCGTGCCGTGTCGGTGGTACAATAGTCAGCTTTTATTTAGATTTTTTTTAAGACGGTTCTCCATGAGGACCGTGTCTGTTTCTCCTCCCCAGCCTTTCCTCCTCCCTACCTCTGCTCCTTTCCTCCGTCTGTCCTCTTGTCCTCGGCTGCTCTCCTGTCTGTGACTCGTCCGGAGGCTGTCGCATAGGTCCGTCTAGCCGGAGTAGTTTTCCCCTGTTGATTCTGTTGCTCTGGAGAGATATCTGCACTCAACCATGGCCTCTTTTAAACTGGACTTCTTACCTGAAATGATGGTGGACCATTGTTCCCTAAACTCCAGCCCAGTGTAAGTACTGCATCTCTATTCTTTGCTGTCCATGTGGACCACCTGGAGTTTTTGAGTTGCTGTCTACTAAGGTCTACTGCATACAGCTGAACTAAATGGCGACAGAGATCCTGCTTTTTTTGTTAATCTATGAGCAGAGATCAAAAGCTGTGTCTGTTTTAGGCTGTGTGTTTGTGTGAGTGTGTAGGTTGTGTGTAGTTGGCCTACCAAAACCTACACTGTACCAGTTGTGTACCTGAATCCATGTCGGAAATGTGGTTGGATCAATCCCAGTATGACAGGCTCAAAATGTACGTCTTCACATTCAGTTTGGTTGCACTGTTTGAAATCTCTGCAAGATATAGAAGCCATAGAGATGCCATTGTTGTGTTCTTAGGTTGGTCAGACTATGCATCCCTCTGGGTAGAGTAATACAACGTCCAGTTTTGCACTGTGTTGGGCTGAGACTGGAAGTTGGCCTGGGCCTGACTCAGTCTCTGCGTTGTGGGCCTGAATATGGGTGTTGGCCTGAGTCCGGTCTCTGTGCTGTATCATGTCTGCCAGGTGTGTATCTGGGACAGCAAGTTCTCTGTTCCAGCATCACAACATCCTTTACAACTGACTCGTCATCTCTACTGTACTCTCTCTCTGTCTCTGTCTCTGTCTCTGTCTCTGTCTCTGTCTCTGTCTCTGTCTCTGTCTCTGTCTCTGTCTCTGTCTCTGTCTCTGTCTCTCTGTCTCTGGTATTGATCTCTCTCGGTCTCTTCTCAGAGCTAAGAAGATGAATGGGTCGCTGGAGCACCCGGACCAGCCTGACATCGACGCCATCAAGATGTTTGTGGGTCAGATCCCGCGCTCCTGGGCGGAGGAGCAGCTGAGGGAGCTGTTCGAGCCGTATGGCGCCGTCTACGAGATCAACGTGCTCCGAGACCGCAGCCAGAATCCCCCGCAGAGCAAAGGTATCTTAAAAGGACCTGTCCTTCCCTCCCCCCTCCCCCCCTCCACCTTTGTTTGCCTCCCCCTCATTTGTGACCTTCCTCTCCGTAACAGAGTATGCTTTGAATGCCACTCAGAGCCGTAACCTCTAACTCGATGCCATCCCCATTCCTCTCACCTAATGAAACTAGGTTTTGACCCCTGAACTGTGCTTTGCCCTTTTGTACTCCAGGCTGCTGTTTCATCACGTACTACACCAGAAAGTCTGCTTTGGAGGCCCAGAATGCACTGCACAACATGAAGATTCTCCCTGGGGTGAGAATACCCCAACTCCTCCCTCCCCAGCCCTGTGCCCACCCGCATCCCTTTCCCCCCCATCCCCCAAACAGATCGGTATCCATTCCTTTCTCCCCTCTTGTGTCTGTGCATGTCTCACTTCCTGTGTAAGTAAGCCCCTTCTCTCCCACCCCGGCTTTCAGATGCACCACCCCATTCAGATGAAGCCAGCTGACAGTGAGAAGAACAACGGTAAGTGTTATAGAATGTTGATTGTCTAGAGTTTCTGTGTCTGGGCTGTCTGGAGGTGTAACAGAGGATCTGGTCCCTTAGCTCTGTTAGAGGTCATTTCTCTCACGATCTCTCTGTGACTAGCTGTGAGGAATCCTGTACTTCTTGGTTCTCACCTCCTCTCTTCCTGTCTCAGCGGTGGAGGACAGGAAGCTGTTCATTGGTATGATCTCCAAGAAGTGCAATGAGAACGACATCAGACTGATGTTCTCTCCCTATGGACAGATTGAAGAGTGTCGCATCCTGCGAGGTCCTGACGGACTCAGCCGTGGTGAGGCAGATTCAGTTCACCTCAGGACACATGCACACACAGTCGCACGTGTGTTCAAAGGGCTGTTATAGCACTAAAGAATATGTTTGTGTGTATGTGTGTTGTGTGGCAGGTTGTGCCTTTGTCACCTTCACAGCCAGACAGATGGCCCAGTCAGCCATCAAGTCTATGCACCAGTCTCAAACCATGGAGGTAAGACCTGGGTGCTGCACACATACACACGCCTGTAACTCTATTCTAATTCCATGCCAACACCTTAGAACAAACGCTTAACCCTTTATTATTACTCAGCTATACTTTGTAGGGCTGCAACTAATGATTATTTTAGTAATCGATTAATCTGTCGATTCTTTTTTCGATTAATCGATGAATAAAAAACTAAAACGCATTAATTTCCAACCTTTTATTCAAAAACAGAACTGACAGTGCAAATTCACAGTGCAAAACTTTTTCAGAATGTGCACAAACAGGCACACAATTTTGAAAAAGTTATTAATATTAACGTAGATTTAATGCTATTTTCAGAGATGAGCAATTTATTTGAGTTTTGTCTAAAACATTTTTGAAAATTGAAAGGTTGTGGAAGTAGGTCAGACTTTATTAGAATAATCTGGTGTATATGTAGGATTTCTTGACACAAATTTGAAAAAAGTTTAGATTTGCGAGGAAATCTACCGAATGTCGAATATGAAACTAACTTCACCTCGGTCAATTAACACACCTTTTTGACGTATTTAGTGCGAAATGCTCCCACAGCTTGGATGACTGTCGTACTGATTTCTCCGCCATGTGTTTCAGAACAATGTTACTCAACAACGCCTCTCCGATGGTCTTTCTACCTCCGCTTTGCTGCGCGCTCAACTAAACTTAAAAAAAATACTCAAACATCTCCGCAACTTATTGAGTGGTGTAATTATCGCGCGACCCAACTAATCGATTAATAATCGATTTTAATCAATTCGTTGTTGCAGCCCTAATACTTTGGTTTGGTCTATTTTTTCTACTGCTCTCTCTCTCTCTCTCTCTCTCTCCACCTCTTCCAGGGCTGTTCCTCCCCCATGGTGGTGAAGTTTGCAGACACCCAGAAGGACAAGGAGCAGAAGAGGATGGCCCAGCAGCTTCAGCAGCAGATGCAGCAGCTCAACGCTGCCTCCATGTGGGGAAACCTGACGGGCATCAACTCCCTGGGGCCCCAGTACCTGGCAGTAAGCTCTCTTCAACACTCTCTTCCTAACTTTCATCCCCATCTCTCTTTCTCTCTCTACCCCATCTCCTCTTCCCCCACACCCTTACCCCCCCAAGGTCAGTCCTGACAGATGTTTCTGTGTGTGTGTGTGTTGTGTGTTGGTGTAAATGTCTAGCTTTACTTACAGCTTCTCCAGCAGTCTGCTTCCTCGGGAAATGCCCTCAACAATCTGCACCCCATGACAGGTACACACACATATTCACACATGGAAGCATGCACACACATATACATACTAGCAAGGCCGTACACATACAAACGCACACTTACCCTAACAAACTCACAGACAAGTCTCTCCCTTACTTCATCTTCCCTGAGAGAGAGATTGAGAGAGTG
Source organism: Hypomesus transpacificus (assembly GCF_021917145.1). Classification (NCBI taxonomy): domain Eukaryota; kingdom Metazoa; phylum Chordata; class Actinopteri; order Osmeriformes; family Osmeridae; genus Hypomesus; species Hypomesus transpacificus. The sequence continues at coordinate 7,269,534 of NC_061078.1, read as the reverse complement.
TGTGTGTCTTAACTCCACCCGGCTGTGTATCTCAGGGCTGAACGCCATGCAGAACCTAGCAGCCCTAGCGGCAGCGGCTAGCGCCACACAGGCCACACCTTCTGGCTCCAACGCCATGACGACGTCGAGCAGTCCGCTCAGCGTTCTCACCAGCTCAGGTACGACCACCGGGCAGAACCTCTCCTGGGACAGCTACAAGGGTTGGTCCCTCTCCTTACCTCCACACACACACACACACACCCTTCTGGGAAATCTCCAAGGGCATGGTCCCAGACGATGATGGCAATGATGATGACAAAGGCAGTGTAACAACATGGGCTCCCCCTCCCCCCAGCAGGCTCCTCCCCCACCTCCAGCAGCAGCTCGTCGGTCAACCCCATGGCGTCTCTGGGGGCTCTGCAGTCTCTGGCCGCCGGAGCTGGCGGTCTCAACATGAGCTCCCTGGCAGGTCAGCACATCCACCCGTACACACCCAGCACTCAGACTCTAACTGCCGCGGTGATCCTTATAGAATCATAAAGGATATATACCGCATGCTTAAACGTCTCTCTGTGTTTTTCCATGTCCGTCTTTGCTCCCGCGCCCCACCCAGGTATGGCAGCTCTGAACGGTGGCCTGGGCAGCGGGGGCCTGTCCAATGGGTCAGGCAGCACCATGGAGGCCCTGAGTCAGGCCTACTCTGGCATCCAGCAGTACGCTGCTGCGGCCCTGCCCAGCCTCTACAGCCAGAGCCTGCTGGCCCAGCAGAACGCCAGCGCAGCGGGCAGCCAGAAGGAGGGTGAGGACCTGGGAGAGGCCAGAGGGAGGCGCGGGGGAAAGCTGGCGCAGGGATTGGGATAGCGGGTTGGATGTGTCTGAATGCGTACCTCCTGTGAGATGTGACTGTCCTGTCGATGTGTAACTCAAACACTCCTGCTATCTCTGTACTCTGTGTTTGTGTGTGTGTGTGTGTCCTGGACGTTAGTGAACAGGAGAGCTAGGTCAGCCGGAACTAGAATAGAAATCTAGGCTAGAGAGTGTCACCTTCTGCTAAGGCTTGTGTCTTGTTTTGAATCTGCTGCAACAGCCAGTGAGAGTCGGAGCACGGGTAAGACCCCCATCCATCACCACCTACTTCTGGAATGTTCTCTTCATCTCTGACTAACACTGCTACAGTAGTGACGTAGCCTGAATGCTAGCACTCTCCGTCCCATCACTCACCTGCACCCAGTACTGTCAGTGTCAACCATTGATTGATTTATTGATTGGTTGAAAGGTTAATTGCCTACCAGTTCACTGAGTGACTGTGCCCCCCACCCTTAGGTCCAGAGGGGGCCAACCTGTTCATCTACCACCTGCCCCAAGAGTTTGGAGACCAGGATCTGCTCCAGATGTTCATGCCCTTTGGAAACGTCATATCAGCAAAGGTCTTTATCGACAAGCAGACCAACCTCAGCAAGTGCTTTGGTGAGGGGGTGGTCAGGGGTTAACATGTGAAGGCATGGTTAGATGCCATGTGTGGTTAGTTCATGTGATATAGGCAGGCTCCATTAACATTTAACTGTGTGTTTCCCCCTAGGTTTTGTGAGCTACGACAACCCTGTGTCGTCCCAGGCAGCCATCCAGTCCATGAACGGCTTCCAGATTGGCATGAAGCGCCTTAAGGTGCAGCTGAAGAGATCCAAGAATGACAGCAAGCCCTACTGACCCCCCCTTCTGCACCCTCCCTCCCCCCCCCCCCACCCTGCCTCCTATGTGCCCAACTGTCTGTCTGGGGCAGGCTCAGAAAGGGGGGCTACCTGGTAAGTGAAGAGAGAATCAGAGCCTGTTAACGCCCCCCCTCACCCAAACACACACACCCACCCCTTATTTAACCCCTCCCTCTCTCACTGTAACTCACCTCTACTGGGGCTTGCCCCCGCCCTCTCCCCTCTGTATTAACTCAAGTTCACAGACACCACTATTGCAACACAAATGTGTTGAAGCTGCAGGAGGGGTTGTTGCTTATGAGTTTGTTTACCTGAAACTGGATTCTTGTGTTCTGTTGTGATTTTTGGGGAATTCGTTTAATTTTTTTTCCATTTATTTTTATTATTTTATTTAAAATATACTTGTATTTTTTATTTAAGAGATTTGTCATATTAGTTTGCTGTGTTCTATTTAAAGTCTTGATGATGTGTTGCACAATGACAGCCTGTTGCCAAAATACACTCTTGCTGTTATCCCTGACCCTCACACCCCACCTAATTTTTTAGCCCTGCCTCCTGCCCCACTCTTAGATACACACACACACACACACACACACACACACACTGACATTGACCCCCCCCCAGCCCAGAGCCGGTCAACTCCCACAGATTCTCTAGACACCCTGTCTATTACCCCACAGACAACGACATCTATCACGCAAGATAGACGCTCAGAGAGACTGCGTAGCAGCTGTCTACTTTCACTCTTCCTACTACTAGCCTGGGTACTTCTGACACTATTAGCCTGGGTACTTCTGACACTATTAGCCTGGGTACTTCTGACACTATTAGCCTGGGTACTTCTGACACTATTAGCCTGGGTACTTCTGACAGTACTAGCCTTGGTACTTCTGACACTACTAGCCTTGGTACTAATTCCTACTGTATCTGTGTGCCAGTAAACCTGATGCACATCAGTTCTTCTCCAAGTCTTGATGTTGTATCAGGGAAAGAAAATCATGAGTGAGAGACTAAATGATTATTTATTAGTTGTTTTGTTTGTTACTTTTAATTTATTAATTCAGTAACCAAAAATAATAAGCTTGAATTTTTGTTCTGGGAATCTTCAGCTAAAGGACGAGTTGAGTAGGGCTGGATTACTATACTGGGACAACCGGATGAGCAGGAGGTAGCTCTCTGCTTTTCTCCTCTTATCTCCTCTTTCTCCTCTCCATTTACAATCTTCCTCTCCTCTCCGGTTGCTGCCAGAGCTTGTCTTAGTTTTAATTGACCCAACTCAGAACCCTCCTAACGGGTAGAACAGGAGACCCCCCCCCCCCCTCCAGAGGTTCTAATGGGTAGAATAGATCTTGATCACCACAAACCCTGTCATCTACCCCAGCCTTTGACGAGGCATCCAGGAACTTGTGTTTTTATAGATACTGTAGGAGAACCAGGTGTCCACATGATGATGATGATGATGATGATGATTCTGTATATTACTAAAGTATTATGATGCCTTTTCTATTTTTATAGAGGTTTTATACTCCTCCTGAGCAACAGGAATCTATTTATTGCCTAAATTATTTCACTGAATTGAAATGATTGTTTTGAGAATCTTCAACAGTATTTTGTAGAATCCTTATGTGAAGAGGTTGCCATGCCTACTTTAAGACTACTAGCCTTAGTGGGCGGTCCTATCCATCTACACAGCAATTGTCAATTATCTAGGTGTTGTTGTGGGCCGGTCCTTGTTGCCATGACGCTGTGTCATGGTGTGGAGGTCTGAGGTACAGGATAGCGGTCCTAGCTGCTGAGGGCCACAGATAATCCCTCTAGCTCGGTCTCATTTCCAGTCTCTCTGTCTCACTCTTTCTTTCTCAAAGGTGGTGACTGGGCTGGGGTGTTATAGAATTTTCCTAGTCTTACAGAGATAGTGGACATAGTGGCACCTTGTCCAACTAAACCACCATTGTCACCATCACTAAGATGAAACTCGAGCCTTAGACCATCCCCCCCTAGTGGTCTAGTGGATCATTTGCCAAACGCCACAGACCTGTGTGTGTGTGTTACAGTAAACATGACGAGCTGTAACCACGTTGGAATAGGAAGTATGTTGGCTCAACTGTGTTTCACTTTATTTAGTGTACCGTTATATCCACCAATCGCTACCGTTACGTTCTAAAAGACTCATTTAACACTATCCAATCAGGGTAGAGGTCTTTGTTGTCGAGGCCCTCGCTGCACTGCTGCCTAGGACACACCAAGTACACACTGAGACTGATAGTAAAGCACAAGCCCACACCCAAAGATGTTCAGCTCTGATGAGAGGTGAAGCCACCAGGTGGCGTCAGTGAGTCCTGAGAGGCCGCATAGCCTGATGCCAGTGCAGAGCGATACAGGCCACCTAGTGAGCACTACTGGAGGGAATGTGAAGGCACATGTTTATACTGAGCTGAAAACCAGCCTCGATCTATTTTGCTCAAGGTTTCCACAGAAACCTATGGCGTGTGTTCAATTTTGTACAGAAATCCAGACAGGTTTGGTAGAAGCTATGCTAGGAGAGGCAGACTTGTTGGTTGGTGTCTCGGTGTTGTCAAGTGCTGTATGTTTTCATCTCACTATGTTACAGCATGTTACTTGTTGTCTCTCTCCCCCCCCCCCCCCATCTATCCCTCCCTCCTTCATTCAGTGTTAAGTGTCTAGGCTACATGTGTATTTGTGTCCCCCCCCCTCCCCCCCACATCCACCTGTTCTCCACCACTGTATAAAGACAATCATTTATGATTTTCTTTCCTGCCCCTCTGTGTGTGTTACCTGTGGTAGTGTTGTTAACCTAGGGTCCTCCTTCTGTCTGTCTTCTGTTTTTATCCTAGATCTCTTCCAGCCCACGTTTGTTCCTCGTTTGCCTAGCATGTTGATGTGACGTCAAAAAGCTCATCGTCCAGTCCCTTACCCTCTACTCTTCTCTGAATCCTTTGACTCCTTTAGTTGTTTTTTTTTCTTGTGTTTATAAAGACGTTTGTGTTTGTGTGTTTCTCATCTGTCCTTTGTGCTGCCAAAAGGGGGCGCTAGTAAGACTGCTGTTTGGGAGAAAAAAAATGTATAAAGTTACATGAGTATTGTTACGAGTAACAAAATAAAAAAGAGGATCTATTTTTCTAGAATTTTCTGACATAACCACTAGAATTTTGCAAACCTTTTTGTTTATTTTTCACTTAGTTGGACCTGTTTTCCTTGGCGGTGTGATTGTATTTGAGTTCTCGTAGTGTTGGAGCAGTCGTCCTAGCGCCTCCCTGCTGTGTTCCCTTGGGTTTGTGTGTTTGTGTGAAAAAGCAGCCAATCAATTTCTAGAGAGTAGTTCAGAGTGTGAGTGTTTCTCTCTCTCGTCTGCTCTAACCCCTTTTGTAGAATTGTCTTTGGTCACATTTTGCTAAACAGGGGAAGACTTTGTAGTTTTGTGCTAGTTAGTGAGTTGGCATGGTGTAATTTTTTTGGGAGTTCCTACTGAGTGATGACAGCGATATACACTTGAATCATTGTTAGTCCTACAGAGTGTGTTTGTGAGATCATCACTGGCACATACTGTTCTCATTTTCTTCTGGCATGGTGAACCAGCAGGGTCTGAGTACTGACATCGTTATTACACTAAGAGCAGAACTGCGTGTCATCAGTCAAGCAGATATTAAGCATGCACCTTTCAGTTTTTTTTTTTTTTTTTGTAACTGCACTGAAATCCTCAGCAAAATGTGATTTAGTTTTGTTTAAAGAATAACGACTTACAACAAATAAACCAGTGCCAAACATTTTGCACATGGGTCATATTTTTCTCGGACACATTGCCGTTGCTGATGCTAGGATTGAGAGTCTGGGGCAATTGTGGGTGTTGCTGTGGTGGATGGGAGCATGCGTATGAGCGAGAGAGAGTAGAATTAAAGGTGAAGTTGGCAGTCATGCAGAACAGTATAGTGAGAGATTAGTAGTCACCCACTTGTGTTATAATGTTCAATATCATTCATCAAAATATGGGCCTGCACTGGCTTTGTTGAAGCAATTTGAGGTAAAAAGTGTGTTTTGTGTGTGTGTGCGTGCGTTTGCTCAGGGGTGTGTGTGTGTGTTGCCAGTCTGTGTTCGCGTGTGTTTTAGTGCCTCAATAAAAGCAACCTGATCAGTGCTTGGTCTGATAAACTCAAATATGGATCCTGTAATTTAAACAACTACAAACATTGCCTCTGTAATACGACCAGTCGATGGGTTCCTGTGTTACCATGTGATAGCTCATACGACTCCAGTCAAACGGGAGTTCTCGTAGTCAGTATGAAGGTGAAAGGTGTGTTTATAACTCTTGGTTTGTACAGTACTGCCTTTTCTACTACAACAAACACTCTGTAAAATGTTAGTGGTGAACCCTGTATAGCTTGACACAAAGACCAAACCCTAGTCTTATAGAAGGCCATACAAATCAACTGGTATGAAGACAATTCTGTAAAAGTCGCCTTTTTCTGCATTCAATAAAATAAACTGTTTTTATTTTCCTTAATTTTTTATTTTTTGTTTTACATTGTTGTGGTTTTGATGTGACACATAGTAACTGCTGACATTGTTAGATGGCTTAATCAGTTGTAACTGCTTGTGATGGGTAGATAGCATACCGAATGTTCTGGAATGTAGAAGGCTTCTGTCTCGTCATCCAGGGGACTGGGGCCACACTCCAGCAATCCTCTCTGTCAGCAGACTGTGTGATTCTGATTGGTTGGTTGGTTTGTTTGTTTATTATGTACAATTAAAATGTTTGAGAAGATTCACATTCAGGTTTTTTTTTTTTACTCATTTGTGTGTATTCAAATGTAAATTCTTATTCAGTTTCATTAGAGTGCGCTACAGCATATTTAGTGTACAAGTATAAAAATGGGAGTAAAAAATGTATCAATTAATGAAAAATTATACAAACAATCAATACTGCATGGCATTGGGCTCAAATAAACATCAGGTAACCAACTATGAATCCCAGCAACACCTTGACATTTCAGAAGGGAGGGTGAGGGTAGACGGGCAGTGAGCGTGGCTGAAGCCCAGGGCTCATGCTGATATATGACTTACTAAGCTGTTCCCTTGTTATAGTGTTGAAGCTTTCTGCTCCTTAGGCAAATACTGGATCTCCCCTTCAGTCATGTACACACTGCTGACCATTCTTTTAACAGTTTTGATACTGGTTGTGTGGTTCTTTGTACCTTTCACTGCACTGTGTGTGTCTGGGCAGTGGGCAAGCAGCTTAACAACTCCAGCTGGATAATAACACCATAACAGAGGGTTGTACCGTGTCACTGCATTAAGTCAAGATGGAGGGAATAGCTCAGTGGTTAGAGCACTTCACTGCAGATCAAAAGGTCACAGTTCAAATCCCCCTTGTACTATATGTCGCTTTGGATGAAATCTGCTTATTGAATACATTACATTGCAATGGATAAAGCAAGCATGACTGTTCTTAGATTTTTTAACACAGCCTTTGTTTTGTAAACAGGTCCCTGAAAACGGTGTTTTTACAGACGAGTCCGTTCAGCATGCTAAACTTCATTAATCCGATGAGGCTGTGGTATTTCAGTAGAGAAGAATCATGTAAAGATAATGAACCAGCACTCCAGACTCAGGTCTGATTCAAGTGTTTATTCTGCAAAGTACAATGGATTACATGATTGTGTCTGACAGTGTGGTCTAAAGGACCACACAAAACACACATCTCTCTCTCACACACACACACACTTTTCTCTATCTCTCTCACACACCTCTACATCACCCACAGACACTTCCCTAACCCTTTTCTCAGTACTTCCCTTAAATCCTCATTCTTACAACTTTAGTCTGATTAGTTCATGACAAAAAAAAACATGAATTAAATGATTTAAAAGTTGAAAATAAATTAAAAAGCAATTAAAAGTCTGAATGTAGAAATCTACCATGAGCAGAATCAAGTGCTGGATGATAGGGTCTGTGTGTCGACATAAAACACCCCTTACCATTCAGAGAGGAAACATCTGGTCTTAACACACACAGATCACAAACATGGGTTTGAAGAACTAAATTACATCAGCATTATCTGAAGTTTACCCTTAAAATGCCTTTTAAGGATTCAGAAACTTGAAATGAAGAGATGAGGAGCAGCTGGGCCATACTAGATATACATTATGGCTGATGTGCTTCTCTGCTCTTCAGAACCACTAACAGTAACTCAAACTGTACATAGACAGTTTGAACATGAAGAGAGAAGAAAGGTGAGTTTTGACCAGAGCCCCACCTTGATCACTCTGGGCTGTCTGTCATGTCAGGACTGGTCCACTAGGGGGGGCCGAGGCACTGCTCGCCCCTCACTGGAGGTCTGTCTGACAGTCATACCAGCCAGCAGAACTCTTTAGTAAGGCACTGGGTGGGTCTTGGTTTGGTCTAGATGGATCTGGTCTAGGTCTGGCTCTTGTAACAAGTACAATTTTTGTAAACAGTACGTGTAGTCTGTAGTATTAACTTTGTTCTTGACTAGTCGTATGGTGACTGTCCTCTGGTGACTAGTCTTCTGGTTAGTCTGAGGGGGAGGGGTTTAGTTAATTCAGTATTCCAGCTCGCTGGTCTAGTAGCTTCCACCACTTCTGCAACGCAAGTTACCATGGGGACGTTCCCGGTGCCTCTGTGTTGTTGGCGGAATGTCCAGGGGCAGGGTTTGGGTGGTTATGGGCATGGGGTTGGCAGGGCATCAGGAGGTCACAGCCTGGACGTAGTTGGCGGGGTAGAGGCCCATCTTTCCACTGGTCAGTCGGCCTTTACACCAGCCCTGCTCATCCTCCTCTCCCAATTTCATCAACTCTTCACCTGGAGGAGGAGCAGAAGTTGACCTCAATAAATACACCACTTCCATACATCTCTCCATCTGTATTCAGACCAGTGTCTGACCTGAAAGCCAATAGACCTCTTTAGACCTCATCTAGGGATCCATTCCACTCCAGAGAGTGGTATCCTTGCCCCCCCCCTGCCTCCCAGAGGATCACAGATCAGACCAAGGACACATTGAGTCCTGTAACACTGTCCCTGTTTTACCTCGGCTGATGGTAATCCAGGATATATACCATAAGAGACATGAGTTTATTTGAAGGTTATAGACCAGGCCAGACCTTAACCCTAACTCTAAAGAAAGTCATGTCTATGCATGTTATTAGTCAGGAGGGTTGTGGATCTTATCACAGCAGATCTCTGACAGAATCCGTCCGTGCGCAACTCCGCCCCCCAGAGGGGCTCAGACTGGCTTAGCACCACAGGAAGCCTGATTGGACCAGGAGCTGACAGGGATCAAGCCAATCACAGAATACGATGCCAGGCAGACAGATTTCTTTACACCAACGCTCCCCAGGGGGGGAGGGGCTCGACAGGATCAACCTGCCAATCAAACGATGAAAGCACAGTTCCGTCCTGGTTCCTCAGAAAAACCTAGGCCAATCACATTCGAGCAGCCACCATATGATGAACACGCTCCTGGTACAGGATACATTTTAAAAAGTGGATCTCTGACCTGTCAGAACAAGTATGGTGAATTTATTCCTAATATCATTAATTAATAATAATAATATGCCACAGTACTATGACAACATCCTGAACACTTACCAGCCATGTTGATGGTTCAGGAAGCGGTGAGAGGGTTTAGACATACTATAGTTATCATCTGATAATCATAGTGGTTTGATAGATCAGTTATGAACGTTACACCTCCTTCTGTCAGGCTGGATAACTCCATAAATGGTTTGTTACATTCACACTGGAAACCATGACTACCCCACACATACAACAGTGGGTCCTATGGATACAGACAGTGAGAGTGTATCATATTCTTACACAAGTACACACACACAGGTACCCATACCCACAGGTTATGAGTACTGTTGGTATAGCCGGCTGAAGCAGAGGCAAACATGCAGATTTTTTTTTTACACGAGCTTTTTGTGCGTATGTGTGTATGTGCGTGTGTTTGTGTGTATGTCATTAATAAGCATTAGTAAGGATTAATACCTGCTTTAAAGCTCAGCTCGTCAGCCTCCTGGCCAGTGTAATCATATAGTGCTTTGACTCTCACGGCCGCTACCTTCTCCTCCTCTTCCTCTTCCTCCACCTCCTCTTCACCCAGCCCGTTGGCTGAAAGGCCCTTCTTAGGGCTGTCTTCATCTGACCAATCAGAGGAGTAGTCCTTTGTCACCCTGGGAATCACACATGCGTGCGTGCACACACAAACACACACAAGAGTCAGTAACAGTCCACCTCTGACAGCAATGCTGACTGGGTTTTAACATGATTAAACTTTGTAATTCCCTCTTTCCCAGCAGAGGGTGCTGGTAGACATTTTAACACCCCTCCCCCCCTCCTCCTCCTCCTCCCCCTTCCCCCCGAACACAAGGACTTGTTCTGGTAATCAGATCTCACTGGTGACTGTGTATGAACAATAAAGGAACACACAGGTTTACATCAAACACACAAAAAGAGGACACAAACAAAGAAAAGACAAAAACATACAAATTAATACCCCCCCCCACACACACTAACCCTTGGGCCCTGACTCAGCATTATCCTTTTAATTACAGACTAGTGAGTGAGGCATGCTGGGAACAGGAAGCAGCCTCCATAAGACCCCAGACACCTTAAGCTCTATTCAGTTTGGGCCTGGAATCTACCCTAACTCTGAGTGAACAACTCTGGCCTGGTCTGGGTCACAAGTACAAATCCCCAAACCCCTTTCCCACCAGCAGGTCATGGTGGTCCTGGTACCTGGTGTTCTCTTGGGGGGTGGGAGGAGCCTCCTTCCCTGATGACACAATGTTGGTGAGAGTGACCACATCATCTGCACAACTGCTCCTCTCCTTCCTGCCGATGGAACAGTTCGCCTCCGGGGACCACTCCTACACACACACACACACACACACACACACACACGGATTACGGCCATGTCTTTCATCTTGTTGGGTCAGGTATCAAGTCTATTGTAAGTAATCGGTTTCAACCATCAGACACACCCTTTTGGCACAATGAACCCAGACGAAGTGAGGAGGAAAGGAGAGGGGGAGGAGGAGCAGAGCTCCAGGTTCTGGTTGTCCAGAGCAGCTCTCAATCTGACCAGCCAGGCCACTAAGACAATGGAGCTTCTGTGTGGGAGGAGCTCTGAGCTGTGGGAACGCCAGAGGATGCCTGCTTCCCTGCCAACCTCTCTGCCAACCTTCCCCACTTTGCCCTAGCAGCCTGTCTCTGGCAGCCTGTCTCTGGCAGCCTGTCTCTGCCAGCCTGTCTCTGCCAGCCTGTCTCTGCCAGCCTGTCTCTGCCAGCCCGTCTCTGCCAGCCTGTCTCTGCCAGCCCGTCTCTGCCAGCTTGTCTCTGCCAGCCTGTCTCTGGGGCTGAGAGGGGGGATGGGGTTTGGAAGGGTTACTGTCTAGTTGCTGGATAGAGGAGCAGAGGGGAGGGGCTTGGCTCAGAGAGCCAACCAGCATTCCAGGGCCCACTCATCTCCACCCTCCAACACAACAGGCTCCTTTTACCAGGCTACCTCTGGAATGCATCGCCTGGCAACCAACATGGCAACCAACAACTTTATACCGGTTAGTAACCAGGAAATGAAACAAGAGTATGTGTGTGTATGATTATGTCTTTGTATTTATGTGTGTGTGTATACATATATGTGATAATGTGTGTGTGTTTGTGTCTCACATCAAACTGGGGCCAGTTCATGCCCATCCCAGGTCCGTGTGTATTCCTCCACCACTTCAGGTCCTCGCTGTCATTGGCTGAGTTGATGGTCTGGCCAAGGTCCCGGTACAGAGCGTTAAACCTGATAGGACATCTCACATTTCAATCACAGGCCGAGTCTAATAGTTATACTAACACACACACAACTGGTGTGCAGAAAAACACATTTATTATATAGTATTTTAGTACATAGTTACAGTTATGTAGGTATAGTTATACATTTATAATTGGATTGGTACATTTCCTGCTATATATTAGTTCGAATTTCAGGACAGGTTTCATGGGTATTTGGCCATGTTGCCAAATTTGTGGTCAAATTCCACTGAATATTTACTCAGTGTGAGGGACAGCGTTGACATAGTAACCTAAGCAGTGTTTAAACAGTAAACAGTGCTTGGAGGACGATACAAGGTTGTTGGTTAATAAACAACATCTCTGGAGTTTCATTCACTCCCTAGGCACACACACAAACCAAGAGACTTGATCAATAGTGAACCAGTAAACACCCTCACTCATAGTTAAGAAAGAAATGGTGCTGTACGGTCCAGTAGGGTTTTTGTGTGTGTTGTTTGTGTCCTACCCATCGCGGGAGGAGAGGTCCAGGTGTGTGTGGATGTCCAGTAGCACCTCCTTGAAGAAGCAGAGCCTGTTCTTCTCTGCCTCCTGAGTGAGGTCAAACACCTGCTCCATGTCCTCCATATAGCGAGGGTTCACCCGGTTCAGCTCATCCAGGGCCTTCTCATAGCGATCCTTGGCCTAAATACACACATGCAGCAGTTACTGGCAGGTTAACACTCCAGTTTACAGTCTTGAGAACAGTGGATCTCATTACAACTACACGCACACACACACACACACACACACAGCAGTACCTTCTCGGCCTCCTCACTGCACCGCTCCACGCGCTCGCTGTACTTCCGTACTTCCTCCAGAGACTTGGTGGTGTCCGCCTTTGCGTGCGTCTCCCTGGTAATGGCGGTGCGCTCCTCCTTGCGGGCCTGGTGGTAGCTCTTCCGGGACGCCTCCACCTGGGAGTCAGGGGTCACAGAGATAGCCACACAATCACCGTCACAGACCGCAAGAGAGAGAGAGAGAGACAGAGAGGAAGAAAGAGGGAGATTTGAATAAGCCCCACCTCCTTCAGTTTCCTGACCCAGGGTTTCTGGGCCTTGCGGAACCCTTCATCAGCGTCCTTGGACTCACGGAAGCCCCCGATCATCTGCTTGTGGAAGGCCTCCTTCTGCCAGCAGCGCACCTTCTCACTGTCCTCGCCTGCCAGGCGCTCCTTCAGCTCCAGGTGCAGCTCGCTCAGCCTATCAGCAGCCAGCATGAAGGCGTGCCACGCCTTCTCTAGTGTCCCGTATTGAGGCCCTGGAGGAACAGCATTCAGAATACTTCACTTTAAACTGTTCCATTTCCTTCAGCATAACCCGATTTCTGATTCAATGATATATACTGTATATATTTTGAAATATACTGGTAGTGAAGCCCCGTGGGAAGCGTAGTTCATCCCAGGTGATGTTTGTTGCGCAGGTCATTCCTGCTCACCTTTCTCGACCACGCCCCTCCACTTCCTGGCCCAGTCGCTGAGCTGTGTGGAGTAGCTCTTCTCTATCTTGGCTCTCTCCTGGAAACAGCTGACCAGATCATTACACAGACGGTGGCCATCATCGATGCGCTTCACTGTCCTCTTGTAGTTACCCGGCTACACATGTGCACAGACACGCATACAAATAGAAGAGCAGGTATGTGGTTAGGCAGGCAGGGCGTAGAGCCAGTGTAGAGACAGCTACATCATAGGATAGGTGTCTGTTGCAAGTGGGAACTGGCCTGGAGAAGAGGGTGTGTGTGTGTGTGTGTTTGTGTGTGTGCGTGCGTGCGAGAGAGAAGCAGTGTGGCTCATGGAAAGGAAGAGTCAACAGGGACTCATTAAGCATGTGTGTGTGTACATGTGTTACACAGTCAAGTGTGTGTGGGGTGTTTCTTTTGTTAACATGCAAGTTTCCCAAGCTTCCTGGTAAAATGCAGGGTGTGTGTACGTGTGTGTCCTCACCTCCCAGAAGCTGTCGCTGCTGCCCATGTCTCTCAGGTCTCCGTTGGAGGACATGGCCGGGTCACCCTTGCAGCACGGAATGATGGCGGCTAGCGGTCAACCTGGTAACAGACAGATAGCCTGGTAACAAACAGACAGCCTGGTAACAGACAGACAGCCTGGTAACAAACAGACAGCATGGTAACAAACAGACAGCCTGTTAACAGACCAACAGCCTGGTAACAGACAGCCTGTCAGCCAGACAGTCTGCCTGCCTCCCTCCCTGCCTGCCTGCCTGTCCATGTCCAGCAGATGACCTCCCTAAAGACAGACGACCCCAGGACTTCCTGTAGCCTCATCCTTCACATCCTCACAGCTCACACCTGATTGGATGGCCCTGTTGCCAAGGTCATTCAGCTTCCCATCAGAGCCACAACAACTTCCTGTGTTAGACAACACAGTGTGGCCTGGGCCAGTCACTACTACATCACGGGATGTGTCTGTGTGTGTGTGTGTGCGTGCGTTTGTGTGTGTGTGTGTGTGTGAGGGGCCATTGGAAAGTATGCCAGCAGGATAGGCATCTCCCACAAACATGCAGAATGAAGAGCAGTTGTGAGAAGCTTACTTATTACATTTCTAATTACATTGCCACACACTCACTCTATCTCTCTCCCTCTCTCTCATCCACACACACACACACACTATTGGTTTGTATGTGTCTTTGTGTTATGGCACATGGGCATGACAGGGTTGACCAGGGGTCAGGGATATCCTGTCTGCTTTAACAGTAGTCACCAGAGCAGAGACACACCGACAGGCCCCAGCAACTAGGTCTGTGCGCGCACACACACACACTTCCCCTGAGACCTCAGTCTTCCTTCTGGATTACGACAACTGAAGAGAAAAGGAGATGAAATGGAAGAAAGAAGAGGAGATTGGAAATGCATCATAAAAAAGTTACAGAGGATTCTTTTAGAGAGAGGGAGGGGGCACACTGTTGACCTGCAGTTACTTATCCCTCCCTACCAGGCCTGTCCTAGTGATGCTGGTCATACTGAAAATCAACACAGAATTCTGAAGCCCAGAATCAGGACCAGGACTTCTAGGAGGCATCTTTACCCAGAGTTCATACCTTTCAAGCACAGCAAACACATCGCTGGCACTCACAGAACTGACGATAACAATAAACCACAACAAAAGAAACATGCATAAACACACACACACAGTGAGTGAGAGAACTCTAGAAATATGTGTGTGTTCCCTCGGTCAGTGACTCCATAGTGTGTCCACAATGTACTGAGGTCTGTCAGGGTGACTAACTGGAGACCGGTGGGGAGGGGGGAGGATAATCAGAGTCTCTGGGCTGACAGGGCTGGCTGACATCAAACAGCAGCTCCTCTGTAGGAGCAGTGTGTGTTTATAGGGGAATGGCGGAGGGAGGGGGCGGGGGGGCGGATGGGGGGTTGCATTGGGGAGGGTCATATGTCTGAGCTGATGGAGGAAGAAGAGGAGGAGGAGGAGCAAGGCTGTAGTAGTACAGCAGTAAGCCTACTGTGTGTGGGTCCTGGAGGACTCCACACACAGACAGGAGACTGGGCTGCACACCACATGGCTGCACATTCACAACCCATGACAGAAGCTTGTACCCCTCCTCCTCCACGCACGCACGCACACGCGCACACACACTTCAGATGTGGTTACAAGAAGACAACTTGTAAGCATGTGGAACTCATTTACATTCAAGGTTTACACATAGGTTTTGTTGGAGGAGAAGATACCCGAGCAGAGAGAAGAAGAAGGGAGAGAAGAGGAGGAGGTGGAAGTGGGTCAGGGAAGGCAGGCCAGGCCACTAAGCCCCTCTGGAAACTGGTTATCATTAATCTGATTAATGTACAGCACCATGTGCTTCTCCATGCCTGGCCTAGCCTGGCCTGACCTACTCTGGCCTAGCCTAGACCTCCAAAACCTTTGTCCATTACGCTCTACTGCAGCTACGCTGACCCGGCACACAAAGTAAAAATCCCAGTAGAACTACAGTAGAATCCCAGTGGGAGTGGCAGCACCCAGCTGTAGACTGAGAAGTGAAGGAGCGGACTTACCCAGTAAGAGAGGAAAACGGAGGAGAAGAGGGTGCGTCTCTGATAAGGACTGGTGTTTTCTCTCCGGCCCTGACGGAGAGAGTGAGGGGAGGATGATTACTCCAGAGAAAAGAGGAGAGAGAAGGACGAAGCCTGTGACTATAACCGACAGAGTCTCAGTGAGTCATTGGAGATCCACACCAGGTCCCTGTAGCTGCCTGGGTAGCTAGCTGCCCGACTAACTGGCTGTGTTGTAGGTGACTGGCTTGACCGGCTTGCTGCTTGACTGACTAGCTAGCTGGCTGGTTAGTCGACTGTTATAGATGCTGAGTGTGGGAGGTGTTAGATTCTGAAGAGGAGGGTGAAATGCCACACATGGAGATGTGGATGATGAGTGGAGGGAGAGGAGGAGTGATCTTGGTCTTGGGGAGTGGGAGAGGGAAGGGGTCTAGAGGGGTCAGGGCACATCACACCTCCAAAATAACCAGCTGGGATTTTGCTTATTGGGATGCCCTCTTTTTTGTTAAATACCTGTTAACTGCTGCCAACACTGACACCACCTACAAGCTCACTAACACACTGCCATCAAGGCCTGGTAGTTCTGAGACCTGTTGTTCTCCTCAGTTACACCTCTGACACAGGAACAATCTCTCCTACACTGGAGACCACACCCACCACCGTGCCCACATTCCTCCTCCAACGACAATGTCAGGTCCCAACCTGTCCTCTTTCCTTCTAGCCTTCACAGACTCCACACACCACAGGAGTGGTGAGGAGAAGAGTGGCGTAGGAGTAGAAAGAAGAGGAGTCGAGGAGAGAAGAACAGAGGCCTGGCACGGAGGGGCAGAGTGGACTGGAAGGAAGAGGAGTGGAGAAGAGAGAGGGACGAGTCAGCCTGCTCCTGACCATGTGCTCTCCCAGACTGATGGACTGACGCTGTCATTTCCAACCCACAGCAGAAGGCTCAGCTTTCAAGAAACTGTTTATAGAACAGAACCACACAAACACACACGTGTGTGGACATGTTTTCTTGTATATTTATTAACACACACATTTCAGAAACCTTGAGAACCCACCCTATACAGTGGCAGAGTAGGTGTGGTATAAAAACGAGTCCATACTTCCACTAAACAGTGGCCTGGCTGGGGGTGCAGGAAGGTTCGAATGTTGCTGAGCTACAGTGGCAGACTCTGGCTGTTTGAAGGGCAAGGGCAAAAAAAATAAAAGGGGACATACTAACACAACATGGGGCCAGCACACAAAAAGCTATGATGCATTATTTGTGATGAAATTGTCTTCATCCTTGATTAAGATTAACACGTTATAAAGTAATCCATATTATGAATGTAACCACAACCAATTTGGTGGCATCCCTGTTTTCACGGGCAACCGTTATGAAACTTCCCCACATTCTTACTCATGTAGTGACATCATTTAGAGCACTGGATCACTATACACTTGAGGGGCACTTGTCCATTAGAGGAGCACCCAAATTGCACACTTCCGTGCTTTCTTCACCCGTAGGACCATATACAGGACTGCATTAGATTTTCTCTACTGGAAAGGGCACCCTTTGGGACACTGTCATGTAGTCAACATAGTGGGAACGGCACCGTTTTCAATTGTAATGAAGGCCACCCAGATAGAGGAACATCAAGTTTAGACCATAAGGATACCTTACAGAAGTCTGGTTGCCAGCCCAATTTAGCCCGCCCACAAAAAAAATTGGTCGGGAAGTTGGGTCTGGGGTCGCTAGTTTTGGTGAAAAAGTATGTCCGAGTAGGAGCTGTTCGGACCAATCAAATTGTCACGGCGGATGGACAGATGATCAACGATAACGTAATCAACCACGTCACCAAAGAGCACTTGGGTTAAATTTGTTTTCAACAAATAACATATTACGTTGCTCTGATTGATTGAAGGGCTATCCAATTTAGCGAAGAGGCATTTTTCCCCGGGTTTGGTTGAAACACGCCCCATATTCACAGCCCAACGGAGCGGTTTCAGACTCATATTCTGACTAGAATTATGAGTATGACAACGTCACGCTAACTTTACAGGCACGTCATTACGTTCTCAACTAGAAGGGCATTCATAAAGACACGTTATTGAATTGTCTTGCACTAGATGGCACATTATAATTTATTGCATTAATGGACACCCGTAGGACACAATCAACAAACTATTTTGTCCTTGTGAAGTGCAGCCATTAGGGCACTCTCGTTTTCGCCACACTGTAGGGCAGTTGAGGAAGGGGCCTACTGTAAACTCTGTAACAAGGGAGTTTTCAGTAAACCTGTAACTCAATAGCGTATACACGCTGGTCAGCGGCTAACAACGAACGCGGATACATTAGATAATGTATAGGGCCTACGTTAAATCAACGCCAAGATCTCTTGAGCAGTCTGCGTCTGCAGATTATGACCATTGAGTAGATATATAGACTAGCTGGCCCATACCGGTATAATCCGCGTTGATTTGGCAACATAGTCCGCTTCTTTTATTACCTTACCAACCTGTAGGCCAACCTAAACATTAAATTAGTACTCAGATGATTTGGAAGAACAAATTATTTTACATTAAATCCTAAAGCTAGATTTAGGTAATCAAAGAAAGAAACAACCATAATTTATTGAGGGAATACACTAGCCGCATGAATATGCTAGCGTTATATATCTATAACAGGCGAGTTTTACAGACGTGGCATGGTGCGGATACATTGTTACTCGTTGACTAGTTGCGACTATTCCACCGCTCGGGTTTACCTGTTGCAGCCTCGAGGTCGTTGCTCCGTTAGAACTTTAGTTGACAAACCACCGAAACCTGCTATAGATCCGCTGTATCACGACTAACAACGTGTAGTCTCGTGTCCTAGTTTGATTGCGATGTGCTCCACCACGAACTCAGAAACGACAGTTTGTTGACAACGACTGGTCCTCGCTCCCCCTCTGCCATTGCAACGAATCCATCTGTATTCTCGAGCCACTTGAAATTCACTAGGTGGGGCGCTCCACTCGTGAATTGGTCAGGTCGCGTGAATTTAACCATTGAAAAACAAATATATCCGTAAATATATCCCTCTGGGAGTTTGACAGACAGGCGGGCCTTATTGTTCGCTGTGTTCTAGAGAGGTCTTGCATGCGTAATCAGATGCTGCCTCGCCACAATATCCATTCATCCAATTATAGGGTTAACCGTTGCCTGGCCAGAGGAAACCCATACAGAGACCACACTAGTGTAGGCTAGTTCAGTAGTTCACTTGCTTCACTGAGGTTAATGTTGTCATGGGTTCTGTTTGATGTAGTTAAAAGACACAAACTTTGTGATTTCAAGATATATAGGTCTAGTTATTGTAGTAAAATATAATTTGTTCAAGTGATGCAATATTCCATAAGCAGTTTACAAACACAGAACAGAACACCTGATTATACCCTTAATATATGTTAAAATTTAAAATAAAAACGCTGGATCAGTGTTTTTCAAGGCTCCGTCATTTCTTTTGAGTGTAGTTTACAGTTCACTGGTTATAGGCGACAGCGCACCCCACAGGAAGTGGAGGGAATATCCCAACGCAGAAGAGGTGGAGAAGAACTAGCCTGACGTTGTCATACAAGTTGGGCTGGCAGCCAGGCTAGAGAAGAACACCGAAGTGAAGTAAATTTCATATTCGACATTCTTCTCACATTTGGAAGACGCTACTTTGCAGCGTTGCGTTAGGGACCGGGTGAAAACTACCCATAACATTTTGACGTTTATAATATTTTTATGAATATAAAACCTCAAACGGACACCAGAATATTCTAACAATGTCTGGTAGGCCTATAGGCTACTTCCACAGCCTTTACTTTTTCAGTTAAGTTTCCACGCAAATCTTAATAACTTTTTCAAAATGGTGTCAAAAAATCTCAAATACACCAGATTATTCTAATAAAGTCTGGCCTACTTCCACACACTATACATTTCCAATTACATGTTTAACAAAATTATATAACATTGCCAATCTCTGAAAATGGCATGACATCCTTACTAATCTTAAAAACTTTTTCTAAATAGTGTGATTTTTTTTTTTTTTTTTTTTAAACTACACCAGATTATTCTAATAAAGTCTGTCCTACTTCCACACCCTTTACATTTTCAATTTGGTCATCTCTGAAAATACCATGAAATTCTCGCTAATCTTAATAACTACAATTTAATTTAATTGTACATTTTCGACATTTTTATGTTGTTCATAATGTTTAAATGGTCATTCATGTTCAGTTTGGATGTCACACTCACAATTAACAACTGGGAATTTAAAGTTCAATATTTTATTTGACAGCACACCAGAACTGATTGGATAAACCTTGTTAAAAAGACAATACTATTATGTGGCACCTCATACTGTGAGCTTACCATGGCAACCTCCTAAACGGACCCAGAATTCCTTTATCGCTGGAACAACAATACATTGTGTGAATTAATTACATTCTCATTGGAAAAGTTGCAATAACAACACAAGATCCTTAATTTAGATGCAATAAAATGTACAAACGCTGACAGAAAATGCAAACTTTGCTAATTAGTTTTACAAAACAAGATGAATAATCAGAAAGCTGCTGAAATCATGTCAAGCCTTATTACAAAGACATTGGTAAAGCTTATTGTAAATTATCTCAGAGAACATCCTAGAATCCAATGGTAATGGTCTCAGAAGATTCTCAAACATAATGGCGAAGGCCATTGATGCCATGTTAAGATCAACCTAGAATGGTGAAGATCTCATAACATCCTAGAATTCAGAAGCTTGTGTCAGCTTGGACTGCGTGAAGGAGGCATCACATTCTTCTAAGAACATTCTTAGGTTGAGCACAGCAACAACTAGTCAGGAATCACACATGGAATGAACACAGTTAGCAATGTTATAAAAAAAATGGCATTGCAGTGTAAATCAAGGGATGCTACACAGGGGTGATACAGGAGGGTGATGGTGGTTGTGGGGGGAAGGGGGGGGATCAGAGATAGTTCAAGGGGAACAGTAGTACCAGCGTTTCACAAGCCTTTTCCCCAGATCAGCCATGAGCCTCAGACCACAATGTGAAGGCCTGCTCAGGACAGTACACAGTCTGGACCCTGTGGTTCCTGTTACAATGTCAGCCAGAACTACAGGCATCAAGCCACACACACACACACAAGTTCAACTTTCAGCGATAAACTCTCTGGTTATCAGAGGTCAAACTCAGGACTGGACGTCACATAAAAGGCAGAGTTCAAGACCAAGATTAGAAGCAACCTAGAAGTTCCCTTCTCCTGTGGCACCAACAAGTGGCAGGTAGACAGCCAATCAGTGGTCACAGCAGGGCAGAACACCAGCTGTTAATTTGCGAGGTGGAGGGAAAAGTTCAGAGGTCGTCCTCGCTGTCCCAGGGGTCATATCGACGGCTGCCTCTGCTGCCCAGCAGGCAGAGCTTGCCCATCTGTCAGGACTCCTCCCCCTCATTCATCACATGACTGTAACCACCGCCCACATCCTTCTGCCGATACATGACGGTAAGGAGGAGGATGATGAGGAGAAAGAGGAGGCAGCCACATACCGCTAGACCAATCATCAATTCTGAGGGAAGGGCAGCAAGAAAAAAAAAAACTGATTAGGTGGGAGACGATTTAGTGCAATATCCACGTTTATTGTCTCCAAGTAAAAAAACATTTAATCCTGCTCTTCAGTTGGTGGTTTTTGAAGGTCTGAGCGTTGTCGTGGTGCTGAGCCCCAGCGTACCTGAGTCCCTGGAAGAGGCGTCCAGCTGGCACTCTTTCTCCCAGTCGTTTGAGATGGAGGGGCTAGTCAGGTGGATGAAGTCTTCCAAGGGGCAGTGGAGGGTACAGCCAGGCAGAACCATGGGGTAGGGTTCTGCGGCACTGTCGTTATGATAGAACATGTCCACAGATAGGGACCTGGGGGGGGGGGGGTTAGGACACTCATAAGGGGGACAGATAGAACTACTTCTAAAATAAAATGTAAATATTTCTAAAATGTAAACTAATTAAGTCATGACTGAGTCATGAGAGATTAGGAGAAGCTATACCGCCCTCTGCAGGTGTTTAATAATTTAATTTGGTGCATCGGTTTCACTAGGACGCCGACATGGCCTGAGGTTGAAGCTTATACAACCACCCCTTTCTGCAGTGCGTTTCTGTGACGACCACCTACCCGTTGTCTTCCTGGTAGAGCTCGAACATGTGACAGGAAGCGTATGGAGGCTGCTGGCCGTTGAACACGCCGAGACTGGACTGAAGAGCCACGATGGTGGTGTCATGCTACAGACACACACACACACACACTGATGGAACGGTGCTAAAAAGCTGATGAAGCATTAAATAGGATGTGGTAAAGCAGAAAGGTTCTTACAGCAGACAGCATCATCATGCGTAGACGACGCTGGGGGTCTGGAACAGAGAACTTAGACATGTTCTTCACTATCTGGCCCAGCAGAATACCTGGGGGGGAGGGGAGACAGACAGTTTGTTTCAGTGGTGAAATAAAATTACCTGTCTATCCCTCCGTCTATCCCTCCCTCTATCCCTCCCTCTATCCCTCCATCCCTCTCCTACCTCCGTTAAGCCGACTCTTCTCCTGCTGCTTGTAGACTCCAAACATGATCTGGAAGCCAAAGTCCTTCAGTTTCCTCAGGTTTTCCATCACCTCCGCCGTCACCCAGGAGGGGGCGCTCATGTTGTGCTTTGACTGGAGAGGAGACACGCACACACACACACCATTGCCAGCCAATACAAGTGCATACATTTCTCCAAACATAAGTACACTGTCAATCACTTTTATGGGCAGAGAGAGAGATCATGTGAAGCTGTGGCTACAACTGAGCAAGAAAGGAAATCAACACTGCATGTTTCCCTGACAACACTGACCGTTTCTGCTGACACAACAAATGCCTGGGGACAGAGTGGCAAGGGGGGAGAAGGAGGGGGGGGGGGTCCAGTTCTCCCCTCTGCTTGGTCACTCACAAGACAGAAAGCAGCTGTTGTCTCCTGGGCTTCAACTGTGGCCACACTACTGAAGCCAGGCAACATACCCCACTCTCTCTCCCATCCTCTCACCCTGCTGCTGAAATTCACACTAGATTCAATTCTCTTGATATTCCTTCAGTTCCCTTGTGTACTATGCTGTGCTGTCTTGTTTTGTCGTTCATGTGCTGCTCACCTCACAGAAGAGGGTGTCGTGCACACTCCAGACAGACTGGATGTTGGCTGTCGTCAGACCAGTCTTGTTCCTCACCATCTCTAGGAAATCCTGCCAGGAGAACATGGTCACACTGTTCCTCAGGGTCTAAAGTGCATACCAGAACCAGGCTGGCCACTTTGATTCCACCAACATGGAACAGGTTCCGTTTTGGTTTGCACATCTTTTTTTGAACCAGATGAACTAGTTCAGAAAAGAAAATGTGCGTTTCTAGCATTCCAACATAGCAGGTTTTCCTTGACCTAAGTCAGGACCGTGATATCAGTGTCATTCTACAGGTTGGAAAAGGACGATGGAGAAGGCGACAATGGAGGAGTCAAGTGAGAAATTGTAATGAGAGTGCGGTAGCCAAACCCAATGCTTGGTGACAATTTGATCATCTCCTGAGTTTTAGGAAAAGCTAGAAAATTGGGTTGAGTAAGAGTAAAATGTATGCCACAATTGTAGAAGAGCTGGCCTAGGCTGGGTTCATTCAAACTCAAAAACAAATAATAAACAAACTAAAATAAAACAACAAAAAAACACACACTTGATGACGCATCCTTGATTAGAATGGTTCCGCTCAAAACCGGTGAAACGCATGCAAGTTCACTAGATGGCACAAAAGGTTCCAGCGCCAATTGGGTGGAAAAGTGGCAGATGGCAATGAGAGGCCAATACCTTGTAAGTGTCAGTCATGTTGAGGAACTCAGGTGTCTGCTCCGTCTCGTTCATGAGCAGTTGGTAGCGAGGGCAATCTGACATGGGGAAGGACAGCAGCTGGAGGGGGTGGGAGGAGAGAGAACCAAAGAGCGGATATGAAAGCACAGCAGTAATCCCTAGTCCTATAGCAGTCCCATCTACATAAAGGGCCCAGTCCCTCAGCCTCTATCCTCCAGCACCCAGCCCCAGCTCACCCTCTCCTCCGCCTGGGGCACAGTGTGAACGGGGATAGGCTGCCAGTCCAGGCCTGGTCTGAACACCTGGGAGCCGTTGGGAGGATAGAGGCCTGCCAGGTTAGCCTGGGCACTCATCAGGGTCCGGTCATAGTCTGTACTCCTCACTGAGATCTGGATGGGGGAGTTCATTCGTTATACTTCCTTGGATGCACAGGTGCAGCTGATTGTACGGATGCTAATGATGTCGTTATAGAAAGAGACTGGATGGCCAGTAAGGGAGCAGGTACCTGGTGTCGGTCGTACATTTCATCGAGGAAGCCCTGGTATCTGTGCCTGAGCACCTTGCCCAGCTCAAAGTGCTGCCGCATCCCCTCCTGGGAGGAGAAAGAGGGAGACAGACAGACAGAGAGAGAGACAGACAGACAGAGAGAGACACAGAGAGAAAGAGAGAGAGGGTGTGGGGGTGGTGGTTAGTGGTCACCCAAGACAGCTGTATCACTTATATAGTGATACAAATAGGTGGAAGTGTTGTGAGAGAACAAGAAAGAAAACAAGAGATTTTAGAGAAGTGATGTGTACCTGAGACAGCTGTCCAAAGCCCTGGGGCCAGGAGCTGTCTTGATAGGGATCTGTAGGATAGGCTTTGACAGGGGATCTGTCTCCATGACGATACAGCTGAGAGGACAGAGACTGTAGTTTCATAGATAGCTCTAATTGGGAACTAGAAAAACGTATTTCTTGCGCTGTTGAGTACAGCAAAACCCAACAATGCTTGTCTGGGTTATGGGTCTAGGATCAACACAGGATACACAGTCCACCACTGTATGCAAACATACCTCCTTATCAAACATATAGGTGAGACAGACAAACAGAAGCATCAAAAACGTCCAAGCTGCCCTGCACTTGGTTTTGCATAGTTAGCACAATGCAGCTATGTCGTGTTACCGATCAGACTGTGTTGCCCGGTAACTGAGACTAATCCAACCTTTGTATTTTACTATGTCACAGGCCGTGAGCAAGAAAAATAATTCCAGGTCGCTCGCCGGTTGAGTAATGTAAGGCTGGTTAATTAGCGGCGTCAGGTAGACTCCTGACCACTTCCTCAAAATCAACCAAGACTTGTAGCCAAGTAATGATGAAAAATGTGTTTGTCTTGAGTTGGTTACGGTTTCACTTTTGTCTGACACTGACTGAGCAATAACCCTTTCGATCACAAGACAAACATCCCTAGGAGATGACTAGACAGCTTAAGTCTACAGAAGACTGTTGGAAGGTAGCCATATAAGTGGAACTTGGCTTAGGAAACGCCAAGTTTTTCTACTTAATGACTATCATGCATGACTTCTAGCAAGTCTGGCTAGACAAATATTTTAACGAGCCAATATAACTCCCTTTTCAGACTACAAAAAAGACTGAAAAATAAAAGGCTGTAGACATTTGCTAAATCTGTCTGTGTGCAATCCTTTGGTGCCTCACTGTCTTCTCAGTATGTCAGCTATGCGAGGCCAGTTTGTGAGAATATATTCTGAAAAGGAAATTGAACTTGGAACTCCCTTTTCAGACTACAGTACAGTACTGTATATTCTCACAAACTGCAGCCTCGCATATAGCTGGGGTTTCAAAGGATTGCACACAGACAGACTATTTAGCAAATGTCTAACAGCCTTTTTTTTACAATGGCAACTCACCACAGTGACGAATGTTAGTCTCTTGTCTCCCAAAATTTCGTTGAAAACAACGACTAATGTCAGTATAAACGTAGGCAGTGTCGAAGCGCCCATTGTTAGCTAGTTACGCTTGACAGAAGCAAAACACCTGACTGACTGTTAGCCAGCTAGCTAGCACAACAATCTACTGCCAGAAACAACGAAAGATGGGCGGGATTAAAGACACCACGTAACGATGTGCGCGTGCTTCCTTGGCCAATCAAAAAGACACCCGTTTATAGCGCGAGTAGATACATTTTGGGGGCGACTACAGTATAATGCCCTAAATGAGTCTAAAGTACGAAATTTACAAGGGTTCTTTATTTAAATCCAAACGTAACCATGTATATGTATTTCCTAGCTTAGACAATGATGAGATAAGGAATGTGAATATCTAAAGAGTAATGTTATCAGGACAAGTGACACGTGTGAGTCAAAGTTGTTTGATTCTTCATGTCAATTCTCTCTCAACAGTGACGCCCATCCGTCAGATCCATTGGACAGCAGCTTATAGATGTAACATTCAACACTATAGTATGATCTAGAAAGCCACAACCACACATACCTGGGGAACAGCAGTCTTATCCAGTACAGGTTGTTTGGTGACTCTAGCAAGGGAGTTGGAGGCCACCATGGCATGACACAGATATTTTTTTTACATGCTCGTTCAGCATTCAGACCAAGGTGAGACGTTTTGTAAATGCATTCATTTGTTGGTTAATTGTTTACTGATTGTTTTGGGGTAATGGAAAACACTTTTTTAACAAGCAGTTGTCAGTGTGAGATGACCAGGCTGTGCTTGGACAGCCTCATACCATCAGCGATGTCAGGAATGTTGAGATCAGCTTAGAGCATGAGGCTTCACCTCAGCAGACCCATGTGCTTTGTGTTTCCAAGGTAGGGTAGTCCAAAAGCAAGTGAGGAACAAATAAGAGCAACAGAAAA
The DNA here is from genome assembly GCF_021917145.1 of Hypomesus transpacificus. Classification (NCBI taxonomy): domain Eukaryota; kingdom Metazoa; phylum Chordata; class Actinopteri; order Osmeriformes; family Osmeridae; genus Hypomesus; species Hypomesus transpacificus. Next base: position 7,243,232 of record NC_061078.1, on the reverse strand, counting down.
TAGAATTGTTCTCATGTTGTTACTTCCTTGTCCACGTGGTGGCAGTGTGGCACTATCAGAACACCCACAAGCACTGTAGTGTACATGAAGAAAGATTAGGAATTAGGAGTGGAAAATGATTGCATCCTCCTCATTAAATCTCTTGCCTTCACTTCCTGTCTTTTTCTGTTATAACTCCCTCTTGCTGTTCTGTCTTTTACAAGCTCACTCCTTCGCTCTTACACTCACTCTTTTTCTGTCTCTGTCTCTCCCCTTCATCTCTCACTATCTCTTGAGGGAGAAAGGAAGACATGGAGCGAGAGATGGAGAGAGAGGGAGAGAATCAAATATGGAGTGAGAAAAAAGGAGGTGGAGAGATCCTGAGTGATAGAGAGTGGAATAAGAGAGATTACTGAGACAGCTGAATAAAGCCCAGCCATAGGTGAACTGAAGAGCTGGGGGGGTTTTCAGGGTTTCATCACCCACAGTGGTGACGGTCTCAGAGGGCCCAACAGGGTGTCCAGACTGTCCCCTCCTTGCTCTAATGATCCCAGTGAGGGCTGTGACTTGGATAGCTCAGTGTCAGTGTGTCTGTCTAAAAAACACAATGCCTGTAACATCTGTCCAATCCGAGCGGGATAGACATCTGATTGTCTGTCCAATCCGTTTGTCAGTTTGTGAGGAACATTCACCCCATCACGCGGTATTGTAGCTGAGACAAATGAGCAGATCAACTTGCCCCCGGAGTCTCCGATTAGCTCAGTCCCTGGAGTGTCTGTCCAATCAGCGCTTGGTATTGTAGCTAAGACAAGTACAGCTAGTTCCCTGTTAGAAAAAAGTTATTCCTAGTCTTAAAGGACTACCCTGAAGTGAGACTAGCTCACTGTGACTGATCACATTATCTATTATCTGTCAAACTTGATTACCTCATAAAGCACAGAGGTACTGATAACTATTTGACTGACTCATTTCAAGAGACTATCAGGACTCACGCTATCTTTTCCTTCTGTCTCTCCCCAAGACACCACATTTTCATTTCCTCTCCAGTCCGTGTTCTCCTATATATCTTGTAGCTTGTGATATCGCTTACCGACTAGAATGTCATTCAAATAACAATTTCATTAAATCACCAGGAACGTTTTTCCTCTTGATTGAGAGTATTATCTGGGCAGAAAAACCTGTCTCCATAAAATGTAATGAAAATACTAAACTACTGTAGCGATCAGAAAACAGAGAGTAAAGCTGGCTGACTGGTTAAATGGATGGCCGGCTGAATGGACAGCTGACTAGCTTACTGGCTGGATGGCTGAATGGATGATTACTAACTGAGTGGTTGACACACTGGCTGGCTAACTGGCTGGTGTGAACGGGATATGAGGACTGGTTTGCTGTAGAAAGGTAGAATGCATAATGAGGAAGTAAAAAGGCCAGCAGGTCTCGGCAGCAGACTGTCTGTGGTCAGGCAGGAGGAGGATGTCGGGCTGGGAAAGGGCACTGTCGTGATGGAGACCTCTAATTGATTATGAACTTTATAGCCCGTATTCATGTGTAAATTCTGGTTGAACCTGTGGGAGAAGGGAGGCAAGTAGAGGAGAGAAAAAGAGTGGAGAAGAGGGGGGCAGAGCGGAGGAGAGGGGAAGAGAAGATGGAGGAGGACAGAAATAATTGAGAATATATTTTGTGTGCATTGACAGTTTGTTTCTGTACTTTCTCTTCTTTCTCCCGTTCTGTCTTTCCATCTCTCTCCATCCTCCACCTCCTCATTTACTGGAGTCATTTCACAGCTCTAATTCGCTACTAGACCCTCTTACCCTGCTGCATAACACACTGGAAGAGGAATGGGAGGGGGTAGAAAGAGAAAGGCAGAGAGAAAGAGAGAGAGAGAGAGAGAGAGAGAGAGAGAGAGAGGGGGGGGGGGGGGGGGAGCAGCGGTTGTTTAATAATGACATGAGGGGGATAATCTCATTAGCAGCTCCACCTCAGATGACTCTAGGGACAGCATCTCCACAACGGCCTTATGAGAGGAGAAGGAGCAGGAGCAGGTGTAGGAGGGACAGGACAAGGAGGAGGAGGAGTAGGAAGAGGAGGTGGAGGAGGAGGAGGAGGAGGAGGAGGAGGAGGAGGAGCAGAAGGAAGAGGAGGTGGAGGAGGAGGAGGAGGAGGAGATGGAAGAGGAGGTGGAGGAGGAGGAGGAGGAGGAGAAGGAAGAGGAAGTGGAAGAGGAGGAGGTGTCTTTCCTCCTCTACAGACCCAGGCGGCACCAAGAAGAGCTCTGAGTGTTTGTCTTCATGGAGACACTTCTACTCACTGTGTGCCATATGTGTTTTTAAGTTCTGTCAGGAGCCCCACTGTCCAACACTACTCACTATGTATGTTGGGAGGGACTGAGCTTGTAGTTTAAACCCGGATGGTGAACCTGAAATCCTCCTTTTGCCCTAAACTTTAGTTTTGACAAACTCCAGCTCTACTCCCTATTCTAACTCAAACTACCCAAGGTGAATGTCTAACCTAGTAAAGCACTTGAACTCACGTTGGCAGATCTTTGGGCTCACGTTGGCGCTGTAGGACCTGCCCTCCCACTCAGTGTTCCATCAGAGCTGGAGGAGGTCCATGATTGGCTGCTGCGGGTAAGTGTTTTGCACAAAGCCTTTGTGGTGATGGCGCCCCCCTGCTCCCCACCCACGCCTCCTGTAGGGTCGTTGTGCGGCAGCCATGTTTTTGTGGACGAGAGGATAATGAATTTGTTGTGGAGAGCCTCTCTGGTTGCCCTCCTTCTCTGACTCTGACATGCAGCTACGCCCACACTCCACATCTATCTGTCTATCTATCTATCTATCTATCTGTCTATCGGTCTGTCTATCTGTTTGTCTGTCTGTCTGTTTGTCTTTCTCTCTCTTCCATCCTCTCTCTCTCTGGTGTGTGTGTGTCAGGATCAGATGAAATGTGTTTCTTTAGTCAGATGTGGTGCTTACTGTATGTGTGTACAGTCAGGAGCATGTGTGGGCAGAGTCAGGGTTGTGTGTGTGTGTGCGCGCGCGCGCGTATGCGTGCATTTGCTTCTGATCCATCTCTCCAGAGAAGCATTAGCGTCCCACGCTGATAACAGCTGATGGTTTAGAAGGCTTCACTCAAAATATGTGTGTGTATGTTTGGGCAAGTGTGCGTTTATAATGTGTGTGTGTGTTTGTTTATATGTGTGTGTTTGTTAATGTGTGTGTTTGTGATAGTGTGTGTGTTTGTGATAGTGTGTGTGTGCAAATGCACTCATTTACGACTGTAGATGAGAGTAGTCGACACCTGACACTTCGCCCCCCTGCCCTCTCCTCTCGTTTTCCTCAGTCCTCTCCAACATCCCCCCTGCTGTCTCTCCTGCTTACTCTCCTCCTTCCCTGAATCCCTCCTAGTCTCTGCCTAGGTCCCAGACCTGTCACCAGTCCAGAGTAATACCCGGAGCTTAGCTCCTCCGAGGGACTTTTCCCTGACACCAACCTCCATTCACATTGTCCCTGAATGACTTGTCTCTATTAGTCATCTGTCCTCACCTCCACAGCAGAGCGATGGTGGACCATGAAGAAGTCATTTACTCACATACAACTACAACACAGTCAGCATGTATGACTCAACATGAAACTGGCACACGATCCAGCCGTCTCCCTGAACAAACACAAACATGCACTATTTTTCACGTCCCTAAACTCACATGCACATCAGTGTGGAGAGGAAGAGGGATACAGAACAAGGAGGAAGAACAGTGAGACTTTCTCCACCCGACATCAGTTCCAGACAAGCAGACACACACACACACGCACACCCATCCTCAGGTTCAATACTGAGACAGTCCACTTAGTCATTTTGATATAAATATTCCCGACAAGGTCTCCCGGAGTAACAACATTACAGGACCACAGCCATTAGAGCTAATGGTCCAGGACGGCTCCCATTCTGGGGGAAGGCCGTCTCTCTGCTGCCGGGGTCTCTCCCGATATCTCCAGCCTCTCACCCCAGGTCTGTCTGCACCTGCTCTCCAGCCCTCTCTCTTTCACTCTCCTGCTCTCTGTTCCTCTTTGTTCATCACTGTTTCTCTTTTTTTCTCTCTCTCTCTCTCTCTCTCTCTCTCTCTCTCTCTCTCTCTCTCTCTCTCTCTCTCTCTCTCTCTCTCTCTCTCTCTCTCTCTCTCTTTCTCAAACTGGATACCCCTCTCCCTAAATCTCGCTCTGTTCCTCGTCCCCTCTCTGCTCTCTCTCTTTGCCAGATGGACACTCATACAGAGAGCAGGTCTATTACTGGAGGGGGGCTCTGACACCAACATGGCTTCCTGTAATAGATGGAACTTTTGAACCTCTTCAAATAGTAAATGATCTTTCCTTTCCTGTCCTCTGTTCTCCTTTCCTGTCCTCTGTTCTCCTCTCCTTTCCTGTCCTCTGCTATCCTGATCTGATACCCTGATACTGTCCTCTCTTCCTATCTTTACCTCCTGTCCTGTCCTGTACTGTCTTTTAGTTTCCCTTCCCTCCCCTGTCCTCTCCTATCCTCTCATCTTTGACTCCTCCTCTCCTCTCCTCTTCTCCTTTCCTCTCCTCTCCTCTCCTCTCTGGGCAGAAGGAGCAGCAACCAGACCATAATAAACGCGGTGCTGCTTGGTGATAAACTGTAAGAAGTTAATCCCCAACACTCGGCAGCCTCTGACTGTGTCTGATAAACTTGTGTAGCTGGCGGAGCTAATCATGGCGGCTTCCATCTGCTCTTAATCTGCCTTGTTTCTGCAAACATGAAGGGAGCTAAACCAGGCTCTGTGTTTCTGTGTGCGCTGCTGGTTGATATTCTAAATAGCACAGTCCAGGAAGTGTGGTGTATTTCGTATGTCTGTGTGTGTATGTGAATGAGCATCTGAGTGTGTTTCCGTCTACATGTGTGTCTGAGCGTATGTTTGTGTGTGCGTGTCAGCCTGTATCTGGTCCAGTGAGGAAGTTCTTGTGCTGCCAAAGTGTCTGGTGACATCATCGTCTCCGTCTCCGTCTAGCCCCCCTGAACAGCAGGGGATGCCTGCACATGCACACGACTGCTCACTCACATGTACTGTGCTGTCCCTTTCTGTACTGCCCTCTCTCCTGCCCTCCACTTTAGCCCCTCTAGCCATCACCTCCTTCAAGATGATCTTTAATACCCCCGAGTTCAAATCTGACCATAACCAATTGCATTAACCATAGCGACCTGAGCAAAGGTCAAAGGTTGTACAGTAGTTCAGTCAGGTCTTGCCAGGGGGTATGTGTACAGTAAGAGCTGTGTCTTAGCGTAGTAGCATGTTAGCCCACAGGCTGGTTTGTTCTGCCCGGATGCTTTCCTTTTAGCTCCCATTCACACACACACACATATACACTCTCATACTCAAATCCTCCTTTGAGACTAGAGCTCCAGCGAACAGAGAAAATGACCATAAGTTATCAAGCTGCTCTTTTACTGGTTATCCTACCATCCTATTATAATGAGGGTGTTTGTGTGTGTGTGTGTCTGCTTGTGTATAATAACTATTCCTGGCCGGGTTATGAAATGGCTCACATTGACTTCTTTATCTGTGGCTCTATCTATGGCTGAGCTGAGAGCTCACTGGATTACATCAGAGTCTGCATCTCTACCTCCTGACAGACTGAGTGGGAGTGGAATACTACCCGTACACCTCTCTCCCTCCTTCTCTCTCTCTTTCTCTTGTACTCTTTCTTTCTTTCTTTCTTTCTATTCCCCTCCTCCCCTCGTGTGGTTGGAAGTCTCTCCTTAGTCCCGGCAGACTAGGTGCTGGTGGAGCCTCTAATGACTAACCAGAACAGCTGTTGAGAGCGACAGGAGCTAGCAGTGTGTGTGTGTGTGGGTGTGTGGGTTAGTGAAAGTTTGTGTGAGAAAACGTTTGTGTGAGAGTGTGTGTGAGTGTGCCTGTGTACTCAAACGTGTGTGTGTGTGTGTGTGTGTGTGTGCGGTAAGCAGAGCAGTTTGTATTCAGCCATCATAGTCCACGCTGAGCGCCTCAGTGTGCCGTGCCCCTGGTAACCTTGCCATATGTAGATGGCTGGATATGCTAATAGCCAGCATGTAGGCAGGCAGCGCCTGGTAAGGAGGGGTTCTGTGTGGGCTGGAGCCCAGATAGACACTGACATTTAGCAGCTTCCTAGTGGCTGAACTGAACTTCCGTCTGTCAATCTGTCAGCTTGTTATATCACACATGCACACACACACACACACACACTCTCTCCATTACTATAATAACCCCCAATAATAAGCCCCATGAAAGTTTTGGTCAACGTTTGAAGGTATTGGAGCCTGACCAGACCAGGCCAGACCAGGCTTAGCTGGATCCTACAGCTCAATCTTCTAATACCCCAGAACAACCAGGACAGAGACCATGGGCGTCTCTCTGGTTTAATCGGTCTGTTCTCACTGACCTTGAAGAAGAGCTCATTCGCACTAACAATTTCTTTCCTTTCTTTTCCTCCTGTCTTCCTCTCCTCTATTCTCCTATATCCTCTACTATCCTTTCCTCCTCTCCTCCTCTCTTCTCCTAAATCCTCTACTATCCTCTCCTCCTCTCCTCTCTTCTCCTATATCCTCTACCATCCTGTCCTCCTCTCTTCTCCTCCACTTTCCTCTCATCCCTTTTTAGTCAAAAGATTTACTCCTCTTTCTGCATCCCACTAGAGACGCTAAGAGGGGAAGCTCATTTGTGGTGTGAAACTCCCCTCCAAATCCTGTCTGCGGAGAGAGAGAACGAGAGAGAGAGAGACAGGGAGAGACAGAGAGAGAGAGAGAGAGAGAGAGAGAGAGAGGAGGGGGGGGGGGGTGGGGGGGAGAGTGAGGAAATGGGATGTAGAGAGAAAGACAGATTGAGAGTAAGAAGGGAGGTGTATTTATTGATTGAATTATTTCCATCCCTCTATCCATATATCCATCTATCTATCCATCCATTGACTTATGTCTCTCGCCATTCACGTGGTTCTCTTATTGCTGATCGGCCTGGTGATCTCCCCCCCGGGCCCTCTTCACACCCCCCCTCCCCCCCAACACTCTCACACACCAGCAGGGGAAGGGAATAATAAACAGTGTGGAAAACAATCTAGTCTAATTTCAGCTGCACTCACCCCTCCATCACGGTGCCTGTGTGTGAGCCTAGATAATGAACAGTTTGTGCGTGTGTATGAAACATACTGTTTGTCTGTTTATGTGTGTGTGTGTGTTTGTGTGTGTGTGTGTGCTTTTGAGTGTGTGCGTGCATGTGGAACACAGTGGCTAAGTAATGGCTGGTGATCGTAATGACCTGCCTGTTCATTAGGGACTACAATCGCTTGTTTCAATTATGCCCTCTCTCTCCCCTGCAGATCACAACATGGTTGCTCAGAGCACTAATGTGATGATTACATGTAGTCTTTGGAGTTGTTATGGTTGTTATGGTTGCAAGCGAGCTTTTTCAGGTCGTGTCTCAGCCTGGTTCTGTTCCTGCGCTGCGGGCCCTCAGCGGGGCCAACCAGGCAGCCCCAGGTAACACTCCATCCCTCGTCATCTCGCCTTGAGATTTGACGTGTCAGTTTTTAGAACGTTCGTTTCAACATTTCAAAAGCGTCTCAAACATGAACGATCCCCCCGTGGTTGCTGTTGGTTACGCAGCCTAGGCAGAGGACAGCCGTGGCAATATGCAAATGTACCAAAAATCCTTCTCTCTCCGGGACTTTTGATGGGGGCGTTTTCTAGTAGTTTCCATGGTCCACTCGGATACGTGGCTCTAGCATCTGTGCGTGTAGCAGGTGTAACAGTCGTAGAAGTAGCTCTTTACAAAACACACACACACACCTCACACTCCCTCTAAATGCTGGAGCCATGTGGAACATTAGAGTGTTACTGTGTTTATTGCTGTGTTCACATGTACTGTGTACTGACAGATAAGCCTAATAACACTGCCCCCCCCCCCCCCCCTCCATCACACACACATACACTCACAGACTCCTTGGCCTCCATGTACCTCCAGTACAGCAGTTGATCCATGCTCTGGAGTCCAGACTATTAACAGTCTCTTAATGATGGTCTGGATATGAATGTGTTTTGTCTTCCTGAAGAAGAGATGTCAGGATACTGGGATCAGCTCCTAACCTCTACTACTCCTCATCTATCCTTGTTCTGTCTTTCTCTATTGAGAAAGACCTCAGGCGTATTTAAGAGAGTAGTTTACTGTTTCTCTATCCTATGCTAATGACTGTATATGCCACAGGGGGTAGCGTTCGCTACTCTAACTCAAGTATGTTACCCCCTCCTGCCTTCCCTCTCTCTCTCTCCCCCTCCCTTCTTCACTCCATCCATCCCTGTTGTGCCAAGCCTGACAGAGCAATGATGTTGTACTATGAGAGTGAGGGAAACTTCATCTTCTCATCTCTTCACTCCTATTCTCTTTGTTTTTCTCCTCTCCAGAGTGAATGTTGATATTTCTCCAGCAGTGTTATCAGGATGCCAGGGTTCTGTCTGTGAGCCCCAGTGCTGTCCTTGGGGACAGGCTTGATTATACTTGTCTAATTAACAGAGCGTGATGACAGCATTATTAAAGGTGAGATGTAGGTGGAGCCACGCTGGGGGCCAGCTGGGGAACCCTTCTAATTAAGTCATTAAATCCAGACAATATTAAACAGAGTTCATAACCTTAGAGGCAAGGTAACTCCACTGGGTCCATAGAACTACTGTCCTTGTGTGGGACACACACATCTGTGTGTGTGTGTGTGTGTGGCATTCACTGGGATCTACAGTAAGAATTGGAGAGGAGTTCTTGGATAAACAGTCTTTATTTACTGTTGCTGAATTGTACTAGGTAATAAAGCTGAGTTGTCCATGTCTCTACAATGTAACTATCCTGCTAGGACATGGAAGAGATTGGCCAGAGAGAGAGATAAAGGGAGAGCGAGAGAGAGAGAGAGAGACAGAGCGAGAGAGAGAGAGAGAGGGAGAGGGAGAGGGAGAGGGAGAGGGAGAGGGAGAGGGAGAGGGGAGAGGGAGAGGGAGAGGGAGAGGGAGAGGGAGAGGGAGAGGGAGAGGGAGAGGGGGATTTTCTGTATTCAGTGTGGGCTAGGTTATGACAAACACTGTCTAACCAGGGACACTCTGAGCTGGCTGACATGACAGCTCACACACACACACACACACACACACACTCTCTCCTTTATTCTTGAACTAGTTTTGCCCTATTTTCTTTCTCTGCCAGGTTATAACACAGGCACACAGACAGGCAGGCAGGCAGACAAACAGACAGGCAACCACGTTAGTGGTGATGTTGATGATAGTTTGTGTCTCAGGGTGTAGGTAGGGTGGGAGGGGGTACGAAGTGAAATCACTTCGTCCTGCAGCTGGGGCTTTCAGTCTCCCTGGGCCTGGCCTAGCTGGGCCTGGCTCCCTTTGGACCTGGTTCTGTCTGGAATAGCTCTATCTGGGCCTAGGTCAGTCTAGATGGGCCAGCTCTAGAGTTCCTAGAGCTCACAGAGGAGTGTGTTTGTTGGGGGGGCAGCTGTGCCCTGGTAAACTGAATTTAACCTGCATCCAAACCCAGCTGTCACACACACACACATGCACACACATAAGACTCAAGTTAACAGGCAGGCTTATTCTCATTAGTTAAACATTGTCACTGCACTAAACCTGCTGCTTGGTCAAAACTTGGCAACCTTGTCCTGGCTACTGTGTTAAAAACACACACAAACACACAAAAACACACAGATACACAGACAAGCTGTCAAGGGGCTCTCTTAATGGCCGGGTTTCCCAGATTCGTTAAGAAGCTCTTAACGCTAAGAGCTTCTTAACATCATTCTAAGAGCGTTCCAGAGCGTTCTTAGAATGCTCCTAACAAGCTCTGAGCGTTAAGAGCTTCTTAACAAATCTGGGAAACCCGGCCAATGTCTGTCACACAGGTGTCATGTCCTGGTGTATGTCTGGGTGTGTATGTGTGTGTGTGTGTGTGTGTGTGTGTGTGTGTGTGTGTGTGTTAACTGTACAGTGTAATGGTATATTATATGAAATATGTGGGTGCGTATTGGTGCATCGCCATATTTATGTTTGCATGTGTTTGTGTGAGTGAGTGTATGTATGTTTTTGTGGCTGTGCATGTTAATGTGTGTGTGTGTGTGTGACAGCAGAAGAAAGAAGCAACATGTCAGGATGCTTCCGTTGCAGGGATTTAGGTGTCATGCACTCAATTTGTCTCTCAGATGCATATTCCTCTAGCTTGAGGGAGAGTAGAAAAATAAACAACCCCCATCTCTCTCTCTCCCTTTCTCTCACTCCATCTGTCATTCTCTCTACCTTGCTTTCTCTGTCTTCTTCTCCCACCCCCCTCTCTCTCTCTGTCTCTCTCGCTTTCGTTCTCTTGTCTTTATTGTAGCTCTCATGTCTTTTCCGTCAGCCTACCAGTTCATCTACTGGTACATGGACCTTTTGTTTTTGCTCTGGTGTATGGTATTCATACTGTCCAACCCAGGCAGCATAACTACACATGCAGACACACACAGAGCACCACACACACATACACATACACACGCAGAAAACCCCATCCTTCACACTCACTCAACATACAGACGACTGTGTGCGTAAGTGTGTCGTTACTTTATTAGCTGCTTAAGTTTTTCTGCTTTGCAGCACTTTCCCCAAATCCACTGGGGAAGAAATCCAAAAAGAGCCATTGCCCATTCTGTTATCAACTATTTCACTTTCCTGTGTCTCTATAAGGTGATGAGTGGTGGCGGTGTGGAATGTGTGTGTGTGTGGGGGGGGGGAGCTTATGTCGTTAAGCGTATGCGATTTATCACTGATGTCTGTAGCCGGATGCTGATTTGCTGACTGGTCATGCTGTCTGCTGGAGCAGGGATTAATGAGACATGGTTTCCTTTAATGATAGTCCGGACGTGTCTCAATCCTAACACTGCTTCCTCAGCTGAGGGACACATCTCCATCCTGCTGCACTTCTTCCCATGCATACACCTCTGCTGTCTCTGCAGCCTCTGCTGTGTCGTGTGAGTGTTTGTGTATGTCAGCTATTAGGTGACTCATTTGGTGGGAGAGGAGACCAATTATCACCCTACGTCACACAACTGTCAAGCAGGCTCAACTGCGCATGTGGGTTGCAAAAGACGAACTTCTCCCCGTTCTATTACTCTTGGAGTGTCGTTCAGGTCATCATATATCTCTGGCCACTGGATTGCAGGGCTTGATATTAACTTTTTGAGGCTCTTGGCCTTTGGACAAATACATTTACGTTCACTTGTCTATGCACAAAAGTCACTTGACCCCGACCCTTAAATAGCCTGTCCAAGTGTGATCGGGCAAAACTAGCCTGGCTAACGGAGGTCGCTTTCTCAGGCAAATGACGAATGAAACAGACAGGTTAAAGAAATCCGAGATTCTGGCTATCTTCACCAGACTCGCATCTTCATTAAGCAGTCCTCCCTGACGTTTATGGTGTAGAATGGAGTAAAATACAACATTGTGCACACTGCCAGTGAGCGAGTCTGACTGAGGCTAACGTCAAAACAGTGTAACTGGGATGTAGTCTCACTCAGATTGCCAGTTTAAAAAAATCAGAGAAATAATCGGACCAGCTGACTAAAATCATAATTCCCATATCTCTTGAAAGCTGCCCTGCTCGACTTTTTAAATGTAGAATTGACTGTAAAAGTGTAAAATTATGAACTTTGTGACATGACGTGAAGACATGGTTGCCGCTCGACTATGCGGTCTGTACCGGGCGACATTCTCACTCTAATTTCAAGACTTTCGTGTCCCGCATCAAAATTCTGATGCGACAGATCATTGGGTAATCGCTTTCTCTCCTATAGGCATGTCCTCCTCGACGCTTTTGGTCTTTTTAAATTTAACTATTTGTATTATCCGTGTGGTCCTTTTGCCATTTAAAATGCTATCCTTTCCCGGTTTTCTGCAGCCACAGTGCGCGCGCATCCCGATTGTTTACAAACAAATAATTGGTCTATAGACAGGCCTCAGGTTTTAAAGATCAGATATTATTATCTGAGCCACGAAACATAATCATCCCAGGGTTGGCTTTCAGCTTCCCGTAACGCAGTTCTTGGGTTGGATACAAATCTGTTTGGTAGTGTTTCCTAAAGCCCAGCATCTCAACATCTTCACACACCTCTGTCTCTCTCTCTCTCTCTCTCTCTCTCTCTCTCTCTCTCTCTCTCTCTCTCTCTCTCTCTCTCTCTCTCTCTCTCTCTCTCTCTCTCTCTCTCTCTCTCTCTCTCTCTCTCTCTCTCTTTGTCTTTATCTGTTTGTCTTCATCCCTCTTTTTCTGTCTCTTATGACTAATTGACTAATTTCCAGGAGGACTCTCATTCAGTGCATGTAATTAGAAAAACAACTGATCTGTGGACACACACACCATTTAATTTAGTAGTTAATGTGGTACATAAAACTGATGATGATGATGGGATGGTGAATATGTTAGTGTGTTTATTTGTTGGTGGGTGTGCAAGCTCATGTGTGTTTGTGTGTGTGTATGTGGGGGGGGGGGGCTCCTCATCACATTTCTGGAGGGATTTTGCTACACCACCATGACTGCCTGACTGCTTCTCTGATTCACAAGCTTTGTTTTTGACATGGCTGACAGAAGCATTCACTGGAGACTGGCTGGCTAGCTGGCTGACTGGCTATCTGGCTGACTGGCTGGCTGACTGTCTGGCAGACTGACTGACAGGCAGACTGAAGGAAACATTTGCAGACAAACAAACAGATAACACACACAGGCACACATCTGTCAATCATGTACTTCCTGGCATTAGAAGGCACTCCTCTCCTTCAATTATGATTGGCCACATTGAGTCAGCTGAAAGCAGCTGAATTTCCTGCTACTTGATTTCAGAACTTCATAGAGATTCACACAAACCCAAATATGTCACTCTATGTCATGTTACCCCCCTCCCCCTCCCTCCTCTCTTTCTTGCCATCACTATGCATGCTCTCTCTAACTCTCTTTCTTGCCATCACTATGCATGCTCTCTCTAACTCTCTTTCTCTTTCCCTGTCTCCCTTTCTGTACATTTCTCTAAACCTTTCTCTTCTTTTCTGGCTCCCTTTATTTGTTTCTATCTCTGTCTGTCCTTCTCCACCTACTCATTCACCCCTCTCTAAGTAAGACTGGAACAGATAACTGATATTATTGGTTTTTCTCTGAGCGCCTCTCATCATACCCCCCCCCCCGCCCCCCTGCCCCAACACACACACAAAAATGTACACACATGCATGAACACACAATATACACTGGCCCAATAAAATAGTGCAGGCATATTTCATTTGTAATTCAGGCAGAGCCTAATCCACCCATTTCATTTCAACAGATAAGATAAACCAAGTGCACTCAAAGAATGTGACAGTATTTGGTCATTGTGATCGAGGCAAGATCGGTTGAGGTGTGTTCTGGATACTGTCTCCTCACAGAATGCAGCTCATGTTTAATGCATGAATCTGTTGCGTAACCACAACATCCTATCACAGCAGTTATTCAACTGGAACATTTGGTGTTGGATAATGGGAACCATGGTGCCATGTAGGTCGGATGTGAGGGTAGTTTTACTATCAACAGCCTGGGGGGGGGGGGAAGGTTCAAGCTGGTACTGCACAGGTTATCTTTTTATTTCTCTCTCATTCTCTCTCTCATTCTCTCCCTCTGAATCTCTCTTTCCTTCTCATCATTTCTCTTTCTCGCCCTCTGTATCTCTCCATGTATCTCTCCATTTCCTTCCAGCTCTGTCTGGCCCCTCCCCCTCTGCCTCTACCTTCGAATATCTACACATTATCATGATTAAACTGTAGTAATCACATCAGCAACTGAGCGTTAGACATTGTAAGAGGGTCCCAAGGGAGTTATTGAAAAGATTTGTGAATACTGAATATTTGGTGCACAACTCCGCAATCAATGCTATTATACTGGGATCCCTTGCTCTCTCTCTCTCTCTCTCTCTCTCTCTCTCTCTCTCTCTCTCTCTCTCTCTCTCTCTCTCTCTCTCTCTCTCTCTCTCTCCCTTTCCTTTTTCTCACACACACACACTCACAGGGACTGCTGAGAGAGCTATGAGGCCTCACATATCTTCCACAATCCATTGTTTCTTCAGAAGCAGAGTCAGGTTTCTGATTTGGAGTCTTTATTTGTTTACTTGTTTTCTCGTTCGCTGCCCAGAAGGACATCATCTTCAATCTGGTGAAACGTCCCTGTGAGGAGATGAAGGCCCACAGCAGGACGCAGAGTTGACAGTGTTACTAAATAGATGAATGAATGGATTCAGAATGGTGGGATGGATGAATGGGTGGATAGGTGGACGGATGCATAGGTGGATGGATCGATGGCTGGATGGATGAAAGTCTGTTGGGATGAAGGGATGGGTGGATAGGTGGATGGATGGTTGGATATTTCTGACACTCGCTGTATTAGAGTCAGATGAGTACAATACAATTACACATTTTAGGGATGCTTTGATTGGCTGTTGAAGTGTTTATAAGTGAGTGATATCAGAACAGATGGATTTAGCATTGGAGATATATTTAGGGTAAACACACACACACACACCACTCTCTGCTTCTCACACGTCAAAAAGCTTATATAATAGTCTAAATGGATAGGCCACACAGATGAAAACATCTCTCTTGACTTTAACAAGGCTGTTGGAATGCCTGAGTCAGGAGCTGGGCTGGGGTGTAAAGTGGGCCCCATTGAGAGCCCTGTGTTCTCTGTGTAGTGTTTAGAGTGCAGTGTGGAGTCCTAGCCTTATCCCCCCCCCCCCCTCTGTCTACATGGCAGGTGGAACCAGCAGCAGCCCAGAGCTCCAGTCTCCGTGGCAGCCATCTTAGGAGCAGCTCCACTTCCTCTTCCTCCTCAGGGGATGTTTTCTCAGTCTCTCTGTGTGTGTGTGTGTGTGTGTGTGTGTGTGTGTGTGTGTATGTGTGTGTGTGTAGCTGTCTGCTTCTGCAGCAGTGTACCAGCTGCTCAAGGAAAACTCTCCATAAGAGTGAGATGTTTCCACCCAACAGAAACTCCATGTCTTCTCTTCCTCTCTTTGCCTCCTTCTATTCCTCTCTCTGCCTCCTTCTCTTCCTCTCTCCACCCTTTCCCTCCTTTCATCTCTTCATTTGTTTTTGTTTGCAACTTCTCTCTCCCCTCTCTCCCTCTCTCCCTCTCTCCCTCTGTCTCTCTACCTCTCTCACTCCCTCTCTCCCTCTGTCTCTCTACCTCTCTCTCTCCCTCTCTCCCTCTGTCTCTCTACCTCTCTCTCTCCCTCTCTCCCTCTCTCCCTCTGTCTCTCTACCTCTCTCTCTTCCTCTCTCCCTCTGTCTCTCTACCTCTCTCTCTCCCTCTCTCCCTCTGTCTCTCTACCCCTCTCTCACACCGTTGCTTTTCCAGTGCCTTCCTCCTCCCTCTGTAATTCTCATCATGCACTCTTTCTTACCTTCTACTCCTCCTCCATCTCCTCTTCCCTCCCTTCCTTCGTCGTACTCCAACCCTGCACCACCTGCCCCCCCCCCCCCCCCCCCCCCCCCCCCCTGGTCTCTCCTGCTAGAATATCGGTACCCCCCCATGCCCAGTCTCTAGGGTATGCCAGATTGGCACTTCAAAGCAAGACACTTAATTAATCCAGTTAGGACAGGGAACACTACTGGGAAGGCCCTTACTGTCCAGGAGACAAGCAAAGTGCATGCTGGGTACTGGGGCGTGGCAAAAGAGAATGCCTTCCTATCTTTCTTAGCCACAATGTGTGTGTGTAATTATACTTCTGTCTCGAGTGTAAGTGTGTGTGTGAGTGTGTGTGTGTGTCTGTGTGTGTGTATATGTGTCATTTACTTGTTGTGATCATTACCGTTATACAACAGATCCAGCTACAGATTCATCCCATCAGAACACCATGGTTACACAGTCAGGGCATGACAGATGAGGTGCTGAGGCTCTATATGGATTCACCCTCCACTGGAGAGAATGAAGAGCCTCTCTCCTCTTCCCATCACTGTTGACAATCTCGACTGCAAAACACCCCTCTCTACTGTTCCTTTCTGCACACACACAGATTATCTCACAAAGACGTGCACACACACACACACACATGCACGCACACGCACACACACACATGCACGCACACGCACACACACACACACTACTTTCCTCACTCTCACGGCCGGCAGCTATGGGTTAAAGCTGGATGCGGTCTTTCATTACAGTAAACAGCTTCAGGACTCTGAAATGGAGCGTGTCCAAGAAACAAACACACACACACACAAACACACACATTCACAAACACACACACACACACCAGCCATCTTTCTCCACTTAGTTGTTCTTGGTCAGACCATGTTGTTTGGAGTATGGCTGCTGACAACCTCTGCTCTGTCTGGAAGAGGAGACACACAACTTATTATCACAGGACATAGAAGGTGGAGTAGAAGAGAAGAGAATAGAGGTTAGATAGTGTTTTTGTGTCTTTCAGCTGTCTGATGGTGTCAAGTTGACTGGGTGAAAGGGAGATGGGCAGGAGTGGGTGGGAAAGTGGCAGGGTGAGGAGGAGGCAGGGGACATGGAGGAGGCAGGGTAAGGAGGAGGCAGGGTAAGGAGGAGGCAGGGTGAGGAGGAGGCAGGGTGAGGAGGAGGCAGGGTGAGGAGGAGGCAGGGTGAGGAGGTGGCAGGGTGAGGAGGAGGCAGGGTGAGGAGGAGGCAGGGTGAGGAGGAGGCAGGGTGAGGAGGAGGCAGGGTGAGGAGGAGGCAGGGTGAGGAGGAGGCAGGGTGAGGAGGAGGCAGGGTGAGGAGGAGGCAGGGGATATGGAGGAGTGAGTGGGGGAAAAGATAGAAAGAGAGAGAGAGTGAGAAAGGAAGAAAGAGTTATAGCAAGAGAAGGAGAGCATTGTCGGCAGTGAAGCTCAGTGGTTTTACTCTGAAATTGTTAATTGCTCCTGCCTTTTTCTCTCCTTGCCGTCTGGTTACACAACAAGAACGTGTAGTGGAATGTGTCAGGAAAACAGACATTGTACCCCCCCCCACTCCTTCTCTCTGTCAATCTCTCTGTTTCTCTTTTTCAGGTTTTTAACCTGGATTTTGGAAGCTTACCGACTAAACCAAACAGGCTCCATCCTGTCGTTTTTTTCTTTCATCCAGCTATTCTATGTGGATGACTGTAGGTTTCTAAACACACAGTATTGACTGAAGCAGACAGATGTACAAACACTCTCTCTCTCGACTCCACACTCACATAATATTTATTATAATCATCAGCTAACCCAAGCACACAAGTCAAATGCTCCCATGAATGGGAAAATAAATCTTGTGTGTGTAAGTGTGTTTGTGGGTGTGTGTGTATTTGTGTGTTAGCAAGTTGTAGGAGAGGATTTATAACCACAAAAAGACCTGGCCTTTAGAGAAAATCCTGATAAGCTCCTCTCCTCTCCCCATCTCTTCCCCCCCCCCCTTTCCTCTCCCCTTCTCCTTTCTTGCCTGTTCCCCTCTCCTGTCCTCTTCCCTGTTCTTCTAGCGTCAGGAGTCTAACCTGCAGAGGTGGAGCAGAGATGCCTCTGCGCGCTAGTCCCTACCAGAGTCAGGTACGGACTTGATGAACATCTCCTGCTTCCAGTTCATCCAACTACTTGGTGAACTGTTCCTTTAAGCAAGTTGCATAGATACTTGAATGAGTCAAACTTGCTCTTGTGAGCTGCTCAGTGACTTTGAAACAGCAAACTTCTCAGAGTCAGCTAGATGCTCATACAGCAGTCAGCCTATTTTCTCCTTAGCAGCTTTCATCTTTCATCATCCACACAACCGCAACACCGCAACACCGGCGTTTCTCCCAGCAACGCCATCTAATTATCTCCATGCATGCTCAACATGAATTATGGACCGTAACCACAGAGACTATTCTCATTACAACTAAGCAAGGTGGAGGTCCCAGCCATGAAAATTGGTGTGTGTGTGTGGCTGATCAATGCTTATTCTGAATGTAGTCATACAGTCAATTACAAAGACCCACCTACAAGGTAGGTCACTGCTTCTGTCTATCTCTCCATCTCTCTTTCCTGTCTTAGATTTCAAATTTCTGGAAATGACAAGTTTAGAAGCGTGTGAATATCAAGGGATTCTCCTACAATCTGCCACTCCTTTAGACCCTAATATAGCATTGTGGTTTTATGAATCAATTGGTCAAACCAGCCTGCCAGAGTTGTGTGGATCTGTCGGTCAGACTAAACTGAGTTGTGCAGCTGGTTCAATGTGTCATAGGAGAGCTTGTTGTTACTGGGTGCACTCTAGAGACCGTCTCTCATGGCAACCGAACATTTCATTGTATTTTCAACAGCCAGTATTACAAACACACACACACACAATGACCTTCTGAGAGTCACCTGCTGCCTCATTGTTTTAAAACATCACTCACACATTTTACTCAACCCACTCCTTCCGTTTCTCCCCATCTCCCCCACCCTAATTAGTAGCTTCTTAACAGTGCATAGCTAAACTATGTAAGTCCTCACTTGTCAATTGTCATTATCTCGACACACTTTCACACTTTCACACACACACACACACACACACGCACACACACACACAGTAAACCTTTTTCAGGCAATGCCATTTCAAAGGTGTGAGAATGGAGGGGATAGATAATTGGTCTGGTTATTGATTGATCTGCCACCATCCTGTTACTGAACAGTCAACATTGTGTGGAGATCGTCAGACAAGTGCCACCCCCACTCACACCCTCTCCCTTCAGCTCTAGAGGGAGAAGGGGGAGGGCACAGGACACAAGGGCATAGAAGAAGGAAAGAGGATGAGAAGAAATAAGACACTGTTGCAGTTTTCCATTGCTTGGCTGGTGTCGAGTTCTCTCACTCAGCCGAGCCAGCCAGCCAGCCAGCCGAGCCAGCCAGCCAGCCGAGCCAGCCAGCCAGCCAGCCAGCCAGCCAGCCAGCCAGCCAGCCGAGCCAGCCAGCCAGCCAGCCAGCCAGCCAGCCAGCCAGCCGAGCCAGCCGAGCCAGCCAGCCAGCCAGCCGAGCCAGCCAGCCGAGCCAGCCAGCCAGCCAGCCAGCCAGCCAGCCAGCCTGCCACTCAGCCGAGCCAGGTCCTGATTGTGAGTACCCTCTCTTCTTCTCCTTGTGTCGGGTGTTTGATGCCTTAAACCTGCCCAGCAGAGACAGAGCTGACCCAAGGGAATCATGGGAGCTAATGGCCCTCTAATCCTGGTGGGAAATGGAAAGAGATGCACACACACACACCCACACACACTTACACAAACTCACACACACACTGACACAGACATATGTATACACACACACACTATCATCCCCCTCCTCATAACATTCCAGTGCCTCAGTGTTCTCGCAGGCTGATAGGCGGTCCTCTGATCTCTGGGAGAAGAGAACTACAAAGCTCTCTCAGCTGTCCAACACGTCCCCACCTGTGAAAAGACATCACATCACTGGAAACATTAAGACTCATTAGCACAAATTCCAACACCTTCCTTCCGCTGCTTCAAGACCTGGTAAAGTGTGAGACTTGGAACAAGACCTGCTAGGAAAGGTTCATACTCTGCAGTGCTAGCCTCCCTCGTGCGTGTGTGTTTGTGTGTGTGAGTGTGTGTGTGTGTGTGTGTGTGCGTGTATGTGTCTGTCCTTGTGTTCTAGAGTGTAATAGCATTTTAATCATCAGTGTTTTGTGTGTGTATTGTATAGTTTAATTGCCTTTCAGTGGGTGTGTGTGTTTCATAGTTTAATGGTATTTTAATCTGCTGTGTTAAGATAATGAACTACGTCAGACAGTAATGGAGTCGTTATCGTATTATGACATTATGACATTATCAAATTATCACATCATCACACTTCCTTGCAGAACACAAGCTCTGCTCTACTTTTCCATCAAACAACCACACACGTAGACATTCATATTCACCACATACATACACACAGACAAACACACAGATACACACACATCAAGTACAACAAATACCACCATCACCTTTTCTAATATCACTTATAGATATACCACTATGCCACTTTTACATTTACATTTATGCATTTAGCAGACACTTTTATCCAAAGCAACTTCAAAAAGAGAGCTTTACAAAAGTGCATAGGTCACTGATCATAACAACGAGATAGCCCCAAACATTGCGGGTAGCCAAAACATGAACAAACATTGTGAAAACTAAATAAGTTCCAAAGGGAAGAACCATAAGAGAATTTAGTTGAACAAGTTACAGTTAAACAATTAAACAACATGAACCTCAAAAAATCCAAAAAATATATATTACACCACAAGTACAAAAGTTTTAAGTCAGTTGCAACTAACCAACAAGAGCTCAATAAGATTCATTATGATCCTGGAGGAAACATCAGGTCCAGCCAATCCTAAGTACCGTTGTACTCCCGGAACAAGTGTGTCTTGAGCCTTTTTAATTTAGTTTGTGTTAAATGGGACTGTGTGTGTGTGTGTGATTGTGCGCTCTGGTCATAGAGGCAGTGTGCATTCTGAACTTGTTTATATATGGCGGTTGTTGACAAGACAACCTGTGGAGATGAATGACGTTTGATCTAGTCTCATCTCATGTGCGTGCTCCAGGTGAGCTGGTTTCTTCACAGACAGATTTCCAGGAAATAGAGAGACCAGAGTTGATCTTTTCCTGACCTTTCTCCAGCAACCAGCCTTTGTAGAAGGTCATTGGTTTTAGTGGCTGCATCATCTTGGGGTGATGCTGCACAGATGGAGAGTTGTGATAACACAGGTAGACGTGCCTACAGAGGGACATTCACCCCAGGCTGCTCACACACATGTAGAGGCTGAGGAACTACAACCTTCGACTGAATACTGAGGCATGCCCCATACTGAGGCATTGCAATCTCCAGAATGATAAAGGAAACTTGTAAATTATAAATAAACCATCAACCATCAACCCTAGCCTGTTATCCAGTCTCAGGTCAGTATCCAGACAGGCATGGACTCTTCCCTGCTCCCCCTGGGTGACATAAACAAACTTCCTGGATAAACAAGGCTAATTAAATAGTAGGATGAATCCTGATGGTCACTGCCACTGCCAACATGGTCGATTGAGAAGGACTTGTTACCTGTTTTAATTACATGCTGTGTAACCACATATCAATCACTAAACCATTGGTGTCTCTAAACTGGATAAAGTTACCGATGTAACACTCTCAGTATTTGATATTTAGACAAATTATTTATCAAAGGCCTAGACTCTATGCTTTATATAACAAGATGTGTCCGTAAAACCTTTTACAGACAACTTCAAAGCATCTCCAGGCAAACAGAGAGAGATATTATTTTAATTTGTGTTCGGGGGATATTAATCCAGCAAGCAATCTGATGTTGGCGGCAGTTATGTTGTTACCCAGGCCTCCTGCTGACATCAGAGCAGGATGGGACCCAGGCCTGGCTCACTCTGAAACAAATGCAACATTAAAGGAACAGTGGTGCTGAAGATGGGGACTACCTGAGGAACACACACACCACTGCCTACACTGACCAATGACACAGGCGGCACCTTTTTCAACTCAAACTAGTTTATGTTCTAGGTCCATCCGTTTCTTGATATCTGTATCAATAGCTCTCCCCACACACACAAGCACCCACACACTCACATGTGCACACTTTTGAAGAGGATGGTCCGCTGTGTATTGATTGTTGTAGAACGCTGGTAGATTTACTGCTCTCCTGGGGAGAGAACTCCAATGCACACACACACACACACACAGATCCAGACACACACACACAAAGATCCAGACACACAGAGATCCATACACCCAGAGGCAGATATCTGCTTAATCATTCAGCCCCTCGGTCAAGGAGCACATTGCTGGACCTTTACATGAAACAAAATAGGATGTAGCTGTTATAGATGGACCAGGACTATGATTAGCTTCCAACCTCCGCCTTCTGCCAAAGAACCAACCACCTCCTTCATATCATTGACTTACTTAATCCCCCAAGAATAAGTAAGGATATAAAGGAAGTGTTCTTCAAGATTTCCTTAAGAGCCTTGTTCTCTTCTTCTAGAACCATAAGATTTCAGGCTCCCATTCTAAAACCTTGAAATGTGTTCATTTGGTTATTTGGCTTCCAAGAAATGTTCATGGACAAGTGCCCCCCTGGGATATGGAGTTCTATATATCTCTCTCAGTGAGATTGACTGCTATGGTGTACAGCCACCCAGGCCTCTCTGTGCTGACACTGACACTGGCTAATGAACTGCTCTGTTCAGAGAGACGACACAGCTCTTGTCCCTACCCTCCCCTGACCTCCCCTCTTCTTTTTCTTCTCTCCCCTCCTCTACTCTATGATGTGGCTTTCATTTTATAAATGTCACTAGTGTGTGAAGTCTGTTTCATGAGATCACCCACAGAGGGTAAAACACACACACACACACAACCCTCAACCCATACAGCCCCCCAGCCCTGAGTGTGTCAGCAGTGTGATATAAGGATTGTGGCGGTGGATACTTTTTTTCTGACAGCAGAAGCTCATGTTGGGATGACCCTGCTGCAGGCAATCTGACCCTGCTACCGAGGGGGCGGGTTGTGTGTGTGTTATGAGCGTATGTGGAGTTGTGTGTGTCTTGATGAATGTCTTTGTGCGGGTGTGTGTGTAGATGTGTGTTTGTGTTTGTGTGTGTGTGTGTCTGACCGAAAGCAGGGGGCAGTGTGTTCTGTTTCAGCCCCAGGGCAGCATGGAGGCCAGTAGCCACATCTTTGATGGTGTTGTGTTTGAACCTCATCCACACATTGAAATGCTGCTGATATGGTGGTGCTGGACTCCTCACTGGTGTTGTGCTGCCATGCTAATGGTGCTGGTCTGGTGACGGTGTCAATAAAGGTAATGGTGTTGGTGTCAGTGCTGGTGGTGGTGTTGGTGTTGGTAAAGGTGTTAAGTGTTGGAGATGGTGTTGGTGAAAGTATTTGTGCTGGTGTTGACAGTGTTTGTGTTGGTAAGGGTGAGAGTTGGTGTGTTGGTGATGGTGTTTACATTGATGGTGATTGTGATGGTGTTTGTGTTAATGAGGATGGTGATGGTGATGGTGTTGGTAGCACCTCTCCAAATCCTTCTCCCCCTAACAGTCTTTCTCCCAGACCTCCTGCCCTCTTCTCCGGCTCTCCCTCCACGTCCTCCCAGCCGTGACGGGTCTGTGTTCGTCTGTTTCTGACACGTCCTGTCAGGAGGTGAGATGCAGCCTGACTCATCTCTGTGCTGATTGGTAAACAGGACTGGTCTCTGGAGGCAACCGGGTTCACACTGCCACGAGTCACGACTCAGCAGCTTTTAAAGATCACTCAGATATTTCAACCGACATTTACCTTTGGAAATAAAACCAAAAGTTTGTTACACCTGATAGGTTTTTTGTTTTGGGTGAAGGTTTTGTGTCAGATAGGGTTACCATAAGATTAATGTTAGAAAAGTAAACATGTAGCAATTTTTATATTATGGCAAGCTGCCCTTGTATCCTTTCCTCATATATCCACTCCTCTTCACTTCTCACCTCCCTTCCTCGCTCTTGTCCTCTCCTCATCTCCCTCCCCACTCACCTCCTCTCCTCTACCCTCTACTCCCCCTCCTCCCCCAGGAGTGGGTCTAATTTGATCAGGGTGATTACAGGCTCTCAGGAGAGAGGCCTGCTGGGTAATTGTAGCAGGCAGGACTGAGAGGAAGTGGCATCCATCTTTAATAAGAGGATAATAGGCCTATTGGGAGGGAAGAAGCGATGTCGGGATGGGGGAGGAGTGTGGGAACAGGGGGTGGATCTGGAGGCTTGTGGGACTGGGATAGAATGGTATAAGGGTTCGAGGGATGGAGTGAAGGGACTTAGCCAGAGTATTTGGCATGGACGGGAGAAGGCTTAGAGAGATGTGGGGAGGTGGAAGGTCAGGGGGAGTTAGAGAAAGAGGGGGGGATGTTTTTATATATGAATGACCGTATGAATAAAGCTTGAAAGTACATAGGACTGTGGAGGATGGGTTGTGAATGACAACCAGGATTGCACCCTTCCACAGAGAGCTTACACGCTGTGTGTGTGTTTATGGGTGTGGGTGTGTGTGCGGGTGTGTGTGTGTCGACCTGGTGTTTGATCAGTATCACATCTCCACAGTAAACAGCAAGTTCAGGTGTGAAGCTGTCTCAGCCTGTCAAAGGGTGTGTTAACATGTGGGAGGGTCTTTCTCTCTCACTCTCCTCAGAAGACACCATGGAGCTCCACTGGGGAGGGGCTGGGATATTTTATTAATCAACAGGAACAAAGAGGGGTCACTGGAGAATAATACAGAGAAGAGAAGGGGAGGCCAGGACAGGACAAGACTGGAGAGGGGAGGAGAGTAGAGGCCAGGAGAAGTATTTCAACCATCCATGGACACCAAGTGACGGGGAAATCATAGCCTGGCAGACCAAACTAAACTGTTGACACAGGAGTCTCCTGCACAAGTTCTTGTTGTGCTTAATGAGTCTGTTTTCCAGCTGGCTGGTGAGTGACTCTGGAACATCAAAAATGGCCGTCCGCCCCCAGTGTGTCTATCATTTCAGATAAGAGCCCACCATCTCAAAGAGCGCCCACACGCGTGCACGCACACACATGCTGCCGCTCCTTCCTGCCAGGATGACATAAGCACAGGTCAGCTGGGTGGTGGTGTGCAGGGAGGGAGGCAGGGAGGGAGGGAGGGGGAGGGAGGGAGGGAGGGAGGGAGGGAGGGAGGGAGGGAGGGAGGGAGGGAGGGAGGGAGGGAGGGAGGGAGGGAGGGAGGGAGGGAGGGAGGGGGGGAGCTCCTCCAGTGTCAGGACAGAGAAGGGAGGGTACAAACAACCAGATCCCTCTAATGAAACAGGCCAAAGGGGTCCCCCAGGGAATACTGCAGCAGAGAGACCCTAGTCTAATGGTCTATTATCACACACACCTGAGTAATTATGAATAATACACAGAATGGTCATAGATCTGTTTATTAGTTTGACTTTTGTGAGATTGCAGTAATTAAGGGTCCTGTAGGGATATGGAATGTTGTTTACAGAAAATGCACATAATGAATTTTTTTCTATCTGATCTAACACAAATTGGGTACATGATTCTTTGTAAGTATCTTTATTGCACAATCATGTCAGAAAGAAAGAGAGAAAGAAAGAAAGCGAGAGAGATATGAGAGAAAGGGAAGATCCCAGATCTCTAGATCCTAGACCATGGGGAGGAGAATCATTGGCTACATGATTCTACATGAAACTCCTGATTTTCCCTCCTTGCTGAAGTGGTTGGATTGACTCTAAAATAGTTAGTCAAACAGCCAAACATCCTTCTCAGATGCACTCACAAACTTACGACGAGATTCTTGTTACAGCGCAAAGCCCTCTGAACCGACAGGGAGCGAGCTTGGAGGAAATGGTGCTTTAGTCTCTCTCACTTCTACTCTAGCTAGCCCACAACACCATTTGGGTTGTCTGAGGACTAGATGTGTGATTGGCAGCTGATCATGTAAGGCGAGTGTGTACGGGGAAATAGCCTACCGCACACGGTTTACCAACCGTTTTTCGCCGACAGAGGAGCTGTCCGCTCCCCCGGTGCTGAAACAAGAACAGGGACTGTTCCAAGTAATGTGCGTCTTTTGGACCCCACAATTCCGTTATCCTGTTTTACCGTGTGGAAACTAGTTTTTTTAATCAATTATAACGTTCTATAACCCTCATTGTATTAAACTGAAGTGTAGCCTACTGAACTGAAATTTATGACCACTTTAAATGTTGACTGTGTGGAGATTAAGTTGCTGAGCTGGAGCAGTTCGCACCCGTTTTCTGAACTGCAAAACGACGACTGAGCGAAAGCGCACCGACACAGGCCCGTCAGGTGATTGGTTAGACTCACATGACATCATTCACGGTCCGCTCTTTCGATGTCTGCGAGCCTGCAAACTTGGAAATCAGAGTCTCGCGGAAAGGGGCACATCTGGCGGGAGTCCGCTTGAGACAGAAGCTTTGCGCCTGGTCTCGCGGTACGCACCGGTCAACAGTGATTTGGAATAGTATCATGCTGTCCTTAAAGACTCTGACGTGAACGCGTGCGATGTGCTTAACAACAAGAAAATAATAATTTTGAAATCTCACAACATGAGGACAGCGCTTTCACTCTCTGACAGGGAAAACTTCCAGTGAGACTGAGAGGGATTTCCACGGGCTGAAAGCCTTCCACAGCATGCGCAATGGACACCACTAACGGCACAGGACCTGGCGGGCTCGCGCCCTGGAACTTTAACAGTAAGTTATCATACACAATTTGTTTTTCTATTTTTAATTTTCTTCCTGTTATTGAAGCAACATATTAATATAACCCAGAGAATACGGGGTAAAATGTACTGTGCAGAGGATTACATTTTGCGTTAAAAAGCTTGGTTAAATAGCTTCTAAAATAATTTCTAGATTCACATGACTGCGGGATTGCTGTTTCACATTCAAATTAAATTTCACTTAGCCTACATAAAGAGACGTTTTCATGTATTTACGTGAGTTTATAAATGTAGGCTATCTATTTCTGGCCATCTTGATTTCCATTATGTTCACATAAAGCGTGCAACTGACCGTAAAAAAAACCGCGAGCGCACTTTCTCTGGTGCGCTTGATAAACTGTCAAATCTGTCCTATCAGTGTTGCGGTTTTGTTGAGAAAAACGCACCTAAAAGAGAAAGGTGCATTCATGCGTGCACTACTATGACAAAGACTTCAGAACAAGTCGAATAATAAGATAAAAGGAACATTAGTTTGCTTGTACTACACTGTTCGTTGGGCACTTGCAAGCCCCCCCCCCCCCGACCCCCCCAAAAATCCAACAGAATAATTGTACATATTTTATCCATACAATTATTGATACAAAAAATGTAGATAACAAAGACAATTAGACAGATCGCTCTCCTTACCTCCCGTCCCAGTCCATTTAAAGTGGTATGCCTTCCATTGTGCACGTTACTGCGTTAATAGAACACATAAACTGTATTCATATACTGGTCAACCCGTGGGAATAGGTCTTATGAGAGTAGCCTATACTGGCCACACACCAATCAGGTAAGCAAGGACTATAGGATATATAGTCAGAGTGTTGTTGGGGACGAAGCGGTGATGGTGGGGATTGACAAAAGCTTAAGGTCAAGGTAG
Source organism: Hypomesus transpacificus (assembly GCF_021917145.1). Classification (NCBI taxonomy): domain Eukaryota; kingdom Metazoa; phylum Chordata; class Actinopteri; order Osmeriformes; family Osmeridae; genus Hypomesus; species Hypomesus transpacificus. Next base: position 7,216,087 of record NC_061078.1, on the reverse strand, counting down.
ATTTGATTATGTTCTCTCATCTGCTCTTCTATCTTTGTATCTCTTCTCCTCTCTCTGGAACCCATATCGTTTTCTCTTTCCCTTCCTTCTTTCTGCGCCTCTCTCCTCTCCTCTGCTCTCTGTAGCGCGTTTGCGGTGCTCTATAGCTGGCTGTGATGACCGACACTCAGACAGTAGATAGGGATCATTTAGCTGGTTGCCCTTAAACCCAGACTCATTTAATATTAGCTGCTACACCACAAACATCTGTTTTGAACCCCTGTTCACACGAGCAGACGGGATGTGATGTTTGGTCCAGATTAGGACACCAGAAAGGGGTTTCAGCTCTGATGCTGGTGGTTGTGTGATCCATTAATGAGGTGTCCAGGATGCCAGGTTTGCCCGCCCTCTACAGACGTCCCTTTACAGACGTCCCTTTGCAGGCGCTCCAACACTCTGCGCTCTTGAACAGTTGATTAACAGACCCTGCAGGATGTAAATACCTTGACGATGCTCCCCATTGGCTCAGGAGAGGAAGCTATCTGGCTGAACACTACAGTAATGGGGTCACACCACTCCCAACCCTGTTTCTCACACACACATACACACACATACACACACACACACACCATCTCTTCAACGCACACTCATGCACACAGACTCAAACCCTCACATACCCCTACACATAGTTGTAATATCTCTCTCACACACACCCCTCCTGGTAACCCAGTTTCAGGAGCTGGATTCTGACTGTGCAGCAGCCCCAGATGTTTGGCCACGCTGGCACACAACACACCCAGACTCTCTGGCGCAGAGCGTCAGCCTGGCTCTGCTCTCTGCAGTGCTGGGGTGCTGGGGCTAGAGAACTGGGGCTAGAGAGCTGGGGCTAGAGACAGGCTAAGGAGCTAGAGCAAGGGCACTGGGCTATAGAGCACTGGGGCTAGGGATGTAGGAACAGACATGGTGGTGTGCGGGGAATCAGAGAGATGAAGCTGTACCTTAATCAGTTGGTGGCTGCAAGTCAATTGCATGCTGAGTGTTTGTGAGCATGTGGGATTTTGTGCATGATGGTGTGTTTCTGTGTGTGTGTGTGTGTGTGTGTTTGTGTGTGTGTGTGAGAGAGAGAGAGAGAGAGAGAGAGAGAGAGAGAGAGAGAGAGAGAGAGAGAGAGAGAGAGAGAGAGGGGGGGGGGGGGGGGGGGCGGGGAGTGAGAGAGTGTGTTCTGTGACAGACCCAGACCTAAACACAATCCAGGCAAGATCCAAACCAGACCAGATTCCTTGTGTGTCTACCTACCATGCACCTGTGTGGTTATAGCATGTGTAGGTCTTGATAGAGTCTTGATACCGAGTGTTTTATGGAGTCTCCACTGTGGAACTAATCGTTTTACTGTCATAGGAAATTGATAATTACAACACTGTATGTTTTATATTTCATGAAACCAAAGTTTTCTTTCCCTCTCTCGTTCTTTCTCTCTCTCTTTCTCACTTTTTCACTCACTCACTCACTCACTCACTCACTCACTCACTCACTCACTCACTTACACACACACAAGTACACATACATTGCCCCAAACGCATCTGTCCCTCTCATCTCCCTCTTTCCGCTTCGTTTCCTCTGTGTGCCTCTCAGATTCTGTAGTTACCGTAGTGACCGTAGGGGTCCATGTGATCCCGGAGCGTTCCAAATGAGAAACTCACCGTCTACCACCTTGCTCCTGATGCTCTGATTGACTTGGGCCTAATGGAGGCCAGTGGGTCCTGGGCTCCTGTTGGAGCATGACATCCTCTCACCAGATGTGCCTCTATGTGGCGGTCTGTCAGTTGTTCCTCCTCGTCTCCCTCCTCTCCTCTCTCCTCCCGTTCTCTCTATTTATAAACTCATCAGAGGCAGGAGGCTGTGACGAGGCAGGAGGTATGAGGCACCTCAGCTCTGGTGAATGACAGCTGTTCGAGCTGCTCTCTGGATGTGAGAGCAGGAGAGAAGACTGAGGTTGGAGGTGCAGATAGACAACAGCCCAGCTGACAGGCCCCAGTGCGGACACAGTGGGGGCTGTCACATGAATCAGTGAGACCAGCGGGGAAAGAGCCATGTGCGATTTGATGCATGTGTCTTGCTTCTCAATGTTTCATAGCAACACGTAGTTGTGTTCCTGTCATGTACGCCCACCGCCTCTGGGATCTTTCTTTTATCTCTCCTTCTTGTCATGTGTGTCTCGCTCTCCTTGTCTATCTCCCTCCCTGTCTCTCTTTCTCTCTCTCTCACTCCCCCCCTCTCTTTCTTTTTCCTTCCCTAATGTGAAAACACAATTCTCTTGCAGTTCTTCCATCTGAGATTACCTTTCACTAATTCTTGATTCCATTTGACTCTGAAAGGCTGCCAGGTTTCGTGCGGGCTGGGCGTTGCCAACAGCCGCATGGGTGTGTGTCTGTGTGTGTGTGTGCATCTGCGTGTGTGCGTGTGTATGTTAGTAATGAGTATAATGATAATCCGAGGTGAGTGTGGCGGACATGAAGCAGCTGGCTCTGTGGAGCATGCACCCTGTAGCGTACTCTGCTGAGTTCCCGCACTTCAGCGCAGCAAGATGAGCTAGTTAACACAGACACACCCTGTCATCTGCCTTCAGACGGGGGTGTGCCTTCCCCTCCAGTCCCCCTACCTTTTTCCTCTTCTGCTCCCGCCCCCCATCTCTTCAATATGAGCATCCCTCCCTCCTCCTCCCCTGCCTGTTAACCACTCTCCCTCCCCCTTCACAGTGAGACCAGCTGTCTGTCAGTCAGTCCTCCCTTAGATCTCCTGCAGTGCAGACAAACTGTAAACCCCACCCATCTTAGATCAGATGCTCCAGAAGGGCTGAGCCAACACTCACATCTAACAGATCTTTTCGTGGATCCAGCTTCTTGGCTCAGCGCTGCTGACATAACAGGTACTGTAACAGTCAGTCAGTTAGTCAGTGAGACAGTCAGCAAGTCGGTAAGTCCAATCAGCCAGTCTGTCTACATGCTTTATACACGCTGTGTGTGTGTGTTTGTGACAGTATGTGTGTTAAAGCATTATGAATGTGTGTGTGAGTCCATTAGAAAGATGTTTCAGGGCATTCTTCTCGTTCAGGAGATTCATACTCTTATAGGATTAAATGCACAATGTGTGCAAATGTTTAGTAGTCTCAAATCAGAGTCTTTAGGCAGTCTTTTAGTTACATGATTTTACTGTCTGTGCCTGTGAGATTGTAATTTGTGGCTGTTTGAGATTACTGCAGTCTGCCACCAGTACAATACAATACCAGTTTATTAATTTCCAATTTATATCAAATCAAATCACTGACACATACAGTGTGTGATATGATTAGTGTCAGTGAAGAGTGTTTGATGAATACACTCACTGTGTGTGAGTGTCTTACAGTTATACAGGTTAGGGTAATGGCAAGTCAAGCAACAAGTCAGTCAGCCAAGCAATCATTAAGGCACCAAGCCAGCTATCCAGGCACAGTGACCAGCCAGCCAGGCACAGTGGAACAGACAGCCAGCCAGCCAGCCAGATAGGGTGCTGGGACTTGGGAAGCCCCTGGGATCTCAGGGAATCTCTATTCTTCCTGCTTCCTTTTCCTGCCTGCTGGGTAATATATGAAGGGGTTTTTCAACAGCATCTGGTGCAGTCAGCTTCCTGCCGCAGCTCTCTCTCTCTCTCTCTCTCTCTCTCTCTCTCTCTCTCTCTCTCTCTCTCTCTCTCTCTCTCTCTCACTCACCTTCTCACTCACTCACCTTCTCACTCACTCACTCCATCACATGTCCATCACACTCTCACATCTTAATGAGGTGTTCTGTTCAAACAACATATGCTACAGTCAGAAATTCCATATGTAAAGCAATAATACACACATACTCACACATGCATGAACACATGCATACACACAGGCACACACTTTCGCACACAACACTTACTCTACAATCAAAAAGCATGTACATTATACTTTAACGTAATGTACATGTGTAACGTAACACTCTTCTCTCTCTCTCTCTCTCTCTCTCTCTCTCTCTCTCTCTCTCTCTCTCTCTCTCTCTCTCTCTCTCTCTCTCTCTCTCTCTCTCTCTCTCTCTCTCTCACTCTCTCACACACACACACCTTCCCTAGTCCGTGTGCAGCAGAGTGTTTGAGTCTCAGGTGCTCTGCCTCAGAGACAGGAAGTCCCACAATCCCAGAGACTCATGGAAAATGGATCCCAGTATTTAATAGTTGAACAGGTCCTGTGGGATGCAGGTGCAGCTGGGGTCTCACAGTGAAACACACTTGGATAATTGATCATCTTGTTCATAGATATTTCATCACATATGGAGTAGTATGGAAGGGGGGGGGGGTGTAGGTTGTGTAATTCATGGCTTCATGGGGAGAGGAGGGGTGTTGGGGGACAATGATTGGGAGTAGAGAGGAAGAGGAGATGGGTGGGTGAGTGATGGGGGAGGGGGGGAGGGTTAAGGTTAGTACCGACTTAAAGGACCATGGTAGACTGTGGTACTAGTCGTCCGTACACACGCACGCACGCGCACACACACACACACACGCACATACACACACAGGAGACATTCTAATACAAGATGGACATAGCAGGTCTCCATCTCAGAGACACTTTAAGACCTGGAGCTAACAGCTGGATCATACACCTGGATAGAACACCCGAGAAGCAGCTTCTCCTCCTGGATCCAGCCCTGAGGAAGCAGCCTCTCTTACAGCTCTCTGATCCAGAGCTGTCAGCCTTCAGACACAGCAGAAGATCAGGCCCTGCAGGGTGTAAGAAAGCTGGAGGCCGACCAGAGGGAAGAGAGGGAAAAGAGATAGAAGTATAGAGAGGAGTGTAACACTAAAGAGTAAACCAGAAACAGAGAGAATGCTCTATCCATTTGTGGACGGTTACAGAGCCACTGCCACTCCCAGTACAGGGTTATTTAAAGAATCCCTCTGAGTCTTGTAGAGCTTCTGAATGCCCACATCAGTGCTAGAGAGCTAGGCGGGGATGAGAGGGGGAGGGGCAGGGGGGGGGGTGAACTCCACTCCAGGGTCGGAGTGAGAATCGAAGGGGGGGAAGGTGAAAAACAGAGAATAGTGACAGAAGAGAAGACAACAAAAAGGAGAAAAGAGATCATATCGGGAAAAAAAGAGTGAGAGAAAAACAGCGAGTGGAGAGGGGGGAATGAGGAAGAAGAGGGACAAATAGAGGTACTAGTAAAGAGAGGAAAAGTCAAGAGTTAAGAAGCTATGACCCAGCGAGAGAAAGAGAAGGAGTCAGGGCGACGTTTGAATGTTAACAGGCTGCGTCTCCGTCTGACTGTTATCAAAAAGAATGGTTTATGCACCCCCGCCCTGGCGCAGAGAAATATGGATTTTCAGCCAGTTTGATCTCCTCTGAGGTATTTTTAACTTCAAAGATGGCTGAGCAGAACAGACCTACCACATGCCCACAGGAGCTGCCCCTCTCTCTCCTCCTGACTCTTACAGCACCTACTGCATCCTGACTCCTTTATCCTAGCTTTCCTCCCGACTCCTACAGCATTTCCTAAATCTTGACTCTTTGCTCCTCTCACCCTGACACCTTCCACCTGGCAGAGCCTCTTTCTTCAGCTCTTCTCTCAGGGCGTTATGACACCAGTCATCCAGTAGAGGGCTGTCTCTCAGAACCTCTGCTTCTCATAGTGAAATGCTGCAACATTTACCTGAGGGCTCTCCAACTCTGCTCCTGAAGAGACACCCATTTGTAGGTTCTCTCTCCAACCCTGCTCCTGGAGAGACATCCTACTGTTTACACTCCACCCAGGATGGTATCTCTCCAGGAAGAGACCTTCAGGATGGTATCTCTCCAGGAACAGACCTTGAGACAGTAGGGAGTGTGTAGGAACAGACTTTGAGACAGTAGGGAGCATGTAGGAACAGACCTTGAAGCAGTAAGGAGCGTGTAGGAACAGACCTTGAAGCAGTAAGGAGCGTGTAGGAACAGACCTTGAAGCAGTAAGGAGCGTGTAGGAACAGACCTTGAGACAGTAGGGACCATGTAAGAACCATCATAATGATACTTCTGGGCTTTAAGAGCTTCTTTACACGCTCAGTGCACGCCTCATGCAACATGTACACACATTCTCACATACACTCATGTACACACAATTCCATGATATATCTCTTCATGATTCAGTAAAGACACTGATAAATATTTCAGCAATTTCTTGATTGAGGAGTTCTTCCAGCTGGAGTTTTCACAGTCGACCAATTTACTGTTTGCATTACAAAGCTCTACAGCTGTTATACTACAGGGAGAACTTCCGTGTGTGCATGTGTTTGTGTGTGTTTGTATATATGTATTTATATGTGTGTGTGTTTTGTGCTTGTTTATGTGTGTGTGTTTGTTTGTGTTTGTATGTGCTTGGGCATGTGTGTTATGTGGCAGAGATGGCAAAAGTACACACATCCTTCACTCAAGTAGAAGTACAGATACTCATGTTTAAAAAGACTCTGATAAAAGTTGAAGTGCTGACAACACTTTTTCACTCAAGTTACAGTAAAGAAGTATGGGCTCTGACATATAAAAAATAACCATTACCTGTTTTAGTGTTATGCTGGTAACTGGACCTCAAATAATACATTTGTACAGAAGAACACTATATATAGACACACAATGCATTCGCCAGAAAACCATTTTGACACAGACAATTTTGAACATCTCCCTCATATATGGCCATGGGGGGGGGATCAGGAATGTCTCTTTTCTCAGTCATGTCGACATCGGTAACTCCCTCTGTCTCATCCATAACATTAGCCATTCTTCTTGTTGCCTTCTGCCTTCCTCCATTATTAGCTTACGTTTGTTGTGCATGATAGCCAGGAAATGAAAAAGGGTGTTCAATGACAAGAAATAATATTGATCATGCCATCAAATGCAGATTAAAACGAAAGTAACAAAACTGGTTTGAAAATGTAAGAAAAAGAAAGTACAGATATTGGTGTGAAATATTTATTAAGGAGGGAAAGTAAAAAGGTGTAATAATAAATAGTGAAGTAAAGTACTGATACCAGAAAAATCTACTTAAGTACAGTAACAAAGTATTTTTTTGTTTCTTCCCATCTCTGGTTTGTGGTACAGATGATGACGAAACCTCAAGAAACAGCACGATCCACGGTTCCTTAATGTTTCATGTAGATCAGTCTCTGCCTCAGTTTTGATCTGATTACCATTCAACACATGGAGATTCTGCATAATTTGAATTAGTAGCTTACCCACTCTCTCTGATCAACGTCATTGTGTGTGCGTGTGCGTGTGTATATTTGCCTCCTGGCGTTCCATATTAGCATGCAGAGAAAAGTTGATCCATGCATTTAATCTGATCTGTTTCAGACATTATTGAACAATTAACCTTTAGGTCAAGCTGAATTTCTGCAGGGGGACATCTGATCTCTGTTGATTAATCTGTCTGTGGTGTCTTAATGAGAGGAGAAGCCACCTGGGCAGGGCAGATAGTAGATCACAGGGCAGAGGTCTACATCATTGTGTGATGAACTGGGGGCACTGAGAGAACACTCCATCCATTATAAACAGACTCTGTCAGCCACATGATCCTGCATTTCTGTGTGTGCGCTCACAATCCTTATGTTAAGAACAAGAACCCTACGTTAGAGTTATACATGTTGATTTCTGTGCGTCCATCCTGTTTGATGTCCATCTATGGTTAATAATGCACACCGATCGAATGTAGAATGCTTAAAGGAGCCTTAACATGCCGCTGCATTACAAATCATGTGTTACGCAAAACACCTCCACAGAACCAGAGCCCTCACAGCTGTGCTCTTTACATGGTTATGATTCAACACTTCGATTTGTCGACAGATATCGTTTGTATTGATAGTCAATACTAAACATATATTATGAATGCCTCTCTCACTTCCTTTTTGCTTGTTTTGCTCTCTTTCTCTTTATCTCATCAGATTCACTTACCAACGTGTCCACAGACATCTTCCTGACCAATCAGAGCTGCGATGTGGGTAACGGCACCTGCACGGGCACAGAGGGGTCGGGGTTTGGCAGCCCCTACAAGACAGTGGAGATGTTGTTTATTGCCCTGGTAACGGGTTCCCTTAGCTTTGTGACAGTGGTGGGCAACATCCTAGTCATGCTGTCAATCAAAGTCAACCGCCACTTGCAGACCGTGAACAATTACTTCCTGTTCTCGCTGGCATGTGCTGACCTCATCATTGGTGTGTTCTCCATGAACCTCTACACGGTGTACCTAATCATGGGCTATTGGCCATTGGGGCCGGTGGTGTGTGACCTCTGGCTGGCGCTAGACTATGTGGTCAGCAACGCCTCCGTCATGAACCTGCTCATCATCAGTTTTGACCGCTACTTTTGTGTGACCAAGCCGCTCAGCTACCCAACAAGACGCACCACTAAGATGGCGGGCCTGATGATCGCGGCAGCCTGGGTGCTCTCCTTCATCCTGTGGGCTCCCGCCATCTTGTTCTGGCAGTTCATCGTGGGCGAGCGGACGGTCCCGCCCGGAGAGTGCTACATCCAGTTCCTGTCCAACCCGGCGGTGACCTTTGGCACAGCAATCGCTGCGTTCTACCTGCCCGTGGTCATCATGACAGTTCTGTACATCCACATCTCACTGGCCAGCCGCAGCCGTGTGTCCAAGCAGAAGTCTGAGGCTAAGAAGGAGAAGAAGGGGCTGAAGGCCCCAGGGCTACTCAAGAGCCACATCCTGAAGCAAAACAACAACAACCAGCTGCCCTCCACTGCCAAGCCAAGTCTGGAGAGCAGCGCCGCCCTGGAGGACACGCTGAAGAACGGCAGGGTGGAGGAGGCCCCACCCAGCCAGGCCCAGCCAAGCACCGCCCCCGCCGAGGAGAAGGAGACCTCCAATGACTCCAGCACTGCCAGCAATGCCCCAAAGGAACCCAAAGAACGTGCTAACAGCGAGGCCACTTCAGAGGTCGGGCTCTGTCCTCCTGCCACCCCCACGCCCGCACCCTCTGCCACTCCAGCCGTCAAAGTAAACCCCGGCTCCAAGTGGTCGAAGATCAAGATTGTGACAAAGCAGGCAGGGGACGAGTGCATCACCGCCATCGAGATTGTACCCCCCAATGAGCAGGCGGAACGCCACTCCATCCCCGTTAACCGACCGCGCACCGTGGCAAGAAAGTTTGCCAGCATTGCCCGCAGCCAGGTGAAGAGGAAGAGGCAGATGGAGGCCCGGGAGAAGAAGGTCACGAAGACGATCTTCGCCATCCTGCTGGCTTTCATCCTGACCTGGACACCCTACAACGTCATGGTGCTCATCTCCACCTTCTGCCAGTCCTGTGTGCCAGACACGGTCTGGGCCATCGGCTACTGGCTCTGCTATGTCAACTCAACCATCAACCCAGCTTGCTACGCCCTCTGCAACGCCACCTTCAAGAAGACCTTCAAGAACCTGCTCATGTGCCAGTACAAGAACATCGGCACCAGATGAGCTGGACCTAGGAATAGAGGGATGGAGGGATGAGGGACGGAGCAGGAAAGTCTGAGGATTGAGGAGAGGGTTTATACTGCAATATCTTGTATACAAAGAAGAAGGGGAAGATGTGGACCAGACTAGAATAGTGGGAAATAGAAGAAGAGAAGAGGTGGGCGAGAAGGAGGGAGTCAAGAAGATTGAAAGAAAGGGATAAAGGAGGGGATGGGGATACAGGCGGGGACAGAAGGACAGGATGGGAGGTAGTTCCAGATCTCTCTATCTCCCTGATTCTCCTCAAAGAAGACATAATCCACTGTGTAGACCGGATCTTAATGAACAGCATACACCTACATTCAATGCTGTGTGTGGGTTGGGCCTAAGACCTAGTTATATGTGTAACCCTCATATATGAGACATTAACACTTGAATTCTGAATCTGTTGGTGGGTTGGCTGTATTCCTCCCTTCAGAGACAGAGAATACAGATCGTCTTCAGTACAAGGCAGTGAGTGAGAGAAACACTTTCTCTCTCCTCCCTCCTTTCTCTCTATCTTTTCCTTCCCTTGCTTTCCCCCTCCTTCCCTCCGTCCCTCCCTCCTTCCCTCGGCCCCAAACCATCACAACCAGGAAAGGAGATGAGAGGATGAGAGCCCCAGGAGTCTGGTCGTACCAGCCTCTCAGACAGCTCCACCTCAGAGAACTGTAACATCACCGTGGTGGAGGTGTAATACTGTAAGACGCCTTTACCCCCACCAGTCTCAGTGACTTGCTAGACGAGAAACAACCCCTGTTGTGTTAGTTCCAAAAGAATGTGGTTCCAAATGATGACAGAAGTGGTTGGAAAACCACCTGGCCTGAGATCTACCGATGTGTGCTGACTTCCTGAGCCAATGCCTGTTGCTTGGTTTCAGGTTAACGAGCTAGTGCTAGTTAAGTGCTTTCGTGCAGGAAAACACAGGTCATAATTCTCATTTCAATCAGGAGATCATGATGTAAATGTTTCTCAAAGTTATTAAAGAAAACCAAAATTGAACCCTCTACATAAACAGGAATTGTTTTGAAGATGCAGTTGGGTACTATAACTCTAGGCCAGTCTCGGTGAAGGATGTGTCAAACTTCCTGGATGAACTGCAAATGCAGATGTCCAAGAAATTGTGTACATATGTGTGTGACCGTGATGTACAGAGTAAGATTATTAACGTGTTTTATATAATTGATCTCTACCACCAGAGTCTTTTATGTAAATAGCAGAATGTTGTATGCTTCCTGTTCGTTCTACAGAGTTCAGCTTTCCTCATGCGTTTACTATCTGAGTGTTTGTACCTCTCCTGTGCTACAATTGTGATTTACACACTTTTACAAATTGAATATAAACTATATAACTGTCTGTATATGCAAAACTTAACTAAGAGATTGTATTTCTAATCTGTCGTTTCAACTTGGACTTTTGGAAACATTGTAAATGGATTGACATTTTTGCTGTTTTGAAATGCCAATGGTGGTTATAGTTCTTAATCTTGCAACAACAACCCTCCAGATTAAGACACAGGGTGCGGTCTGACAATAGCCCTCCAGATTAGGACTATAAGGCTAGGGTGGGGCTGTGGTGTGGCATGATAGGGTGGAGTCCCCCACAACCCCCTCCCAGACCCTGAGCCAGTGTACAGAGCCTGAGGATCAACATGTTCTTTTCTAACCTGTATAATAAAGATCTTGGACTGACTAAACAGTCTCACTGTTGTTTTTACACACAGACACACAACAGACTAAACTCAGAAACTTTATTGCATGGAAGATACAAAATACACAGGGGTGAGGATGAAGGAAAGGAGGTGTGGATATGGGGCTTGTAAATTCAACAGATACTCTACTACTAACCCACACCATTGCCTCAAGTGAAGTAGACAGTATAAACTGCTTCAGTATCACCACTATATTCTTTACAGTGACTGCATTTAAGGGGATATTCAGACATTGTATAGAATAGTATATACTATAGTACATAGTATAGTACAGTATATACTAGTATAGTATATGGTATAGAATAATACACTGAGGTGAACATCCTCATTCTTCTAGAAAAATAGTTGATTTGCATTCATCTACTCCTAATAATTGGCACACAGTAAGAATCCACTTCAGGTTAGAAATACTAGATACTGGTAAGAGACGTATGAAACCACAGCAATAGAACATGATGCCCATACAGGATTAATAACACACAAACCTCTATTGCTTATAAGATATTCTCAACAAGCCTGTGCGTCTTTAAGACTTGTTCAACTACGGTATAGAAATTCCCAAACTCAAACACATAGTGACAGGAATATTGTACACAGGAAGTTATGTAAAACCCATCCAACCAATCCCAGTTTAGCGCTTCTACTTCCAGTTGTGTGACATTGGTTCGAAGATCACTTCTTCATTCTAGTTCTCCCTCACCTTCCCCTTCTTCCCTGTTAAGAAAGAAGACCAGAGGTCATGGTAGAATCAGATATGCAGACTACGGACAAATATTCACTGTATTGGTATTTTCAGCTCAGCTTTGTTTCCACTGCCTGAGTGAGCACATTGTGTCAATTATGTCTGTGTCAAATCCACCCTGTGCAGGATCGTCCTGTTCCGGGCTGGTTTGGGCCATTATAATCACCAGCCTTCTAGCCAGCATCGCCTGGGCCTTAATCATCCAATCCCAGACTGTTTTGGACAATCATTACTTGCACCTGGTTATGCCCCCCCCCCTCATTAGCTGGGTACTTAAGTCACTCTCCCCGTGTCCTTGTGGATTATTGTATTAATGTTATGTTTTGTTGTGTGCCCTAATGAAGGGCTAGGTTTATTTTGAGTTATGTCTTGTGTGTAATGATTGGTTTATGTTCATTCCTGGGCTCAAAATAAAACCCCATGACCTGCAACTGCTCCACCTTATTCCTGAATCAATCACACTTGGCCATTTTGTCAATCTGCTACTCTGGCTAAATGCAAACCCTACTCCAATTTTCTCCAACATTCATTTGACTGATTTTAAACCTGACACCCCTGGATTGAAAGACACATAGTCTTCCACCCTCCTCCAATCTCTATCTCCCCCAAACCCAGACTCGCCCTCTCACCTTTCGGCTTGGTCTTCAGAGAGCAGGGCTTGGAGACCTGGATGGTGTCCTGGCACTCAGAATGGAACAGAGCTTTCTTCAGGGTTCCAGCACGAGTCTTAGTGTTGGAGGTCGAGTCACACTCTCCCCAGTTGCCAAACTTGTACTTACAGTCAGCTGGACAGCGGAGGAGGGGAGAGCGGAAATCAAAGTGAATTAGGAAAATGACCAAATCAAACCATCAGAAAGACGCTGCCATTGTCATTCCAATCTAAAGACAAAATTAAACTGTCCAAAGAGTCCAGCAGAGCTAGTCAGTGTTTCACCGATAAAGCATCTCAATATGACATTGTCCCCGCACACTCAACAAGCCCACCTGAAACAGTGATCAAAGCCTCTCACCTCCAAACTGCTTCTTCCAGTTGCAGGGGACTTTACACTTCAACTTCCTGGTCTGCTCGTCACATGTCCCTTCCCGTACGCCCAGCCCACAGTCTCCGTTATTGGCGACGCAGTTGCCATAGCGCCACTCCGCACAGTCTGAGGCACCCTTGGAGCCCTTTCCCTTCTCTGTAGAAATCATGACAACGCATATTTAACCAGGTTGGATTGCTACAGATTGGTTACGTCTGGTTACACTAATTGTCCTGTAGAGTGGTTGTTGTCGAGACAGGTGGAGGACAGAGACTGAGCAGGATTATGGTTGTTCTGAGATTGGCATTTTGAATGAACGCCAGCCCTGACAGTGTGACTGACAGTTACAGAAAGTGAATGCAGGACTGAGCACGCTCACCTTTCTTGTTCCTAGCAGCCTCAGAGGAGACGAGCATCAAGGCTAGGAGGAGCAGCAGGGCCAGGGAGAACACAGCCCTCATCCTGGAGAACACAGACAGAGAGGGACAAAGCAGCAGGGAGAGAGAGAGAGAGAGAGAGAGAGAGAGAGAGAGAGAGAGAGAGAGAGAGAGAGAGAGAGAGGGAGAAGAATTTTGTAATGAGGTGCAGGGTCAGAGTTCAGGCTGTTCTCCAGGGGAGCAGCTGGAACCACTGCAGGAACTGTTGCTGAGGGGTCAGGGGTCAGGCCAGGAGTGGAAAACAGCTGGGTCTAACTAACTTCTAAACAACCACTGTCTGATCACTGGCTTTGAAAATAAATCAGTTTGTACTATACCAAACTGAATAGCTCAATAATAATTCCAATCAATAAAACCCTAGATATCTTGAAAACCCAGTCTCCTTGACTGATACTTTGTCAGTCACATTAATAGTTTCCTTTACAGTTACGTTGACAGTGCTTTGCCTGTTACACAGGCTGAATGTCTGTGGGGATGTTAATGGCCTAGGTGCATGAGGGGTAATGATCAAGAGCAAAACTCTTGATTCTTTACAATATCCATAACATGAGACTTTTGAACGGCTTGACTCTCGGATGAGAGAAAAAGAGACAGAAGAGTCTGAGTGTGTGTGTGTGTGTGGGAGCTGAGAGATGGCATTGATTTCTTGGCATTCTCTCATGACTCACCCAGTCAAATGACCCTACGAGGAGGAACACAAAACCAACCAATCAGGATCAATAGTAGGTTGTAACCTACCACGGCTCTCCGCTTGCTCACACTCTCTCTCACAAACACAAAAACACTCATGGTCTCCACAGAAACAACAACCACAGCATCTGACTTCCTGTAGCCTCCTGCACCAGGAACAAGGAAAGAGAAGTCTCCATCTTGGAGAACAGTGGTGACAAAGAGGAAAGGAGCAGTCCTGTGTTGGTGTGTGGTAAGGGCCTCTATACTCTTTAGTGGTGAAGCTGTTGGGGTCTGGACATCACTGCAGGCCTCAACCACTTGGTTTGACAACAGAAAAGGTTTAGTGCACCTGGTGATATATTGGTGTCTTCCAATTGGGAAAATTGGGAAATGTTAAACAGAGCATTGACAAACTACCACGGTGTAGGATTCTGTTCTGTTCTGACAGATCTGTTCAGACTGTTTAGACAGCCGTGAGACGGAACCCACCTGGACATGAGTGTAGAAACCTGAGCTGGATCTCACAAGGAGAGGAGACACCTTTCTGTTGAACATACACTGTAGTGTTGAACACACACACACATACATGTACACACATAAACACTTACGCACATACACGTACACAAACAGATGCACGTACACACACACATATACACACACACTCTATCTTTCTGTGTCTATACAACCTGTCTGTTTTTGCTTGGATTAGAGACAGGGTTTCAGGCAGAGGGCTGTGTTTCCGCCCCAGCAGTCAGCTCCAATGACATTCCTCAGCGCTCGTAAACGTGGAGCTGCTCTCCAGGCAACACTTTGTCTGAGGAGGGGGGGGGGGGGGGATGGGTCAGGGCAGGCAGTACTCAGTCAGACCCCCCCCCCCCTCACCCACCGCCTGCCTTTATCCTTCCCCAGTGGAACAGCTTCCAAATACCACAACCCTGTTTACCCCCCTCTTCTATTTTCCTACATCCTCTTTGCCCTGCTACACTTCAACCCCCTCCTTCTCTCCACCTCTCCTACCACCTCCTCTTCTTCCTTCCCTCTCTCTCCCCCTCCTCCTCCTCGGCTCCACCCCCTCTTCTCCCCGATGCAAGGTTTTCAGACAGAGACCTCCCGCTGGCTCTCACATGAATGAATGAATGAATGAATGGATGGATAGATAGATGGTTGAAAGGGATGGATAGATGAATGGATAGGCTGGATTTGCTTGGCATGCTGAGCTGAAAGTACTTTAATCGAGAAACACCAGTTTCTAGGAACAACATTCCTAAAGAATGTGCCCTGAAAAGACTGTGGGGTTGGCTCTGGTAGAGTAGAGACCCCATGTCCTCAGACAGACCACCATATGGAGCCACTCTGGCAGAGACCACATATCCTACTGTACATCAGGCAGATCCTGTTACCCAGTCAGCAGTGTCCTCACAGTCCCCTCACCAATGGGGATGTTTAGAAAGGACACACGCCAACACACACACACACACATCCTGTCAACTTTAGGGCTAGGTCATATTCTTAAAAGCCTCTTTTCTTTCTGAACCGGAGACCATCAATACATCTGTCATCCTCTACCCCATCTACCTCTGTATCCTCATCACCCCTTGTCTCTTTCTCTCTCTTCACCCTTCTGTCTCTCCTTGCTCCCTTTCCCCTCTCTTTTTTCTCTCTATACTTCTCCATCTTTCTTTCTCTCCCTCTCAAGCCTGAAGACCTCTTAACCACAAAGCAACATTCCTGATCCTCTGATAGAAGCCAGTGACCGTGAAACAGAACTCCACCCACGACCAACACTGAGGCTTCAGGGCCAGGGTGTGTGTGTGTGTGTGTCTGTGTGTGCAAATGTGTGTGGGATCATGTGTGTGCGTGTGTGCCCTTGCAGATAACAAAGCCAGAGAGTTTCCTGTCCTACTTCTAAGGGCGACTCTGTGGTTCATGTGGTCAACAACATGGCTGATGGGCTGTCTGGTCAGAAGTTCACTTCAGTTAGAACTACAAACATGGACTACAGTCATGGACTACAAACATGGACTCCAATGACCTAAGATCCCACGTGAGAGGAGATAGCAAGCCCTATCAGTTGAGACGACAGCCGTGGTGAAACAACTTACAGGTAGCAGGTCACTCAGATCACAGTCACAGACACTCAACATTCTCAGAAGAATCGATATTTCCTGTAGCATGTAACATTCTCAGTAAGTTGCTATGGTACTTCAGACCAGTATGGAGGAGTCGGGTGCCACTGTGCTGCTGTAGAAACACAGCTCTGGTTGCAGCCTCAGACCCCTCAGCGGAGCTAAACCACCTGGCTGAATACACAGCTCCTCTTCTCTCCAACTCTTCTCTTTTATTCACAAGCTGGTTCTCTCCGCTTTGATTGTTTGTGCCACTGCCTGAAGGTCCATCTGCCAAACTCACACAAACTCAGAAGCCCCCTCCTTTCCTCTCTCCCTCTCTCCCTCTCTGCCTCTCTGTCTCTCTCTCTCTCTCCCCCTCTTCTAACCCACCCCCATCGCTCAAGATCCACCCAGCCCCAAAATCTTCCTCAAAAACAAAACAACAACAGCTACAGCAACATACATTTTCGTCTTCTTATTATCTCTGACAAGAGTCTATAACATACTGTTACTAACTCTACTGGGGAAATGACAGGAAAGGAGAGGAGAAGAGGTTGGAGTAGAAAAAAGAATCATTAACTCAGAAAAGAAGAACTACTCCCTCTCAGCACACAGACCCGGGTCAAGGGTCAGTTCCTTAAACATTCTCAGGGGGCGGGGCCCATCAGCTGAAGATGTCTGACTGGTTATAGCCAGCCTAGAGAGGGCAAGGGAGCAGATGTGATTGGTTGCCTGCACTTCTGAACAAGTAATTACCCAACATGCACAGCATCACTCGACTACACTGACAAACCCTGATAGGAGATAATTAAGGAAAGAACTCTGATACCACTAACCATCTCCAAGACCCAGACACAGTCATTACTGGTTGGCACTTGGCTGGAGGAGGTCAGACACTCCAGTCAACTAGAACAGTAGAACAGTAACTCTTGCTCTCCTCTGACTGTCTGGCTGGGGTAACACACTTCTACTATCCATATTCTTAAAGATAGACAAAAGGGGTTTGGAGAAGAGGTTAGGGAGTATGGTAATTTAGAAAGGGGGCAGTAGGAGGTTACAATAGTATCAATGGGTCGGGTAAATGATGTAAGAGTTGGGTCAATTATGTAAAATAATTGTATTTAATATAAGAAACTGCCGGGTGACTCCCAACTGCCCAGCTTCTTGGAACCTGTCTGGTTCCACCTCCGCACGGCTGATGGTTGACAGGAGGCCAAGACAGAGATCACCAAACTGAGCTCTAACACTGCGCTGCATTTGTGTAGTGTAGTGCAGTGATTGTGTTGGGACTGAATCACGGGCAGACCAGAATATTCCCTATGCAGGCCTGTATCATAGCAACAGCTGCCCATCGTACATTGGTGTGAGATAAGGCCCAATGGACAGCGTCACGACTGGGGATTAGTTGGCCGCCTAACTCGCACACCAGTTCTCTAGGGCACTTACCTACTATTAAGTGACCGAGACCAAGCAAAATCAAGAACTAAATAACTAAATAACATTTACTTCAATCTATGAAGACACACCGTTGAAAATAAAGTTGAATGTCTGCTTAGTGACACGTACTGCATGTAGTTGACGCTGGATACTTTACGCACATTCTAAAGTACAGAAAAGTTCAGTTTCCATCAACCAAGTGGCTTTTGTTTCCAGTGCTGCACACAGCAGGATACGTGGTTCCGTCAGAAAGCATCAAACACATGAATTAGAAAACAACCGATCAACAACAAACGAAAACAAACCCCAATCACGATCAGTGCTGACGCTGAGGATTTACGCACGGCTCTCCCAGAAGGTGATAAGCCACGGTGTTTATTTAATATAAAATAAATCACATTTTGGTAAACGATTAGGATTAGTTTTAAATAAAATGACTCAAACATACAATCCACAAATGAATGAAGAAACCTACTTGTTTTTTTCCCGCTGGTGTTTCTTGGTGAGAGAGATGGAGGTTGCGTTCTGAACCTCGGGGTTGTGTTTGATTCTGCGCAGCCCCCCAGCCCGCTACACTCTGTCTGTCTGCCCCTCCTTTGTCCCGCAAGAACTAGTTTGAGCTGGTCTCATTAGCGACACTTTTAAATCGTACTCCGTGACATCAGTCGTCCGCGTGAAATTAATTTCCACTAATCATCATGGTATATAGCCTGTGTAACCTTTCTCTGATTGTGGATTGTGACAAATAATTACATTCATAGTTTAAATGCAGTGTGTTTTGCAGTTCGTCAGTGAGCCAGTTGGCCTATCTAACGTATTGAACTGTACAGACAGATGGGATAGGTAAGCTACATGCTTGAGGTTCACCCATTGTGTTAATTTTCTAACAGAAGTTTCAGGTGGTTATACCGGTTTGTATTTCAAGCAGGATGCGATTCATCAGCTGGGCTATAAATACTGTGGGAGTATGTACCTGTCTGACTCCTCTTCAAGGGTCGGTTTAAGCAGGATCAATAGCTTAAACTCTGAGAACCAGGACAACATTCTAGAACATACAGTAGCAGAACCAGGACAACATTCTAGAACATACAGTAGCAGAACACAAGACGTCTGACTGCCTGCAAGTTCTAGAGAAATACAGAGACCAGAAAAACATTCTGTGGACATAAATATGCATGCACACACACAAAACAAACAGGTGTAGAAGTGGAGACCAATACCACTGGTGTTTATAATAGCTTCAGTATTTATGACTTACAGAATAGAAGTTAAGTGGTCTTCTGTCGTGTTTCATGTTCAGCTATTTGCCGATGACTCATTCGGCACGTTGTCAGGACAAGCTGTTATCATTGCTGATATCTGAGTTTGGGATAAGCTGAGCACAGAGCTGTCTCACCAAGACAGCATGTACCACAGTGACACAGCAAGGAGCAGAAACACCACCCATACTAACTAACATGAGCACTGCTGCATAATGCCTCCCAAAACACCCACACACACACAACTAATGATACACAATAGTGACATACACGCACTAGCTGAGAACCAAAGATTATAGTGCCTGCAGGGTTTGAGAAACAAAGGAGTGTATGTGTGTGTGGAGATGGAGAGATGGGGGGGAGATGGAGAGATGGGGGTGGAGATGGAGAGGGAGAGATGAGAGAAATATAGAGAAAAACAACAATCATCAGAAGGAAGATGAAAGTAAACCTCATGTCTGTTTAAGTACCATTATTTATTATTCAGTCCAAGCAGACAATAACGTCAGCAGAGTAGCAAATACACAGGTTGATATCGCCAACATTGCACAGCAGTACAGCACGCCAGGACCATCTTTTTTTAATAGTTTTAGAAAACAAGAAGAAATATCAAGATTCAATATTTCTCAAACATCAAAAATGCATATTGCACAATCATGGTAAAACTCTACAATATTCAAAAAGGGGATGTATAGATTATCCTACCCTGAATTGCACAGCAACTCAAAATAAAGCACATATCCTGCAATTATAGTAACACACACACACACTCTGGTCCTGTCTGTCTATCTGTCTGCCTGTCTGTCAATAGAGCACTTTCTATTTCATAAAGTCAGATGAAAACCATAAGGAAATAATTATTTGCGAACCTAACTGGATGTAGAATGCTCTGTATGTAGAGAACCTGGAGGATGCAGTAGACCACAATGAGGAGTCTTGGTGGAGGTGGAGACACTGGAAGGCTGTTTCAGGGTTACATCTGTTACAGCAGACCCACAAACTCTCTGTACACTACTCCTCCCTCCACTCCTCCATTCATCACTCTCCCCCTCTTCCCTGCTCCTCCTTCTCTTCATTTTATCCCTCTATCTTTCCTATCTAACAAATGTTATGGCACCAGAGAAAGCAGTAGTAGCAGTACAGTAGTGGTAGACAATATGTCAAAACTATCATACAGTCAGGTGTGTCTGTAGGCTGTTAGACAGTACCTTCTAGAATGCTTTCATATTCTAGAGAGACAGTACATTCTGTACTGCAAGTATATTCTAGAATTCCAGTACATTCTAGAATGTTAGCTCTGGTTGAAGGCACTGAGCTAAGCAGACTTCGTGAGATGGTGGAGATGCTTTAGTTGATCGTCAAGGCTCTGACACACATTGGGGTCAGAAGTTTACGAGGTCTACATGGTGACAATGAGAACATTAAAATGAAACAGCCATTTTACTGACTAGGAAAGTCTATAACATTTTACTTGTCCAACCATAGTTGACCTTTTGACTATGGTTAGTTTTAAGCATGTCTAGCTAACTAGTTATACCACTTCAATTAGAGTACATGTATTCTATACCCAAAAATTATAACATTTACATTTCTTCTTTATAACAGTTTAATTCAAAGTTCTGTGTCAAATGGACAGTCATAGTTATTTAACAAAGATTACAACTATTCAAAATAATTAGAATCCACAATTTCACAAAAGAAAAAAAAATCCTTTGTGTTTAGCTGTGCCTTTAGACAGTGAGAACACAGTGAGCTGAACAAAACTGTGTGTGTTGGTGTTTGTGTGTGTGTGTGTGTGTGTGTGTGTGTGTGTGTGCGGTGAATGAATGTGTAATAGAGAAGAATAAAACACAAAGTATGAAACATCTCTGGGAAATTATTAGCAAACACAAACATGTTAAGAATAATTATTATATATAAATTATAAACATCAATCAGTTTAAAAAAGTTACGTAATTAGTATAATGTCTAAAATACACTCTACGACAAAAATTAAACAGCCAATAAGAGAAAAAAATCAAGGCAATTGGAACTGCATTGTGAACACAGACATACAACCGCACGCACACGCACACACACACAAACACACCTCATACCCCAAAGTACAGTACATTTCTGCATATTTTCATAACAAGACAAGTAGCAGTAGAAGACAGCTTGGCAGTGACTCTCCAGGGGTCAAAGGGAACCCTATGGGTCATAGGTCACCAAGGGGTCAGAAAACCAGGTTGATCAGCAAGCAGTCACATTACTGAAGTGAACCTCAGAACACCAAGGTGATTTGTTGGTTGGTTGCTTAGACGACAGAATAGACAACAGATGCAGGACATCTGAGACAGAGATCCAGTGATCCAGACAGACAAGCAGGCACACAGGCAGACAGACAGACAAGTATACAGGTAGACAGACAGGTACACAGGCAGACAGAAAAACAGACACAGGCAGGTACATAGACAGAGAGACAGACAGGTACACAGGCAGACAGACAGGCTTGGCAGTGCGTAGACCAGGTCAGCTGTCCGAGTGTCACAGAGGGTGGAGCTTTGTCAGTCTGCCACCGCAGGGGGTCTTTCTCCCATAGGGGAGGCCTCTGTTCCCTCAGAACCTCCTGGCTGATTGGCTGCTGTCGGTATGGCACAGGGGGCATGGGATTGGGGTCAGGGGTGACAGGTTGAGGGGGAAGGGGGCTGATGCAGCCCCAGGTAGGTTAACAGCTCCAGGGCCAGGGGTCACACCGCTGTCTCCTGATCCTCTCTCTGGATCATCTGGTAGTGCTGCCTGTTCTCCAGGTAGGCTGCTAGCTCAGAGTCCTGCGCCTTCTCTGCTCGGTGTTTAGGAGTATCACCCTGGAGGGGGGGGGGGGGAGGGGGTCAGTCACACATCCAGTCTCTGCTCTGTTCCAATTGTAGCCAGGCTGGCCCTACGTATATACAGCAACCAGTTCGATTCTCAAATGAGTTTACTGGGCTTAGAAGAGGATTCAGTTTTAAATATCTGTGACCTCGTTATTTTTGTTCTAATAAGCATGTAATTACTGCCATACAAACAGCAGGGTGACAGTCTGGGAATAGACAACCTTCAATATTCCGAAAAAAGAAACTTCAACATCAGTATAAACAGACAAACAACACACGCTAATTGCATTCAGTCTGAGAAATGCAGTAACACATTATCTGACGGTTTGTTCTTCTATTTGTATGTTTTCAGGTAGATCAATTGCCAGAATGTTCTGAGTGTTAATCACTCGCTGGTCTGCATTTACCTCGACCTTACTCTTACAACTGTCCAGGGACTAGACTGGTCTAGTCACAGTGTGGTGAATCCACTGGGAGCTCCTATACTGTACAATCCAGCCTCACGGATGGAACAACGGCAGCTGTCTTTACAGTACAGACAGGATGGAGAGAGGAGGAAGAGAGCGAGCCAGGGAGGGAGAGGGGCTAAAGTAAGAGAGCACGATACCCAGACACAAAGACAGAATGCAGCAGAGGTGCGATGGATGATGTTCTCAAGGCCAGATGGATGGTGAGAGAGAGTGATAAACGGACGGAGAGCTGGAGGGGAGAGACGGAGAGAGGAAGCGTGGAGAAGGGGGAGCCAACGAACGAGGGAGAGACGTTGGAGAGGAGGAGAGAAGGAAGAAGTGGAGGCTGAGCAGCATCTCAAGGCCAGAGGTGATGAATCAGGATTGCTCCTCCTGAACATTACACTTCTCCCTGATGGAGAACATTTATCATCCCTGGAGAGACAGAGCTGACAGACAGGGAGGGTGAAAACACTCCTCTCCTCTTCTCTCTTTCCCTTCTCTTCTCCCCTCTTCTTATCTCCCCTCCCCTCCTTCCTTCTCTCCATTGCTCCATTCTCCCCTCCTCCTTCCTTCTCGCTTCTGCTGCTCTCTCCTCTAACCAGCACCTACTCCAGGGTAATATCTGCCCAGGGGAGAGAGATGGGGAGCTAGTGAGCTACGACTAGGGATGGATGGAGAGATAGAGGGCTGCCGTCACCTGAAGTTCTGTCTTCATAAGTGACCAGAAAGAGAACAAGAGGCCGAAAGATAAACACGGAGAGGGGGATGAGATGGATGTAGGGATAGAGAGATGTAGTCGCCTGAAAGTCTGTCTTCATGAGGAGAGAAGGACAGAGAGACAAAGGAGGGAAAAAGACTTGCGGAAGGTTGAGAGAGGGGATGAATGGAGGGGCAGTAGAAAGGGATGGATGGAGACATGAAGGGAGGTGGTCACCTGCAGGTCTGTCTTCATGAGAGAAGCTCCAGCCTCCACCAGGAAGTGACAGATGGTCCTCTGACCCAGAGAGGCAGCCCGGTGGAGCACAGTCTCCCCGCTGGGGAAACAGGGAATTCACATATGTGAATCTTTTATCACTAATGACATGAGGTTAACATTTTGCTCCTCCAAGGAAGGAGTCTGCAGGTGCGGTGAGTGGAGACAGTGGCTTACTGTTCTTTCTCTGCCATGTCCAGGATATCTGAAGGGACTGGAGGAGATGGAGAGATAACAGAGTCAACAACACACTAAAGCTCCAAGGTTACGACAAACACTTTCTATATAGTCCTTCATACACAGAACCATAAAGACCTGACCAGTTTACTCAGTCAATAGAGCCACTGCACTCTGCCCAGCCCAGAGTAATTGGCAACAAAGCCAATATGCTGCCTGCAATCTCTCTCTCTCTCTCTCTCTCTCTCTCTCTCTCTCTCTCTCTCTCTCTCTCTCTCTCTATCTATCTCACAGACACACACACACACACACACACAAACACCTATACACACAATGAGAACAAACAGCAAGACAAGGACTGTGGAAAAACCCAATCTACCAAAAAAGGACTTCTAACTGCCCTATGTATTGCAGTAATAACATTTAAGATGGTTGTGAAGGAGCACATTGTGAGATTGTGTTTAGATGTATTGTGGTACCGTGGTCTAGCAGATATCTGACGGTGTCCTTGCTGCCTGTGGAGACGGCATGATGCAGTAGGGTGCAACCTGATTGGTCCTGGACTGAGAGGTCCGCCCCCTGCTGGTGCAACTCTCTTAGCTGCAGGAAAGGAGGGGGGAGGAGGAGGAGGGGAAAGGGAAGAGTTAGCTTGTTGTATCACACAGTATCATAGCACCACAGCAGATAATAAGCAGGTAATGACTGCACTGCAAAGAGGTATTTGTTCAAAAAGAGAACATAATCATTGAGCATTTACTCACCTTTTGATGGTCCTTTTTCTTCACACATTCTACCACCATCTCTGGAGACACTGAAAGAGAGAGAGAGAGAGGAGGAGAGAGAAAGAGAGAGAGAGGAGGAGAGAGAAAGAGAGAGAGAGAAATTAGATAATGAGACGGAGGCAGATGACTCATGTGTTTCATGGACAGCCATATTGATAATGAGGCAGCCTCTGGAGGCAGCACAGTAAGGGTTCCTGCATGGGACATGTTAGATGGTTGTTGTCATGCTGCTCATCATAACTGGGTCCGTCGAGGGAAATCACTCTGCAGCTCAGTGACAGCTACTCCCAGACCCACTCTGACGCTCTAATGAAGACAGTTAATCACATAAGTGTGTGTAGGAGCCATGTCTGTGTGTGTGTGTGTGGGGGGGGGGGTGTACTAGGTCTGTGAGTATAGCGTAAGATCCTGTCTGACCTTTGAAGATGATTATTTGATCCCCCTGGTCTGTCCATCTGTCTCCATAGTGACCCCCACCAAAACCTTCTTAAATCTCCTAAGCTCAAACAATATACAAACACCTCACCTCACCTTTTTGTTGTTATAGAACTACTGTTACAACTTCCCTGTTAAAACTTTACAGCTCTTGAAACCCCCTGTTCTAATCCCGTTCTAGAACCCAATTGTTAAAACCCTCCTATTACAACTACAGGTCTAGAACCCTAGACAGTTAGAACCCTTTTGTTAGTACATCAACTCTACAGTAGAACCCTACAGTTAGAATCTAGTCCCGGGATAGCTAATGATTCTGCTGTTAACCTCCACACAAGCACACACATACAAAGACGAGAGGAGTGTTTACCTTTGTCTGTGCTGCAGAGAGGAGCCTTCTGTGGCCTGAGGAGACAAAGAACTGAAGTCAGACCTAGTATTACATAAAACACTAACTATGCACACACACACACCTGAGAGTCAGGGTCGGGGTTCCAAAACAAAGATCCATTCCAGTAAAGCAGAGAGAAAAAGTAGGAATGAAGAAGATAAAGTTGGCCTGTGGAAACTAGCTTCAGGGTCTCAGTGGAGAAGAGGTCTGGTCACTTTACCCTCCAGAGTCTGTCTGTCTGCCTTGTTGTCTCTGTGTTTGTGTGTGCGTGTGTGTGTGTGTTTCTCCAGGGGTCCCCTCGTAGGAAGGGATAAGACGTGTGTGTGCAACTAAAACAGCTCACCACTTCCCCCTCTTTCTGACTCCATTCTTTGTCCTCAATGATTTTTCTCTCACACATAAATATTCACTGGCACTCACAAACACACAAATTAAGATACCAACCATAAACCGCCCTTTCCCGCCCCCTCCCCTCTCTCTCTCTCTCTCTCTCTCTCTCTCTCTCTCTCTCTCTCTCTCTCTCTCTCTCTCTCTGTCTCTCTGTCTCTCTCTCTCTCTCTCTCTCTCTCTCTCTTTCTGTCTCTCTCTCTCTCTCTCACGCACACACACAAACAAACACACACACATACTTAACCCTAAGTTCCCCAGGAAGTCTAGTGTGGTTATTTCCTCGTCTGATCCAGTGTCTGTCTGGACACAGTTAATCTAACACACATTCACGCAGAGGCACAGAGGGGGGGATAGAGACAGGGGCATGGGGGGGGGGGGGGCTGTAGCGCTAGAAGTGGCTAATCTTTAGTGACTGAACTGTGCATGCGTGTGACTGTGTGTGTGTGTGTGTGTGCGTGATTTGTACCATATGGCTCAGTTAGCAACTGCATGCCAGCTTCTGGTTAGCGTTGCCTGCCTTGACTGGGAACAGGAGGTCACGAGGGACATACAGCCTCTATCACCTGGTCTACTCTCTACATGGACATATTAAGGGTATCGATCGGGAGAGGAGAGAGAAATAGTGACATAGAGGGAGAGACAGACAGGGAGAGACAGACAGGGAGAGACAGACAGGGAGAGACAGACAGGAAGAGACAGACAGGAAGAGACAGAGAGGGAGAGACAGACAGGGAGAGACAGACAGGGAGAGACAGACAGGAAGAGACAGAGAGGGAGAGACAGAGAGGGAGAGACAGACAGGGAGAGACAGACAGGGAGAGACAGACAGGAAGAGACAGAGAGGGAGAGACAGCGAGGGAGAGACAGAGAGGGAGAGACAGACAAGAAGAGACAGAGAGGGAGAGACAGACAGGGAGAGACAGACAGGAAGAGACAGACAGGGAGAGACAGACAAGAAGAGACAGAGAGGGAGAGACAAAGAGGGAGAGACAGAGAGGGAGAGACAGACAGGGAGAGACAGACAGGGAGAGACAGACAAGAAGAGACAGAGAGGGAGAGACAGAGAGGGAGAGACAGACAGGGAGAGACAGACAGGGAGAGACAGACAAGAAGAGACAGAGAGGGAGGGACAGAGAGGGAGAGACAGACAGGGAGAGACAGAGAGGGAGAGACAGACAGGGAGAGATACAGAGACAGAGACAGAGAGGGAGAGACAGACAGGGAGAGACAGACAGGGAGAGATAGAGAGACAGAGACAGAGAGACAGAGACAGACAGGGAGAGACAGACAGGCAGAGACAGAGAGACAGAGACAGAGAGACAGAGACAGACAGGGAGAGACAGACAGGGAGAGACAGAGAGGGAGAGACAGACAGGGAGAGACAGAGAGGGAGAGACAGACAGGGAGAGACAGAGGGAGAGACAGACAGGCAGAGACAGACAGGGAGAGACAGAAAGGGAGAGCTAGAGAGGGAGAGACAGAAAGGGAGAGACAGACAGAGAGAGACAGAGGGAGAAAGACAAGCCAAAGGAAGGGATCATGTCTCACCTCAGTGTTGGTTTGAAATCAGCAGCGGTCGTGTTTGACCGATGGACACACCCCGCCCTTTAAGACAAACAACACACACACACACACATATACACACAGACATATGAGGACAGACATTCTAATGCAACAATGGCTCACAGAAAACAAAAATGCAACAATGGCGACACAAAAAGAATCCACTAAAAACACCCATCCAAATCAACAGTTAAACATAGTGATGTCACCACCAACAGAAAGGTGAACTGTACTAAGAACGCACAGACAGCACAAAGGCACACCGCACACACACACTTAAGCACAAGGGTCTCTACATGCTCCAGATCTGAAGGTATTCTAGAAGGTTCTGTTGCCAGATTGTGATGCACAATGATGTACAGTACAATCTGCAGACTGAAAACTTTGTGTACGCTGCTGTCAGAGCTAACAACCAAACACATACACACACTCTCAGCGTCCAGAGTGGACAGTGCAGACAGCATTTGGTTTCAGTGGTGTGTCAGTGATATCAAAGAGCTGTCTAACATTGTTATATTTCACAGCAGAGTCTTCTCTGGAGGGAGGTGGTGTGGAGAATGATATTAAACACACCCTGACACAATTATCTCTCTCTCCAGCTCCCTCCTATTCCATCACTGTCAGATTGGATCTCTGCTCTAACTGTCCTTGTTGCTGTATTTGGCTGTCTACTTCGACAGGTTGATCAAGGTACGCTTGATATGTCCACCTGTCCCTTCCTCTCACCTGGTGAGGGCAGGTTTAGTGGAGCGCAGGGCGTCGCTGAGTGCCAGAGCTTCGGCCAGAGAGCTGTCACTGGAGACCCTTTTCCTTTGGCCGGGAGGGTCCACCAGCCTGGGGGGGGGGGCATTAGTTAGTAGGTGGCATTCTTATTACTGGGCATTGATGCACATGCAGATGAAAAAGAGAGAGAGAGATAGAGAGAAAGAGAGGGGGGAGAGAAAGAGAAGGAGTGTGTGTGTTTGATGAGAGAAAACGGAAATCTCTGGAGGTATCCATTGCACAGCTCCACTCAGTTGAACACAGATGGTGTCTACAGGGAGAAAATATATGAGCTGAAGATGTGCGTGTGAGAAAGAAACTTTGCAGTTCCAGTTGGGGGAGAAGGGGAGGAGCACTTGACTAAAGTGGTTAGAGGACTTGACTGCAGATCAAAAGGTCGGAGGTTCAATCCCCCTGTACTTTACATTGAATCAAACAAGAGGGTTTTGCTAAATGAATACATTATTATTATTAATCTTACTAAAGAAGAACAGATACTACATGCATAATATTCCGGCCTGAGAGTATTAAACAGGGATCTCTCTTTTTAATGTGCAAACACCTCTCATCAAATGAGAAGGAGGTTAGGACAGGTGTCTGATATCAGTTCATCTTGTATCGTGACTATACAAACACAAAGAGTCCAGTCCAGGATCATTACTGCCTTCTGTAGAAAGGGTGTGCGTGATGTGTGTGTAACCAAGTATCCTGACCCCTGACCCCTGGGCGGAGGAGCTGTGGGTAGCATACAGGACAGGAAGTTATATTTGCTGCAGGAAGTTGATTCACACATCGACTCTTGAGATCTTTGCTCCCTGCGCCTCCACACTCCCCTCAACCCTCCTCCCCACTCCCACACACTCAATTTAGCATTTCAAATATCAGCCATCACCCCGGCAACGCTCAGTGTGCCGTTTCTGCGGTGATGAGAATAGAACAGTAAGAGCCACAGATCATTGCTGGGAGCGTGACAGGTTGGGTAACATAGCTACACACACACACACAGACGTAACAAAACACAACACATAACTAGAGGATAAGAGCACATATCTGACACTGTGCTGACACATTAGGACTCAAGAAACAGGACACAGAACTGAGAGGAGTGGAGAGGAGAGGAGAAGAGAGGAGAAGAGGGGAGGAGGAGAGGAGAGGAAAGAACAGGAGAGAGGAGGAGAGGAGAGGAGAGAGGAGGAGAGATTAGCATTGAGAGTGAAAAAGAGAGAAGAGGAGGAGTTTGGAAGTAGAGAAAAAGCCCAAGCTTTGCATAGTGAGTGAGAGAGTGGGAAGAAGGAGGGAAGAGGTGCAGCAGTGAGTGATGGAGATAAGAAGAGCAGAGCAGAGGAGAGCGAGGACAGGTCTACCTCTTCTTGACAGGGAAAGGGAAGCTGGAGTTGGAAGAGGAGAACACTGTTCTCCTGTGGCGCAGGGTTTGGGCCTCCCCATCAGAGTGGGGGCTGCAGGGACTGGGTGGGCACAAGGGGAGGGACAGGGGGGGGGGGGGTGAGAGTGAAAGGGAGGAGGAGTAAAAGGAAGGAGCAGAAAGAAGAGCCAAATGGTCATTGGGAATGGAAGGAGAGAAGAAAAGAAATTAGAAGAGGAACTGTAGCTGAGGTTGAGTCCTTGAACATCTTTCAACACAACTCTTCCTCTATCCCCCCTTCCTAACCCTCTTCCTCCCCTCTCCCTCCTCTTCAAGGCTGAGTTAAGACAGCGTTATCCAGATCTCATCTAACCCTCAGCCGTTAGAGCAGAGAGCACACACACATGGACATCCACACACATGCGCACCCACACACACAAACACACACAGACACACACACACAGCACCCACAGTGGGCACTGGGCAGTGATCAGGGCTTCAGTTTCAAACTCAAGTCAACAGCTTGCTAATGGTACTCTGCTTCAAAGTTCACACACACAGCAAATCCAGGCCATAATAGACTGAGCTATGGCACCTTAGCATGATTTTAACAATAGCGCTGAGCTTCAATTGGCTGATAGTGAACATGGGAACACAACCCTGGATGTGTGTATATTCAGTATGTGTGTGTGTGTGTGCCTGGGTGTGAACACATGATCCCAGGGAGTAGAGCGGCATGTGTATTTGATGTGAATAAAGAAGCAGACTCTAGTGCTTTAGGTGTCTGGCACGTTCACTGGAGAGGATGCTTCCAACGCCTTGTGAAGACTAGTTCTGAGAGTAGCAGAGGGCAGGTGAGAAAGGCTGAACCACACACTACTACTTCCTGATTAGGACTAGAAAGATCCGAGATGGAAAAGGGGGGAGTGGTAAAGTTGGATGAGTTGAGAGCTTCTGGTACATTTACATTTAGTCATTTCTGGTAAAGCCGGTGAGCTTCTGGATGAAGCGAGAGAGGGAAGAGGAAGGTGCAGAGGAGGGCGCAGGATAGTGAAGGAGGGGGTTTAAATGTTTTATAGTGTTGATCTGACGGTAGGTAATGGTGTGTGTGTGTGTGTGTGTGTGTTTGTGTGTGTTCATGGGTTCTGGGTGCTCTGTTCTGATTATGAATGAGCTAGTTGAAACTGTCATAACCCCCCACCACACACCCACCCACACACACACACACACACACACACACACACACACAGTTCTCCACATCCAAGAACTATTAGAGACTTCATTCTTTCTCTCACACTCTTACTCTCAACACTCTCGCTCTTTCTCTTCTTCTATCCCACCATCTCACCACCCCTCCCTCTCTCACCCTAGTCTCTCTCTCATCCCCCCTTCCACACCAAGGCAGTGAAACCTTTAGCTCCTCATGCAGCAGTTCCTAACCTGCAGTCATAGCAGGATACCAATTAAAGTGATCTCTGTGCGGTCAGCAAAGTGACAGGCTATTGTATGGTGATGTCAATCACAACGTGTAGTGTTGGTGCAGTTAGTGTTAATAAAGTTAATACAGAGAAAGTGTTAATAAAGTTGTAGAGTGTTGTATAGTGGTGTGTTGGGTTACCTGGGGGCGACCGGCGACGGGGGAGGAGAAGAGGATGATGGGAAGGCAAACTTGCGCATGGTGCTGGCGTTGGCGGCAGAGGAGGAGGAGTCCACCAGGTCAGGCATCCCTGGCGACGTGCTCACTGTCTCCGTGACAACCAGCTCAGGGTCCAGGATAAACAGCTCGTCCTGGGAGATCTCCGTCACGTAGTTAAGGTGCTCCTGATCGTGGACACACACACGCACACACACACACGCACACACACACAGATGCGTGCACACACACACACATGCACGCACACAGAGAGCATGCACACACAGACACGCAACCACACATAAACACACACACCTTTAGTAAGGATATATACCCATATATTTGGAATACATTGGTGAACATGTGGCTGTCTTGTGGACTGTTGTGTGGTTTCCTGTGTATTCTACTGCACTGACCTGCGCCCGGTCTATCCTGTAGAAGCGGTCTGCAGTGGTGGCTGGACAGTGGACAGGAAGTGAGACAGGAAGTTAGACATGGTTCTACCTTACACATACGGCAATGTGTCAGATCCAGTGCAGTATGTTAGATGGCCAAACCCTTCAGAGCATGAAAGCACACACACACATACACAAGCAGGGTTCTAATGAGGCCAGAAAGTTGTTGAGACTGTGCAGGCACCATCAGAGCAGTGACCTGATTATAGACCATGCCCAGGCAGCAGTCCATGCTGCTGTCACACAGAGTTAAACACAGGGATGGGGGGCCTGCATAATAACTCGAACTAGTACCGTTAAAGGGGCATAATTGGCCCAGTGACTTGGGGTATGGATGGGGGGAGTGGAGGAGAGAAGAGAGGAGACGAGAGAGGAGAGAAAAGAGAGGAGAGGAGAGTGGAGGAGAGAGGAGAGGAGAAGAGAGAGGAGAGAAGAGAGGAGAGAGCAGAAGAAAAGAGAAGCAGGGCTGTGGTCTCAGCGCACTGAGCTCAGCACATCATATCAGCATACTCATTAAAACCACCATTCATTTTATAATGCATCCAGGGACAGGAACTACTCTTACATTCTAAAAGGGTAATCTAACAGAGCCTGTTCAGCCCTGCTCCCTTGTTGAGATGTGAGACAAAGTGTGTGTGTGCTCTGTGTGTGTGTCCATCAAAGGACAGCTCTGTGCAACAGAATACACAGCATGACTGGATTCAATTTGATGTCCAATTGATTAATTTTAAATAGATTTTCAGGTTTGAGGTCTTTCGATGAGTCAGCCAGCCAGCCAGCCAGCCAGTGTGTATAGCTGGTATATTAGATACAATCTAGCTCAGTGTGATCTACTGCATCAGGGCAGAGATAAAACAGAACAGACCCACAGTCACATTAATGAAGCCATCACTCAAACACTCAGCTGGAGGCTACTTGTTCTGGAGCTAATAAGGGACAGAGCAGGAAGGAGAGAGGAGGCCGACCAAGAGAGAGAGAAAGAGAGAGAGAGGGGGTAAAGAGACACAGAAAGAGATATACAGAGAGGTTAGAGGTAGTTTATGTTGTAAATGGATTGATAGTGAAGTACCAGAAATGTCTCCACTCATCTAGCAGCATGTTTCTATAGGGGTTAAACATGACAGAAGGTGTTCATCTCTGTTCTGTTCTAATTACACTGCCAACCCCAGAAACATGTAGAAGGTTCTTTTTTACATGCAAAGCTCTCTCCCACTTTTCCCCTTTCACTATTTACTCTACTCTATCCCTTATCCCCAAGACATGCCCTTTCTCCTACCTCCTACCCCGTCTCCTACCCCCTACCCTCTGTCTCCTACCCCCTATCCCCTACCCCCTGCCCCCTACGCCCTAACCCCTGTCTCCTACCCCCCTGCCCCCTTCCCCCTGTCTCCTACCCCCTACCCCCTGTCTCCTACCCCCTATCCCCTATCCCCTACCCCCTGTCTCCTATCCGCATATCCTCCACTGCCTCTCCACAACACAGCCTGTTTGTTCAAACGACCCTGGGAGAAGGAGCTGGGAATCTTGCGGGCTTAGCCTGGTGATCCTGGCGTGTGCAGCTCTGAAGCTCCCACGGTACATCTTGAACGGAGGGGGGATAGGCTAAAGCCTCTGAATCCTGCTGATCGTGGATCTGATCCCTTACAAGGTCTCTACTTTCACTATGGCTCCACCTTAGCCCCTTGAACTACAGCAGAGGAGAGGAGAACAGAGGGGACGAGAGGAGAGGAGAGAAGAGGGGACGAGAGGAGAGGAGAAAAGAGGGGACGACAGGAGAGGAGATTAGGAGGCCTAGAGTGGGTTCTACTCACAGTCCAGGAAACACCACTTGGGGGAGAGTTTCTGAGAGGAGAGAGTCTTGGGCTTGGCTCCATCTTCCTCCTGAGAGAGGGGGAGAGGGAGGCAGAGAAAGGGGGGGAGAAAAAAACAAATGAGTTCCGTTCTTTGAGGCAGAGAGAGTGAGGTAGAGGTATGTGTGTGTGTTGGTCCCCGCTCCTTCCCTCCCCCCGATTTATCTTCCTCCCCCCCGTCTCCCTCCCTCCCCCCTACCCCTTTACCTTGTGCCCTTTCTACCCCACTCTTCACCTTGTCTTTGGAGCAGTGTTTGAAGAGTGAGCCAAAGACACAAAGACCAGCCCCAAACAAACCTAACCTAGACCCAGTCTTAACAAATAAAGAGCTAGCCTGACACATGAAGTAATCTATACAACTATGCAGCATCTGCAGAGCTTCGAAAATTTCAAAATCCTTAGAAATGCTGACCCAATCCTACTACTGAATTCACTGTGAATGCTGATATTTTTTAAGTGTTCCCAGGAAAAAGCAACAATGATTAATTCAAACTTTTAGTTTGTGTGTGTGTGTGTGTCTTGTGCGTTGGCGAGAACACACTCATACTTGGCCATGAGACAAGAACACAGCTGAAGGTAGAGCTGATCTCTCAACACAACCTCAGACAAGACACACACACACGTGTTCCCACCCCCAGGTCACGATGAGAGAACACACACCCACACGTACGCAAACACAGCAGTGGCGAGAGGCCTGGATCAGACCAGAGAGCTACACTCATGCAGCTACACACACACACACACACGGTATCAACAACAACAGCTAACTGATGAAAG